>NC_050459.1:5419542-5770792 GCF_903995425.1 Onychomys torridus | reverse complement strand
TTTTTTTTAATTTGGAAAATCTGGAAAGTTAGCTTGTTCTAATAGGGGCTATGCTCTGCAATCCCTTTATTTTCCCCTTGCCTCCATGGTGTCGAATCCTTATCAGATGGTTGCTGTCTTCTGGAAATGGTGTATTTTTCACCTTTGGGACTCTGTACTGCTTGGTGGCCTGCTAAGAGCAGGTCACTTGGTGACTAGCTGGTCTGGTAAGGTGTTCACTGACCGCTGTTTACTACGTCATCATGCTGGTTTTGCTGACTTTTTGTTTTTTTATACATTTATAAAAAAAGAAAAAGTTGGTAATTGCATTACCAAATTCCCAGGGTTTTGCTGGACCTGTGTGTGGTGTGTTGTTACAGCAGTGTCCTTGTGGCACTGTGGCTCTTGGTGTTCCCGATAACAGGTAAGGATAACAGTTGGTCGCCTGCTACAGAAGCACCTGCAGTGCGGTATTGTCTCTGTTGGACTTTTGTTTCTTTCATTGACAAAATCAAACCAGCATTCCCCACTGTAAATACATGATTTTGCTGAATAAAGTAAAGTCTTAAATTCATATGTTTAAGCAATTTTTTTTTAAGTTCTGTTAAATCTGAAGTGTGGTTTACTTTTAGAAGCCTTAGAACTGTACTAGATTTCCTCCGGTTTATATTTTCACAGGGTTTCTATGTACATTAACTCTACTTGTGAATTAGTACTACTAGCTATTTTTACAGACACTACTTTATGCTGATAAGAGTTAAAACATCAAGTATTATCTTTGAAAAATTCTAAACCTGTGCCTCTGTTATAGATAGTAAGGATTATTGCCACAAATTATACTTACTAAACACTAGAAAGTAGTTTTTAAAATTTATGGAATATTAAGTCACTTTCAGAGAGGGTGGACCATCAGATAGAACTTGGCTTTGTTCAAAATGGCTAAAATAATCTTCATCCTTGCATGTTTATTTTTGGGATAAACATTTAAATTCACTCGGTCTTTGGTTTGGGGGTTTTGTTGGGGTATTTTTGCATGTGGAAACTTAGAGATAACCCTGGATCTTATACAGTAGAATCTGCCTCATTTAATATTTTTATTTGTTGAAGTTTACTAATGTTAAAACACTCAAGGAAAGGCTATAAAATGGTACCAAAAGCGCATAGGCATGGCGTAGTGGAGGACCCGGTCCCTGGAGACAGAATAGTCGCATCATTGTTTAACATTGAAAATGTTGCTTGAGAAGATAAGTGATAGGTTATTTTGTGTTTGCATGCTATGGGAAATGCTGCTGCTGCTTTAGTTTCTACTCTTCAATATGATGAAGAATGATAGAATTTTAGTAGGCATGAGGTCTATATAGTGAGGTTTTAGTAAACAGGATAATCTAACACTGAATACACATTCACTTCTACCTGGATAGATTATAATACTTAATCTCATAAGTTAGCTCAAATTATTTCCTGATTCTATACTTTATTCCTTTGATGTAATTTTTCCATTCAGATTCATTGTCCTCAGTTGTATATAAAGGTTTTGGAAGTGTTCATTAAAAGTTGCTTTTGCTCTGCTGGTGTTCTAAGCACTGTATCTGAGGTAACCTGGGCTTCTAATACTTGAGATCAGCCTCTTCGTGCCTTTTATTCCGTCGTTGAGTTTCTTCTGCTACATGTGAAAAGAAATCAATTGCTAAATGACACATCTCAGTCAGTGTCTGCTGTTGGAGACTCCTAGGTATTAAATTGTTCCTGTGCTTAGTAACTCATTACTGTGGTCCACCAGGCTACAGGATGTCATTGTTAATAATATACACCCACCTTTTACTGTGCTACAACAATGTAGTAACTTGTTTTCTTCATTTGTTCCACTGCTTTTGTGTATATATTATAAGAGCTAAGAAATTTTTTCACAATCTATTAGCAGTTCAGATGTTCCCCTAATTTACTAAATATGCCTTTAATTCCCAGTTTTGTTTTCTTGAGTTATTTGAAATTTTTGATGCATTATAGAATTAACTATTGACTGTTTATTTTTATTATAGTATTTAAAGTTTGTAGTTATTGCCATTAATATTGTGGAGTTTGCAGAATTCTGGACTGTATAAACTAAACCTTTGAATTAGCTTGGTGTGAGAACTCTTTAATGCTTCAAGTAGGGGAAGGGAACCCTTGGCAAGGACTATAGTTTCCCTTAGGACGAAGCAAATGAGCCTGTGACTGTGCTGAGTAATGACTCAGTCACTTAATTGTACTAGTGTAGGTCCCCAGCGTGTGTGTGTGTGTGTGTGTGTGTGTGTGTGTGTGTGTGTGTGTGTGTGTGTGTGTGTAGGTCCCCAGCGTGTGTGTGTGTCTGTGTCAGTGTGCCTGCATGCACACATGTGCTGTCCTGCCTGTGTCTTGTGTGGTCACCTTTCCTAGATAAAGTAGGATCCTCAGTTTGTCACTTAATGGACATTTTTCATGCTGCAATTTGAGCTTCTGGAGTTCAGTTACCTCCAATTCTTTTGCTTCCACCCAGAGCTGCTTCTGTGCACTTGGCATTACTGGCCGTGAGACTGCTGACGATGGGGAGTGACTACCTGCTACAGGAGTCATGTGACTACTTGATACTAGGTTTACTAACAGGAAAGGATCTGAAGGGCAAAGACAGATGGGTAACGGTGTTCCCCAATGGTAGGCAGCTTAGCTTTCCATTTGGTGGACTGCCATTTAACAGGTCTTGATTCCTCTGCCATCCGTGACATATGTTGATGGTTTAGAAGTGGGCTGTCCTGGTGAGGGACACTGGCACCCTAATGTTTGCTGCATGGGCAACACAGCACCATACGTTTTGTAGCTAGTTGCCATTTGCTTGTCATGGTTGGGATGCTTTTCCTTCTGGAAACTAGTGAGGTTACAGTTACTAGAGTAAGTGGTTTGGGAAACAGCAACAGAGCTGGGCATAGTCCAGAGGATTCAAAGTATGGTGAGAGCCCCTCCCTCCATTCTTTTTGAAGCAGATCCCAGTGCCTGTTTCCTATGTACTAGAGTGCTCTACAAATTAGAGTTACATCTATGCTTGTTAAATTGACAGACACTGTTTGAAAAGAGCATTGCTCTTTCCCCAATCCTCAGGTCATTGGTTGGGTGATGTGGGAATGATTTAAAAAACAAAACAAAAAACCTTGTGAGTGAAACGATTGAATTGAAGAGTGATGCATGTTGAAGATCAGCAGTCACACAGCCAGATTGTTTACTTAAAAATGTCAGTTTAGTACCTGCTGGATTAGAATGAAAGATGCTCTCATACATGTGACTGGTTACAGTTTTCATTTAGCAAATGGCCCTTCACTTCAGTCAGTTGACAGATAAGGAATTAAGAACTACGGGACTGGTTTGTTGTAGGTCTCAAGCTTTTTGTAACATGTAAGGGCAAAAGGATTTGTGAGCTAGAAGCAGAAGCTCCTTTTATTACCTTGACTCTGATTCCACTTGACCATTTGACTGTTCATGTTCTTAACCAAATGTCTAATCAGTTCATAAGGCAGAGACCTTGTCTAGAGTAAGGCCTGCTGTATATTTCCTTGTCTACCATAATAGCCAGTGGATGGCTGTACCTTCACAGGTCCGTTAGGAAACAGGATTCATTTCCTAGTATCTGGGCTGCCTACTGTCAACTGCTGTGTCCCTCCAAACCGACCTTTTGGTCAAGGATCGAGTCTGAAGACCAAAACGTTCAGCACTGATAAGGCTTGATGTGAGGTCCATTTTGCTGGCTACGGAAACTCAGCTTTGCTGCCTCCCTCTAAGGAATCATATTCACTTTTATAATAGATTGCACTTTTAAAACGCCCAGTTCTTTAATTGACTTTGAGAAACTTCCTTGGCTATGGAAATCAGTAACTTCCTCTGCTGAAGTACCTGTCCTTGGCATAGAGTTGTGTCCTGTTTTCAAAACAAACCAAGAATTTGTTTGTAAAATGAAGTTCCAGGGCAGAGGCATTACACTGGTGTGGCCATGCTTTAGAATTTCTTTTGTATGCAGTCCTATGGCATTTTTTTTGGGGGGGGGGCTGGGATTATGAATGATGTGCCCACCATTAGATACGAATGGCTTAAGGTTATGCTTTAATTCCCAAAATGACTAGATAAGCAGTTGAGGACCAGAATGTCAAGTTTGCAATGACTCGGTCTTTGTGACCACAGATATCTATCTGCTCACGAAAGTTAAGTCCAAATCCTTGAAAAGTCACACAGTAGGACTATTTCATGTGTGACTTTTTAAAAAAGTGTATTTACATTGTTCTCAAGGTGAAATGCTTTGGGTGTCAGAATATGTGGCTTACTGAAAATGGTATTTTTGGAAACTGGGTTATTTTCAGACATTACACATTTCCTTTCTTTAGAGGATGTAAGGGGAGCTGAGAGGTCACAACTTAAATTTCATAACACATACTGAACATCCGTTCAGACCATGACTTACAGCATTAACTTCACACTAATTTCTATGAATTCCTTAAGTAAAATCTTGAAAACAAGTGCTTTTTATCTCAAAAGTTCAAATAGCAGCGCCTGCCAGTTCTCAGTCTTGGGAATCATCAGGAAGTTAAACAATTATTCCCAGGGCGCTATGTGTGTGAGTCCCTGGTTTCAGACCTCAGTACCCCACCCCCAATCGTTTTGCAGGCTTACTTAAAAATAGTAATTACAAAAAAAGGCTTTCTTAAAGCTGTGTTTGGAAGAGTGAGCCCATTCCATATTTTGGGTGCTTTAGTGTTAGACCAGTCTTTCCAAACCAACTCCAGTTGCGATACACATGAGTTAAGGTTTTTGAAAGCACTTTTTAAAAGTTCCGATTTTGTAATAAAGAAGAATGAAGTGTTTGTGGGTGGGTGGGGACTAGACAGTAACAGTACCAGGTATTTGTAACTGAGTGGGAATTGCGTTAAATAGGTGTGAATACTGGTTCTGTTTGCAAGGATTCTGCTATTGACAGACAGCATTTAAAAACACGTGGTTTTATAGGTTTTGTAGGACCATGGACTGGACTGCATGGGACTGTGCCTTCTGCTTACCGTGGTGTTTTTGAATTGGGAAGTACCTCGATCATTCCTTAGATACTGATCGGTAGCGGGTAGGCTTGTTTTTAAATACGGAGAGGCAAAAGTGGGCGCTAGTGGGCGCTGTGGATCCGTGGAAGTCACCGACGTGCAGGTTCTCAAACCGGTCTTGGGCGAGTACCAGAGGCTCAAAGAACTGCCACTTACGCTCTGACTGATAGTCCTCTGGGTCACCCCTAACTTCCCGGCCACTGTGGGGTCGCGAGGTCTTCCCGGAGCTAGTGAAGGAAAATGCAGCAGCGGAGCTCTGGAGGCGCTGTTCTTGTGGGTGGTGGGCGGGAAGCGGGAAAGGGGAGCTGCGGGGAGAGAGGACCCGAAATGTGGAGCAGGCAAACGAAGACAGGCGCGGGACGTACACAGTAGGGCGCGGGGTCGGGATGGACGGCAGACGGGCTCGCACTGCCGGTGGGCTGCGAAGGTTCGCGCTGCCTCGGGAGAGAGAGCTGACTTGTGTCGGGCCGGGCCCGATCACTTGGTGCCAGAATCAAGCAAGGAGCCATTCGCCAAGGGCCTCGGCGCCGCACTCACGGGCCGGCGCCGCACGGAGAAACGCTGCGTTCACGGACCCTCGCTCTACCCAAGCTAGAGCAAGAACACAGAACCTCGTCAGCCCAGGCGCGCTGCAGGGCGAGGCGACCCTGCGGGCGCGGGCACGACTGACTCGGAGACGGCTGACCCTGCGCCCTGCGCCGCACGGGGCCACTCGTGCGCGGTCCGCGGCGCCCAGCGCAGCTCATCCCGGGGGCGGGGCTCACCTGTCAGCAGCGCCCCACCTCGCGGGGCCCAGTGTCGGGTGGGCGGCGGACGGACGGGCACGCTGCCCAATCCGTGCGCGTTCGCAGAGCGGCGGACCAATGGGCTGCGTGCGACTGGGCGGGGCCCCACGTTTATAGTGCACTGACAGCGCGCCCGGCGCGCTGACTCTCCGCGGCGGGGACGGCGGCGCCGGTCGGATTGCGGAGCTACGCGCATAGCGGGTCCCGGCGCCCTCCCCGCACACAAAGGCCCGCGCGCGTCCGGCGCCCTCGGGGGTCCCAGTGCCCTCCTTCCTGCCTGCTCGGCGGGCCGCGAGCTGCTAGGATTCAGGAGGCGCCCTCTCTTCTCTCTGCGCTCCGGGACATGGAACTGCGCCGACGCGGCGCCCACTTGCCCGGGCCGCTGCCCGCTGCCCTGGATCTATAGTCAAGCGGCCCCTCTCAGGGAGCAGCACCCGCCACCCCACGCCGACTCGCCTCTCCGCTGCGGGCCTTTGTCCCAGCCCTGCGCCCTCGCCGCGCCCGCCCTCCGCGGCTGGCCCAGCACCCTGGAGCCGCACGGGAGCCGGCCGTCCCAGCTGCGTCCGGCGCGGCGCCCCGGAGCCCCGAGTCCGCCGAGCCGCCGCGCCCCGCGCGTTCGACCCCACCCCGCGCGCTGAGGACCGCGCAGGGCGAGCGCACCTGGCCTCGGCGACCGCAGGAGCGGTGCGGCGCGTCCGCCCCGGAGGATTGGGGATCGCGGCCCGTGGCCGGTCCCATCGCGTCCCGGTGTGCGCAGAACTGGGAGCGGCTTGGCCATGGCCATGGCCCGGTCCAGGAGGGACTCCGTGTGGAAGTACTGTTGGGGACTTTTGATGGTTTTATGCAGAACTGCGATCTCCAGGTCGATAGTTTTAGAGCCCATCTACTGGAATTCCTCGAACTCCAAGTAAGTGGCGTCCACGATCCCTTCCTCTTCCCCGGCGCCCGGGCCGATCCCCGGGGGTACGCCGTATGGTCCGGGCGGGAGGCGGCCTCGGAGCCTGTTTCTAGAACCTGAGGCTCCTGTCCTCCAGCCCCCACCCCGCCACATTTCTCTAGGTGGGGACTGGCTGGACTTGCGAGCGCGGGCTCCAAGGGGCTCTTCCTGGGGTTCCAACCTCAAGTGCTCGAGGGTGCCCAAAGCCCTGGCGACTCGGATGGCACGTCGGGAAAGGTGTCGGATGGCACTACCCGGCCCTCCCTTCTTTTTTGGAGATCGGAGGACGTCGCCACTAAAGGGGCTCCAGACGCGCAGGGACTGGCGGGCTCCGGAGACAGGCAGAGATGCTGCGCTCTCGAGGAGCGCGGGAGCCCCCGGCCGGGGCCCCGGCGGGAAGGCGACAGAAATCGGGGGTCTGGGGCAGTGGAACGTCCCTTTGGGGAGGGGACACTGGGCCTGCAGTGTCCGGGAGCCGGCGTGGCTCCGAGTCAGCTCGCTAGCCCGAACGTACGCGGGGAGCTCGCTGGCTGGGCCGGAGAACTCGGGCTGCCAGCCCCTCCGCACGTCGGCCTCTCCCTTTGCGTCGGAAGCGGTGGCCTAGCCCCGGTGAGGTCCGGGTAGCTGGCTCAATTTTAACGACGCTTTTTGGAAAAGCTCAGGGCCTTGCCCAGTCAACGCTGCAGCCTTTGCACTCGGGGAGTCGGGAGTCCCTTGATCAGACTTGCTTTTAGCAAAGCGCACAGCCGGGAGAAAGCCAGGCCTGAGACTAACTTTCAGGTCTGGGCTCCCAGGGTGCGCTCGGGGTTTAGAAAATGAAAGCCATCCTTTGGTATATATGCGGCCAGGTCCCGGGAACCGCACCTGGGTGCTGCCTATTACCTCATCTTCCAACTACGGCCAGAAAGTGCTGTGAGGAATTCTGGACTCAGCCCTGGAAGAGTGTGGAGACACTGGCTGGCTCCTGGCTGGAGGCAGACCTTTGAGATTAGAAGCAAAATCAATGGCCTAATTGGAGTTGGGCGTATGGTGAGTGGCTTCAGAGATGAACGAATTGATTTAGAAATTACCCCATAAGCAAAGAATTGCATCTACTCTCTTGAAAGTGGTCAATTTCAAATTCACCAATATAACTGACCAAACACGTTCCCCTTCGAAAGGGCAAATAAATAAATAAATAAATAAATAAATAAAAATAAAAAAATCTCCGGTTGTATGCGTGTTTGCCAGGAGGCCCCTTGTTTTAAAGTTCTGGGGCCGCCTTTGATGTAGTCTGATCTGGCATAGAATTTTTTGTTTTGATTTTTAATGTAAGGTGCTGTCTGCTCCCCTGGCGTGTCCTCGTTGCAGCCGCACGGGATCTGCAGGCACCTGGTGGTGCCGGAAGGCGCCTGGCTGGGACCTGAGCGCCGCCGTGGCTGCTCCGACTGGGGCCCTGGAGGTGGCTGCTGCTGGCGCTCGCGCGCGGTGCCTACAGAGGTCACCCTTCCCTGCCGAATGCTAGCGATGGGCGCGCCCCTCCCCCCTCCCCGGCTGCTTGCCTCTTTCCACTTTGCACTTTCACTGACAGCCTCCTCAGAGGCTGTCTTCTCTCCCCACGCCCCACACCCCCGGTCTGGATTTAATATTTATATTTAAATCTAGCTTAAAGAAATTCCCACGAAACCCTTCAGAGCAACAGAGCGACCTAAATGTTTTTGTGTGTGTGTGTGTGTGTGTGTGTGTGTGTTCGTAGTGACCACTATACTTGGGTGTGCAGCTGGAAGGATTAGAGATACAGACTTGTTTGAAAAAAAAAAAAAAAAAAAAAACAATAACAAAAAACCAGTATTATGTGTGCCTAGCATCTGGAGAATCCTGTCTTCTGTTTGTTACGTGTTAGGGAGGGAGTGGTGACTTACATTTACTCACTATTTTGATCCTTAATAGTATAGTTTTTCTCAGCTGCGGCCCCAGATGTAGAGAGAGCTGCTAAGGGCCTGCATTTAGGAGGAGCAGGCCTTCCTGAGTGGCTGTTAGTGTGACTGCTCCCTGGCCTCCACAGTAAAATGTCGTCTTACAGTTTGCCTGAGGATGCCTTGAAGTCTTTGGAAAGCATGTGGCGGAATGCTGTCTTCGAGATCAGAAAGATCTCTTCCTCGAAGAGCAACACAAAAGGGCCTTTTAGTTTTTAGTGCCTGGGGTTGCCTCCCTTATTCACTTTTCGAGAGAAAAGTTTCAGTAGATAAGATGTGGCAGGAAGGTAATCAGAGGCTTGGAAGTTTCACTTCACTTTGCATGAACTGTGGGACAAGTCACTTGTCCTGAAACCGGCATCAGTAATTAGATTTGTTTCATGCGGGGGTCAGCCTTTTTAGCAGGTGGTCCACACAGGGAGCATGCAGCAGCTGTGTGCGCATAGGGCCCAGAAAATCCTTTGTAAACTGGAATCTCCATAACTACTTTAATCACACTGCCTGCCATCTCATCCTGGAGAGTTTATGTAATAATCAGAAGTTCTGTGTACTCAAAGATTAGTGGCTGCTCTGTTAGATTAGCCACATTGTATCTGTAGATGCTGGTACTGTTTAGGTCATTTTTCAACTATTTTTAAGTTCTGGAAAGAACAGCAAAGCAAATCATTTCTAATTAA
Organism: Onychomys torridus; assembly: GCF_903995425.1. Taxonomy (NCBI): domain Eukaryota; kingdom Metazoa; phylum Chordata; class Mammalia; order Rodentia; family Cricetidae; genus Onychomys; species Onychomys torridus. The sequence continues at coordinate 5,761,372 of NC_050459.1, read as the reverse complement.
CAGTTCAGTAGAATCCCCTTTCCAGCATAGTGTTTTTTCCAGCATGTGGGTTTTTTTGTTGTTGCTTATTTTGATGAATAATAGTTTCACTTTAGGGCTAACAATGCTACACTGGCATAGTACTCTAGAATAAATTACACCTTTGAAAATTTCATTCCAATATTAATTTATGTCCAGAGGTTTTATTCTGTAAGTGTTACATACTAGTTACTTTACAAAGCATTGTGCTTTTCCCATGTAATTTTCTTCCCCATACGTAACACTGAATTCCTGAAATTGATTGGCTTGATACAAAAGAATGACTGAATAATATCCAGATAACCTGAAACACACTGGTCTCCCCCCCAGGTCAGGCTCTGAATAAACACGGGCCTGTCAAATTGATAAACTAAACTACAATGGATAGAGCTGTTTAAATAGCCGTTCAATAACACATACATGCCAGCCTACCTTCCATTGTGTCTGAAATTCCTATTTTTGTAGATAAACAAATGCAGATTCAGCCTTGGCTGAATAGCACCTTGAACTATGCGTACGCTCCACAGTTTGCACTTTGTCAGTTTTAACAGAAAGAAAAGGCACTGGGGTGGAGTTGGTACTGTTTCACGTCCACGTTCCTCACATTTTTGTCAGGGTGATCCACTGTAGGTAGTGGGGTCATCCCTGTGCCACAGCTGAGCCTGGCAGAGCATAAAGACAAATGTGGCAGCCTCTTCAGAAGAGGGTCTGAGCGTCCCGGGACTGCACTTCCTAACCTCTGCAGTTCCAGCTTCCAGCCCCGGCAAAGAGGGCCAGGTTAGGATGATTTGCTGGGCACTTGGTTCTGAAGCGTTCACAAAGCTAAGCTGCTGACACTTGTCCTACCCATGCAAAGACATGCAAATGGCCCCAACATTCCACTGTGGTTCTGACTCGGTGGCTGGAGCCGTAGACAGGTAGAATTAGCCACCCCCTGAGACTACCTAAAAACCAGGCCTTGGGATGGTTTCCCCAGTCTGCTGGAGAACTGGTGGATTTAATTAGAAGAGGTTCTACTCTTTCCATTGACTGAGATGAGTCCTGTCGGTGGGTCCACATGAAAACCTCCTTCAACCAGCATGGGCACAGGAGTAACTAAATCTTTGCTGTCTAATCCTCAGCTGAAATATTTCGGTGGCTCCCAAAGAACTTAATGTGTCACCTAACTTGCATCGACATTTCAAAGCACATTCACAGAATGGGAGACCATTCCTGATCCCAGCATGACTGCGGGGCATCGTCATAGAAGTGGGAGTGGCAGAGACCAGGAAATATAGACTGTAGACCCTGGGAAAAGAATCATTTTAAGGAACAGTATTTCCTTGACACTCCAATGCAAACTTTAGTCTTAAAATATCTAATTGCAAATTGGACTCTAAGATGCCTCCTTCTCCAAAAGATGATTGAAATGTCTCTAGTCACTGCCTGCCTTTGCTACAGACATAAAGAACCTGTTTTTCAGGTCACTTAAACATCTGCATAGATTTGCTTATGAGATCACCCTTTGTTAAAGAGAAGTGTTGGACTGTTTAAAATATTTTGATTAAAATATGCAGATCCTGTAGAACTGCAAGCTTCTAGAGAGGGGTTAGCTCTCCTAGGTAGGGCCCCTCCTCCCTCCCCTTAAAGGGGAGGATTAGAAGGGGGCCGGTGCGGAATAAGAACAGCCGAAAAGGAAGGATAGCAAATGAGACATGTTCGGAACAGCTTGGAAAAACTCCTGTGGCTTCATTGTCTCTATAAAGCCGAAGAATACAAAAGCAAGCAGTCAGCCCTTCTCCCGTGATGGGAGATGCAAACCGTTGACATGGCTCCCCTGTTTAACTTGTTTAATTCTCGTTTTAAATTCAGCACTATAACAGCCGTGTGAACTCTGAAGATTTCTTTAGTAATCCATTTTGTAGTTCGGAATCAAAAACAAAGTGAAAGGGTCTGACACAATTTGCTTTTATTTTTAGGCAAATCAACCCTGGTCATAGTTAATAAGGGGATTACAACCCAGACTACGTCTTTACAGATGTAAAGTAAATCAAGGGCGGCGCATAAAGAAACTGATCCCTTTTGATTGAAGTATGGTAAAAAGGCATAGAGGAGCTAGCGGCAGTAATCTGATTGTATGGCAATAAAACCACCATTTTCTGTCTTTCAGATAAAAATAATGTGGTAAATCCATGCAGTTCATAAGATATAAAGGCAGATAAAGGAGAAGCCATGGCAACATATAGATTAGCTTGATGTTAGAAATGACACGTCCCTGAAAAGGCTGTAGGGTGAAGGCCCTTGCTCCAGGCTGTTGGGTATTATGTGAGAGCCACACAGACTTGGGAACTCGGATTAAGAATCATGAAAGCCCCACTTGTGGTCTGGGATGGCTGAAGCTGTGGAGGAAAGCTGTACAGTTCTTGCTCATTGGTGGAAGATAATATGGCCAAGGTAGCTTTCATTGACGGCCTTTTTATAGACTGGGATGGAGGCTGATTAAACGCACAGCTCTCTGCAGTCCTTAGGGCCTGGAAGCTTTTCCTGCTTAACTCTTGGCCTGACAGAGGCAGCCATTCTGTAGGATTAGCTGCCCTTCGCTGCCCTTGCCTTCATCTATTTGGGCTTCAGGCAGAGACCTGCTGGGCAGCGACGGAGACCAGAGGGAGATAGGTAGGGCCCGAATTATCTGAAAAGAAAACAGAGGCCTTTTGATGTCAGGCTTCCCCAGGGCCCTTCTTCTCTCTTGGTACTGCTTGTGGACGAGGGGAAGGAAGGCTGGTGCTGTTGGCTCTTACCTGGGCCCCTAGCTCTTCTGTGAGGTTGATCTTTCCTTCCCTGGGGAAATTTAAGAAAAAAGAAAACTAGCAGGTGACAGTATTGGAGAGGGGGGGATTCAGTTTAATTCAAATACTCCACCTGGTATGTCAAAACCCATGAACCTTGTGATTCCAGGGGCTCCTGGCTTTCCTGACCACTATGACTAGTAATCTTTGAGTTGGATGAGATGGGCTTCCTGGTGGAGATTATAGGATTCTAAAATGATAGTGTTGACACACACTAACGGCAAAAACAAAACTCTTGGTGTTGCTGACTGATACTGCCCTCTGTCCCTGTGTAAGGGAGCTGGAGTTCAGTGCTGTTTTCCACAGTTCAGTCACTAAACAAAGTGAGCCATTGACTCCATCCAAGTTAGGTGCAGAGGGACACCCATAATGGGTTTAAGCCACCAGAAAGGAAATACTTGCTTTATTGTCATCTTTTGGAATTTTAGGCAAGTCTGACTGTTTCTTCATGGCAAGAGGCGTTCTTCATGGAGTGGGTCTTGGATGTATGTGGCTTACACATGGGGTCTGGGAGCTGTTTTAATAGGAGCAGGAGGGTGTCTAGTCTCTCCTTCTGTGTACACATATGATAAAGGCATATTAAGCCTTAAATGTTCTCTTTAGACCCATTTTGTCGACTCTCTTCCTGGCTCTCAGGCTGGATCATAGTTTGGGGACTGTAGACACGTTGCTTCTGTGCTCTGTTTTTTCTCTCCACTGTGAGGATTATGAAAGACCTATAGTTGCACACCACTTCTGATGCCCAAACACCTGCCACTTTGTGTCTTCCTTTCTGTCTTAATTCTGAATCTATACCAAAATATCCATTTCACTTGTCGAGATCCATCCAAGAGGAGGGACACTCTCTCATTTTCAGGCTGGTCACATCCTAACACCTTTCATTCTCCATTTGACAATGATTGCTAATGGCCCATTCAGCTAAAGTATTTGCTTGTTAACGGGGAACAGAGAATGATAAATGTCCAGCAAGCTTGCCGCCTCCTTCAGCTTTTCACACACAGACTGGCGCATATTTATGGCCAGCAAGTGACAAAGGGAGACGCTGAATCGCCTTGGCCTCCAGCTTTCCGTAAGGAACAGGGTTAAAGTGATTCAAGAGCTGTGCAGAAAGCCCTGCGTGTGTTTACTAACTGTCCAGTGGTGAGCTCTTCTTCACGCCTTTTCTGGACCCTCCATTCCATGGAGCATATCTGGGTGATATATTTTAGGAACAGCCTCTGTAAGGGGAGGACTAGACAGTAACAAAGGCAGGGAAGTCGTGAGGAGATGGTAATGGGTTACCAGGATTCCCAATGTAGCAGCGTTCCAAGCAGACCTGCTTCTGGGGTTGCAACACGGAATCAGCAGTGGCTCATTCAAATAATTTCCATCAGTGTACAAATTCAAATACTTGCTGATTTCAGATTTTAAAACCATAGTGGGAAAAGGCTCTCTTAAAGAAAGCAGATTCTTTCAGCCCAGAGTAATTCTCTAAACAGAACAGGAAGAGCAAATGGGTTCTAGTGAAGAAGGTAGAGTTCCATCCTCCACAGTGGGAGTAGGAACTACCCAGAGGGAGCACTTTCTAAATGCTGTGGATGGGCCACTGGTGATCTACACATTCAGAAAACATCCTATTCATCAGGATTGTAAATAGATGCTCTACAGGATCATTAAAGAACCCAGTTCATTTTCTCCATCGAAATTCAGTTGTGTCTAATTTTAATTACATTATTTATAGCACTTCTCTGGTACTCAAGCCCCTATTGCTGCCAAGATATACACCTATACTTTTCGCAGACACTCATCTTGAGTCTCCCTAGAATATGTGAGTGCTGTTCCTAGGTTCAGCGTATCTGTGTTAGAAGGGAATTTTAATGAGGCCTCATCCTGACTGAGGTCTGTGTGTTGGGAGGCATAGCTTGCTTCTTCGTGTTTGCCTGGACTATTTCCTCACCTATGTGTCTTTCATGGAGTTTCTGTCCTTCAAAGGCAGAGATGTCTTTAAGATGACCTCTTCCTTCCACTCAAGGGATAGCAGATGAGCCTGAGGCACAGCGTGGTTGGTCACACCTCCAAACTAAACCCTTCAGTCCCTGCCTTTTCCTCGACTTATGTTACCTTACTGTGTCCCTAGAACAGAATTGCCCACAGAAAACAGATCATTAGGAAAGACCTTAGATGCATTCTCTTCTGTAATGGATTCTGTCCAGTTTTCCTTTGTAAGCCTATAGGCCTGGCAGTTAACTCCAGGTCTCTATATGTAGGGCTGCTTCCAGGGTGCCTAGAACCCCAGATCTCTCTCTATGTGCAGGGCCACTTCCAGGCATACCCAGAATCCCAGGTCTCTATGTGCAGGGCCGCTTCTAGGCATGCTCAGAAACTCCGGACTGCATGCCCAGAACCTCAGGTCTGCATGCCCAGAACCCCAGGTCTGCATGCCCAGAACCTCAGGTCTCTATGCCTAGAACCTCAGGTCTCTACGTGCAAGGCCGCTTCCAGGCATGCCCAAAACCTCAGGTCTCTATATACAGGGCCACTTCCAGGCATGCCCAGAACCTCAGGTCTCTATATACCTAGAACCCCAGAACCCCAGGTCTCTATACCCAGAACCCCTGGTCTCTATGCCTAGAACCCCAGGTCTTTATGTGCAGGGCCACTTCCAGGCATGCTCAGGTGCTCTCCCCTTGCCTTTTTGGCAAAGCAAGGGGCAGACACTGCCTGATTTCTTCCAACAGTTCACTCACTTCTGACTCTTGTAAGTATCCAATAAGTATTTGTGGGATGTGCAGGCACAACCCAGACTAATGCTGTTGGCTGCCCGTGTTCTTATCGTTGGCTGTTGGAGATCCAAGATCCACCCTCCAGATCCAAGGCTCCTGAACTGAAGGACACCAAAGTCATCTTCAGGGATTGTGAAAACTGGTTTCTGAACCCCCCCCCCCCATCTCCCAGAATTTCTGATTCCTGGGGGCTAAGGAGGGACTGGGAGATACACACTTAAGCAAGCTCCCGAGATGTCTCTAGCTGCTGGTGTTGGTGGGAAAGCAAACCCAAGAGAACTGTTACCTTGGGTCAGCCTTTTGTGGATAGAAATCTAGCAGTCTTCCTACTTTCAAAGGCTCTTTAGGGCCCTCAAGGAAATCTGGCCTTTAACTTGTCCCCCTCCCCGCCCCCATTCTTCCTTTGAGAGGTCACAAGGGCCCAAGACAGTTGGCAGTTGTAACTTGATTAATTCCATACGTGTTTATTAATGGTCAGGTCCATTACTCTGAGAATAAAGTCAAGGCAGAAAAATCTCTTTCCTTCAGATTGAAATGCCAAGTAGAAACTGGAATTGTATATAGAGGTGACAGGGGAAGACCAGAAGGCCTTGGGTGGGTGTTCAATCCAGGTGAGAAGAAACTTGAGTTTTTAAAGACAGTAGTTTCTCTTAGCAAAGTCATGCTAGATTGCTGAAATATAGTAGTGCACAAGCCAGAAGACTCTTATTTCAGCCTAGGGTAGTGTATATAATGTGCCTCTGGGTGGCCATAGCACAGAGTCAAATCCTACAGAGTGGAACAGACAGACCCTGTGACATAGCAGCTCATTGATTTCAGCAGCCTCTCTGATGTGGGAATTATCAAGGACCCATTGTTTCACACGTGAGTGTCATCATGGTCAGGTCAGGCCATTGATTTCTCCAGGACAGTGGCTTGGTTTGATCAGGAGCACAGGCTTTGGAGTTCACATGTGTGAGCCAATCCCTGCTTAGCTATGCACCGGCTGTGCGGTTTGGAAGAGTACCCTCCATGTTGCTCGTTTGTCCAGCTTTAAGTCAGAGACAATCATATAGCAGTGCTGAGTGAGAAAGTCATAAAACGGTGTAGATGTAACCGTCTTGTTAAATAAGAAACACAGAGCCAATTGCAGAGTTAGAAGCCAAGAGGTCAGAGCAATAGCTGAGAGCTGAAAACCTTACCCTTCTCTGCTGCTCTGTCTTTCCTCTCCACCAGAGGCCTACTTCTGTGTGTGTTTTCTTTCTTTCTTTCTTTCTTTTTTATAGACTTCCTGTTCTGCCTTCTCATTGGTTGTAAACCCAACCAAATGACCTCCTCGTCACTGCCTGTCTGTACAGACCTCCAGGTCTTCTATGGTTGGTGTTGAGATTAAAGGCGTGTGTCTCCATACTGGCTATATTCTTGAACACACAGAGATCCGCCTAGCTCAGCCTCCCAAATGCTGGGATTAAAAGCGTGCACCACCACCGCTCAGCTTCTGCTATGGCTTGCTCTGACCCCAAGGCAACTTTATTAATATACAAATAAAATCACATTTCAGTACAAATCAAATATCACTATAAAATGGTGGTCAGAATGCAATGTGTTTAAGGGGCCTAGCTCTGAGCTTGGCACGACAAAGCCAGTAAATGTCAGGTACTGTTAATAAAATCCACTGGCTGTCCACCGAATACCATCCCCATACCAAGAAAAAAGTGAAACACTTTGTTAAAGAAGAGGAACATTAAGATTTTAAGCTCTCTGGTGTTACTTTGTTTTTGCTTGCCTGCTATTGCTGCTGATTCTTTAAGATTCTCTGGTCCATGAAGCACCTTTTAATTCCCCCATCTACTGTCAGTCTAGACCTTTTCCTCTGCCTCCCTGTTCCTGTGCTTTCTCAGAACACAAGTGTGTGAACAAGCCCTGGGCATTCTTATTAAACTGTTCAGTTGTGCATTAAAAGTAGGTTCTTTGGCCAAACCTATTCTGTGTATCTTAGTAAAAGATGTTTGTCCTTGAGTGAATACATGAATCCAGCCTGGGTTCAGGGATGGGCAGTGTGGCAGTATTTTTTTTTTTCATTTAGATCCCCACTTCCTATTGCTCCCTGTTTTATGTAACAGCAGTTGTATACAGGGCTTACCACATACCAGTTGCTGCTCCAACTGCTGGATACATACTTATTAAACCTTCTTTTTATAATTTATTTTTAATATATTTTTATCTTATGTGCATTGGTGTTTTGCATGTATGTCTGTGTGAGGGTGTCAAATCTTGCAGTTACAGACACTTGTGAGCTGCCATGCAGGTGCTGGGATTTGAACCCGGGTCCTCTAGAAGAACAGTCGATGCTCTTAACCACTGAGCCATCTCCCCAGCCCTCCATCATTAAACCTTCTTGCAGCCACCAGTGGGAAGGAAATATTTTTGTTATCGTCTTAACACTAGTGGAGAAATTGGGGCCAAATTGATTAACCAAGTTACCCAAGGTCCTCGGAAGCTAAGATGTAGATTTGAACTGAAGGGCTTTGGTTTCGCTCTCTGGCTGTTAGGTTCTCTGCCCCTTTTCTTTTTCTTTTCTTTCTTTTTTTAATGCTGTCACAAGAAGAGGTTAGCTGTGGGTAAGTTAAGTGTGTATTTGCTCAAAGCAGTCCACACAAGGTAGAAAAAGCAGAGGCACTGAATGCGATCTTCCCTTGTTTGTTTGAACATCCATCGAGTAGCCCTCCTTTCTGCTGGATGTCCAGTTCCAAAGGGATCCTTTGAAGACCTGACGAGACCATACTCACTGGAAGCAGTCATCATCAGACCGTCTGAAGGATGACTGGGCAGTTTTTATAGTATATAATATTAATGCATTTATTGTATATGACTTCTTTGACTATCAACATTTTCCTTTTAAGAATTTAAGTGATTGGTCAGTTCCCCCTGGGAGAAAGTCAAGCTTCCAGAGTCACCTCTAGTTTGCTGCTGATTGTGTGTCAAGCTAAGGAGATAGTATGACATCTTTTTTAGAGTCTAGTCACAATTAAATGCCATTTTATTTTGGATTGTGGGAACTGTGCCAGCTTCCAGCTTGTCAGAACTAAGAAGACTCAAATCAAGCCCAGGCCTATTTCTACAGCAAACAGGGAGTCTGGCTTCATGCCTGTGGATTCATTCAGTTCAGCCCATCTGGCTTTTGATGTTCTGCAAGTTTGGAGCAGTTTGTTTAAGGAAGCCGGGCGGTGAATATTGGTGGGCTTGGGGTTCTGTGGACTCCACAGTGTCGCCTCTGGATTTGCATTTGCTCCACTCCTGCAGCACACACTTCCGGCGAAGGCAACCAAGTCTTCACTTCTCTTGGAACTGATGCTGCATGGCATCCTCTCAGCTAGCTCTTCCCTGCCCAGTTCTCTCTGTTTCAATGTCAGCCTGCTGGAGTCACTGTTAGGGCCTAACTCTGGAACTGTTTTGTGATTCCGCCAGGGAAGAGAATTACAGCAGAGCACCATTCGTTCATATCTCCGTCTTGTGACAGGTCCTGGGTGACGTATATCAATCAGTAACCAAGTCCACTCCTCATTTCTGCTGGTGGCAGTTTTGTTACCCATTGGGTTTCTCTTCCCCCTCTTCCCCTATCCCATTGGCTGTGAGAGGAGGAAGGTAACTCCTACCACACCCACGGGCACCTGTGCCTGACCCCTCCCCTGGAGCCTGGGAAGGAGGAAGTGCTGGGAAGCAGCCGCTTAGGGGCTTGTAAAGTCAGGGCACACAGCCTTGTAAACTGTTTGCTAGACCTATCAAGCTTGCCTGTCAAGGAGCCTCCCTTCTCAGACCCAGAAAGCTGAGTGTCATGGTCCCTTCTGTCTATTGTGGACTTATTCCTGCTTCTGTTGCAGAAGCCCCTGTTCCAGTGCTGCTCTGTGGGGGGAAAGGAGGGGTCAGGCATGGGGGGTGGAGTGGAGTTCTGTTGGTTGGATACCTGGCTAAAGGGAAAGGCTTTCATCTTAGTAGTAGGGACAAGAGTGAATTGTGTTCCACAAAGGCAGGACACTTTGAAATGAAGAAGCATGACGGTGGGGAGGAAGAGGATGGGGGGCTGAAGGGACTGTGTGCATGGCCAGGACCACTCCTGGATGCCTGGTCTTGGAGTGTTGAGGAGGCAGACCACTCAGTCCTCCCTCGTTAAATTTGCATGTGGCTTTCACCCCTGTGACTTCAGCACTCAGGTAAATGAGCAAATAGCTCCAGAACAGCAGAGAACCAGCTGGAGGTGCCCTTTGGACCCTTTCTCTGTGAGAGCCATCTTCCTCTCTAGGGCCTGGCCTAGAAATAACATGGGTTCCACCTTCCTTTATAGACTCTTGCTAAAAGCACGGCTGGGAACATGACCGTACAGGTACTAACAAATTACAGTTGAGAAAGGAGGCTGCAATGCCTCCTGTCACTGGGGTTATGAAATCGGGGTTTCAATCAGGGAGCCTGCCTGGTCGGCTTGCCAGCAGGGCCGTCTGGCATGTACCATCGCTTTCTCGCTTGTTCACTGCGCACCCCCCACCCCTCCAGCTTCATGCTCTAGCCCTTGAGTCTTGCCTTGGCTGGCCACAGAATTTGTGTAGAGTTTTCTTTCTTTTTTGTAATTGAAGGAGGGGGTAGAGCAGGCAAAGAATGGTCTTTGGTCAATTGCGTCAAGGAAACCTTAGTTTTGCTCTTAATTCCATAGCAGATTTAAATAATGTCTGTCAGCTTGTGGAAAGACAACTATGGTATCTGCCCCACGCAGGTGAAGTCGGACTTGGAGACGATTAACAAACAGGAGATACGTTTTTCAACCTTAGCCTGTTACAGGTGTGTGTGTGAAGGTGTTGAGGGGGTAAAGACAGTTACATGGATATAATTGAAGTAAATACCTGCACTATTTTCCCTGGAGGGGCAACCAAACCATTTAAACTGTGGGAATATTATCTTTGAGCATCTTAAAGTGAAATCTGCTTTAGTGACCAGTGTTTTCTAGCATCATATCACACACACACACACACACACACACACACACACACACACACACAAACAAGATTAATGTCAAAAGGCGTCAGTTTCTGTGCGGTTGTGCAGCCTCGTAAGCTGTGACATTTAATGTCCTTTTGACTCACTGGTCACTGTAGGAAGACAGAGGGAGATGATGAATTTGAAGAAATGTATTCCTCGTGGTGTGACTGTGGAAGGCAAGCTGAGGCCATCAGGCCGGAGGCCCTCCACCATCACGGTGGTGCTCGGTGAGCAGAACTTTCTTCGGACTGTGGATCGGTCCCTTCCTTCCTTCGGTGCCCAGGCCAGCTCCTCACCTGGCAGAGTTGCTGAACTGGTTCCTGGGGCTGTGTACTCTTCAGACGCTTGGATTTCTGCACTTCTCATTTTTCGGCTCTTGAAAAGGTTTGGCTTGTGGTTGGTGTGAAGTTTGAAATGCTCACCCCTACCCCCTCCATGTCTCGCATTTAGAACACTTTAATGGTCCCCAATTGTACAGCCTGCTTTTAGGTCTCCTTTCTTATCCTTGAATAAATCGGGTTCAAGTTGCACAGAGTATTTGTTTTAGAAAACTGAAAGAAAGGGGCACCTGTGAAAACAGGCCACTGTTCCAACACACACACACACACACACACACACACACACACACACACACACACACTCGAATTAAAGCAGAAAATGTCAGTTAGAGCCTCCAATTACTACTCACTTCTTGGAGGTTTGAAGCCGCTGAGAAGATAGCGGTGTGCTTGCTGGAAGTTTCAGGGTAATTACTCTAAGCATGGTATCTGGTAACCTAGTTCTGTGTGAACCTGACACCCTATAGCTAGCTACACCCCACTATTTCTCTGGTTTCAGAACTTGTTCTGATGTTAAAATGCCAAAGGGGGCAGTAAAGTGCTGTTCACTAAAAAGGGGGAAAAGTGTTTCCCAAGTGTTTCTTCTAGAGCTATTGCCTTGTCTGTCCTGGGTGCTACTCCTTCACTTATTCATCTTGTAACAGGGGCTTCTGTGGGGCAGGGGGGTGAGGGGTGGGGTGGGGGCATTCTAGAGCAGCTGATTAAGCTACTGCAGCACTCTAGTAGGAAATGGAGGTAACGTGACATGGAATATTCTGCCTGTTTATATCAAGTTTACACACTCATGATGTGAAGAAGCCTTTCTTGGGGAATGTTCATACTCCCACTGCATGGAACATTCCAGAAAGGAATGTGTGATGCTAGCTAGCTTAGCTGCATATGAACATCAGAGGCATTGCAGAGTTCAGGGTCTGATCCTGAGGGGTTCTGGTGTCCACATTCAGTGGGGAATGAACCAACTCACACATTGCCCCCCCCCCCAGCCTTTACACTGAATTAAAGTAACAATACATGCATTTTATGGAGAACAGTATGTTTCCCAAAATGTAGCAAATCTCAAGTGTCCTTGATATACAGGGCTAGCTCAGGAATAATTTGGTGTGTGAATGTGATTTGAGGTTTTCTACCTTCTAGGATGAACCAGTTTATAAAGCTCATTCCTTTAAAATGTCAGCCCACTTCCTGATTTGCTCAGTGATGAAATCTAATTCTGTTTAATCTCTTATTTCTCATTTTTGGGACAAATATCTGTTCTACAGTTGTAGACCAGGGGGCCGTTTATTGCGTAGACCACCCTGTGCACTACAGGCCTTAAATATTTAAAATGCTTTCAAAATTAAAGCTAAGAAAGCTAGTTTAAAGAGCTAGCTCAGGTTTCTATGTTGGTTCACTGAACTTTTGGAGTCCTGGGGGTTGAACCTAACCACGTACAGGACAGGCAGGTGCTCTGGCCCTGAGCCATCTTCTCAGTTCTTTCTCTGCATCTGATCTTGAGACATGGTCTCACTGAGTTGCCCAGCCTGGCCTTGAACTCACTCTGTAGTGCAGGCAGGCCTCAGGACTGTGACCCTCTTGCCCTAACCTCCTGTGGAGCTGGGGTTACAGATCTGTGCCTCCAGGCCCAGCAGGTTTAGTTTTTGAAGCTGTATGTTAAAAAGTAATGTCCACCTGCTCACAGAGTCTGCTTCCCGAAGAGAACTTTGAAGCCCACTGACACCTAAAAGTCACCATAGCCCCAGATGGTTACAGGTTACAGGTGTGCTGTTTCTGTTGTCAGTCCAGTACATGTTTTACAGATGTATCTATTTCCGGCTCGAGTGAGTCATCTGTGTGCAGTGGTCATACACAGTCCTGGCTTGCCTGACAGTGAGGCATCTTCAGGGAATGTGTCTTTAAATGGGTCTGGGCTATATGAACAGCTCAGTGTTTACTCACCCAGGCTAAGACCACTTTTCCATATGCAGCCTGAGACTGACCGAAATGATGCTGTCAAGTGTGCAACTGTGCTAGATGCCATTTTAAATGAAAGGAAGCCTAGGATTTTTAGTAGGGTCTGCCGTATCTTCGCTTATGCATCTGACTTTGCAATGTTCTGCAAGTAGGAAAACTTACTCTCTCCTGTCCTCACCTTCAGGTTTCTGTGGCTGCATCATTTTCTCTGTGAGCTCTGGGGACATACTTCATAGATGCTTCGTCCCTGACCTGATGGTGCAGAAGTAGGAAATAGTTAAATCGATTTTTCTATGTGAACCGTGTTAGGGAGCAGCTGACATTTTCTCCTCAGAAGCTGTTGCTCAGCGTTTCTAAGACTGCCATCCTCCTCTCTGGAGGGGGCTCTACCTGGCCCAATTCACTAGACAGAGAAACTGGTCACTCCTATGTGTTGCTGACTTCACCTGTGCGGTCACAGACAGCATCAGCGTCCGGTAGCTGTATCATAATTTCTAAGATCGCCTTCGCGGTTTGCCACTGTGAGGAAACACATAGAATGTAAGGAGGCATCTGCACAGAGGTCCATACAGTGGAACTGAAAGAAGAGCAGGGGGAAATGAGATTTCCCTGATGAGAGAGAGGAGATGGAGTGGAACTTTAGGTCCACAGCTCTGTCACCCACCAAAGTATCTCATCTCCTATGGCCTAGGGAAATGGTCAGAGGTGAATCTGGCAACAGCTGCCTCCATCTGCTCCCAGGCTTCTGGTGACCTGGTGCGTTGCAACCACAAAAATCGTATTTCCAATTCCATCGGCTGATCTATGTGTTCCCTGCGTTATTCCAGCGTTTTAAACCAGCCCAGGTTCACACACGGGCTTGAGTTTCCTCCTCTGCTCCTCGTTAATTCTGCTATGTTCTCAGCTGTGAACAGGAAAGAATATTACGTCACATGATGCTAATAGAGGTTTTTACAATGAGAAGTATGAAGTTAAGGTGTCTAATTTAAATGATGAGAGTTCTAATTTAGATTACTAAACATGAGTGTCTACTATAGATCACTGGAGTTACTCTCAGTATGCTGTGTGGAGCACTTTTGTGAGAGTGTAGTTTGGCAGATGCCTTTTTCAAACCTGAGTTAAATCAATAGGCCACCGGCAGGTAAAAATAGATTCTGGCGTCAAATCCTTTTTATACCAGGCCTCTGGCTTTGGAAACCCTACTTCGGAGTTGCCTGTTTGTCCCAGTTCCGGTCTCTCTCTATCAGAGTCAAAGTCATGGAGTCTATTGTCTGCTTGGAAGTGATTCACTGGGGAACACCAGAGGAGTGGCCTGTTTCTGCTCAGGGTTCCCCGTAAGCCCCAGGGAGCTCCCCAGAGAAAGTGAATGGAGCTAGGGGGCAGTGCTCAGGCTGCCATGGGGTGGTCCATGCTCCTGGCATGCGAATAGCAGAGTGCTGATACTCAGTAGGCAACATGGAGAGAAAATGTCTGACCCTGCTCTGTTCTATTCTAGCAAGGCCGGGACCATTGTCCCGGACCTTAAACACCCTACTCCTCTGTACAAACGGTGTGAGTGGTGGCTGGTTTTGGTTGCAAGGTGATCCTAACCTGAATATGCCAAAACAAGTCAGAATGTCGCTCCCACCATGGATTATCACCAGTAATTTAACATTAACGGGTTGTTGTCACGTAACTTTTAGAACACTTTCTCCTGGTCACCCCTTGCCAATGTATTGTTGTTGAGCTTTGCCTAATATTCTAGGCACAGATCTGTGTGTATGAGGTTTGACTCTCTCAAGATACACCACAGAAAACAAATCCAAACCCAAGGCTTCAAAAAGAGCTCTGCTTACTGACTTCATTATCTATAGCAGATTTTATGGCCCTGTGTTTGTTTAAAAGGTGATTGAGAAGCATCCCATTTGCCGTTGATAAACACTGTCTGCCTGGAATATTTGGAGTTCATCTGTAACTTCATATCTAAAATACAAATTCTAGGTGGTGGGCCTATTTCTTTCTCACCTTTTGGTTCTTGGCCTCCTAGAGCAAGGGATGGATGCCATGTGGCCTCCTCAGAAGGCCCTGCTTGGCCCAGCTATCGTACGCAGGGCAGGCAGCTAGATTTTCGTAGCTCTTTGTGGGATTCTTGTAAGCCTGAGTGTGTATTGACTTTCTTTCTCTTCCCCTTAACTTCATAGCTTATCTATGAAAACCTTGATCTAGAAAAGCATGTATTTCACAAAAATAGATTTAGATACTAATACGATACAGTCGGAACTGAGAAGGGCAGGGAAGGGCTTTCCCTGTTGGGTTTCATCTCTTTCCCCGAGGGCTTTAGCTTTTCAATGAGGTGTGCCTGTGTGGCTTAGACTCTAGGGTGAGAGGTAAGGGGAGCAAGGCTCAGCTCTGCATCAGACAGGCTATGGCCTTGTGGTTAGCAGCCACTGGGTGTGTGTGGCAGCCATCTTATGCTTTAAATAAGGAAGTTGGAGATTGTCAGAGGCCGTGGAGACCCACAGGAGGCAGGGTCAGAAACTGCCCAATGAGTCAGTGGAATGACACATTGGCTGGGTTCCGCTATGTGTTTGTCCCAGTGAAATGGCCTGTCTTGAACTCCAGTCGTACCTGTGACCTGCCATCAGTTTGGGGCACATACTGTGAGTTCAGCATGTGTCGCTGCTGTTAGCTTGTGTTTGCTCACTCCTGTTCTCCCACGAGGACATAATTTTATCAAGCGTTATCATACAGCAGCCACATGGGCACTTGCTGTGGGATCACACACATGTGGGAGCAGCCCTCCTTTGGGGAGCAGAGTTGTGAGCTCCTGAAGACCCAGTCTTTATCTCTTGATGTCACTCAGAACATCTAGAACAATATGCAACTTGCTAGACATGCACATTTGTAATCCCAGCCCTGGGGCAGTGGAGGCAGGGGAATCAGCAGTTTAGGCTAGCTTCACTTACATAGTAAGTTCCCAGCCAGCCTGGGGTATATGAGACTGTGTCATGGGAACTCTTTCCTTGGGAAGATGTAAGCAAATGCCTACTCCGTCCTCGTAGGACACCAACAACAAACCAAAGTATGATTCCATCAAAAGTCCAACTTGGGGAACCAATGAGTATTTTGGGCTCCTTTGCAGAGCAGGCTGAGGTATTGCCTACAAGAGCATGGGTGACCCGAAAGTAGCCACACCACTGAATAGTCTCACACCGGCATGGTTGGTGACTTCCCTGTAGCTGCATCCATGGACTTTGCCTTCAGTAACCTTTCACAGCTTGTAAATGCTAGCACCTCTAGACCATACAAGGCCGTGTAATACAGAAGAATTGCATACAGCTAGCTGGCAGGTGAGATCAGAGTCTGCAGGTGCATGGGTCCTCCCGCCCCTTCTTTCCATGAGGAAAATGTCGGCAGGCAACAGGCCCGATCCAGGGACTCTTGCAAGCAGTCCCAGCTGTGGATAAAATCAGTGGTTGTGCTGGGAGGACAGCACTCTACAGTCCCTGTCCCGGCTCGCAGCAAAAGCCCCAGCCTCCCAGCATGGCCGCCCCAGCATGGCCGTTGTGTTGTGTTACTCTGGCTCTGGGAAGGGGAGGGCGCTCTAGAGGTCTGCTCTGAGAGTCTGCGATGGCTCTCCTCTGCTCAGCTATATGCCTTGTCTCACCAGTTGGTGTGATGGTGTGCTGACCCTCCACAGACAGACTTCAAATAGTCGGCACAGCCCTTCAGTGTGGAGTCTTTCCTGTGGATTGCCCTGCAGAGGCTTCTCTCTTTCTTTCATGAACACTTGGAACAGCAACTTTTTCCGGGCGAAAGATCAAATTCTTGTATTTATCTTCCTTAAAGCTTTAGAAACAGTAGGTTTGGCCCCAAACTATATCATCATGTACATGTACTAAAACTTAAGATCCCACCCCTCCAACTGTGTGTTCACAGGTTACCATGCTGCTCTGTCACCAAACTGCACACACTGAATTAAAACTGAACATCAAGGCTGATTTGCAAGATGAATCAAAAACTCATTAAATTATTTATGTGATTTATACCTCTGAAAATTATCATAAAAACCACAGCAATTCTTGAAGCCACACCAGCTGATATGCCCGGTGTTCCTGATGTCAGTTCATCAGCACCAGTGTTGGGACTGGGGTCTGGTGACCTGGTGATAGAAGAGACTGCTGGGTCGTGACTTATCTGAGTAGAGGGGACCGCCTCTACAAACAGCAAGCATCGAGAGAACTATCCTCATAGAGACCTTGGGAAAATTTTGCATGAAGAGAGAGCTTAATGAGCGAGACTTCAGACCTAAGGGATACTATGGCATGGGTGGGTAGAGGTGGATTGGGGAGTATCCCAAGACTTGCACAGATACACTGGTCAGCTGGGCATGGTGCACCACCCTTAAAGAACTGAATGGGAAGATGAGGACACACCTCAGTTAGAAAGACCCCGGATTGTTGAGGCCAGGGAACCATCCCCTCCCACCCCAAGACGGTGAAAAGTTCTGGCCTGAAGGACAGACAGACATCTGTTTTTATACAGGAGACATGTACCAAGGCTAGCTGGCATGTTGCATGGTGTCCCACTGTGCCAGCTACACCAACTACAAAAGGAACAGATTAGGGAGAAGGAAAGTGTGAGGCAGGACGGGAAGGAAGCCTCAGGTGGGAATTGGCCCCCGTGTTTGCCAGTGGTTTGTATGAGCCTTAAGGATTTCCTTTAAAGGAATAAGAAGAACCAGGAGGAAGAGCCATATGATGTTCCTGGAATTTAGTGTAGTACCTGTTGCCCCCCATCTTGTCCTGCTACAGCCACAGGACACCTCAGAATCACTTTGGGGAAAAGGAGGAGAGGGTGATATGTGGGCCCTGTGGAACTTTGTTGAGCTTTATCCAGCAGGAAGAACCCACTTAGAAAGAATGAGTTATGTGTAGAGAAGCCCTTTAGTCCCTGGCGTTATATTTTCCCAAAGTCTCCTGATAATTGTGGGAAATGACAGAGAGGCCTCTTCAATTGTTCTCTCAGTTTGTTAAGAGTTATAGAGAATTCTTCAGCAATATACACATGGATGTTTTAAATTCGTTACAATTTATAAATTCATTTTGAATTCTGTTTCACAGAAAGATTTCATTATAAATCAATCCTGTTCACCATTAAATACACACACACACACACACACACACACACACACACACATTTTGTATTTCTGGGGGATGGCTAGTGCAGGTGGCAGTGTGCTCTACAAGTCAGAACTATGACTTGGAGGACGCTTCTTCCACCATGTGGGTCCCTGGGATTGAACTCAGGTCATCAGGCTTGGTTGCAAAGCCCTTTTACCCACTATGCCATCCTGCCTGTCCTACTTTTGTTTTTAAGTGAGTGAACAGTAAATATCATATGTTCTTGCTAAAGGGACTAATTTAATTAAACAACAGTTAAAAAAAAACAACTGGTGTCAGTGGACCACCCTCTCTTTGAGGTTGTGCAAGAACAGCCGAGGAAGTAACAGGCAGCCTTGTGCATATGCACCGTGTGTGTGTGCGTGTGTGTGTGTGTGTGTGTGTGTGTGTGTGTGTGTGTGCGCGCGTGAGCACCTTAACATTTTCAGGGAGTTGTTTTATTTTTTTATTTTTTTAAGGCATGGAGCTGTGAAAGGAATGTATGTTTTTTTGGGGGGTGGGGGCAGTGGGACCTGGAGGGAAGGAATAGGGCATGTTTAGGACCAAGATACATTGTATACATGTACAACGTTTTTTAAAAATTAAAGTATCAGTTTTGAATATGAGTCCAAATGTGAGTTGTGCCTTCTGCTACTTTGTAACCGAATAATACACTGGCTGAGAGCTGGTGGCTTGTTACATAAATCATGATAGTTGGTGTGGATTTGAACTTTGGGAGCCCCATCATCCTCTCCTTATCTGTCGCTGCATCCTGGCCCCAAGGGTCATCAAGGCTGGTGGGCATCTCTGGCTAAATAATGCCAGAGTCCAGGCTGGAAGGATTGGGAGGCAATGCTTTGTTCAGGAGCTTTAATATTTTAATGAGCCTGCAGGCTTGGCTGCTCCCTCTAAGTGTGCTGTTAAGGTTAGCACTGGCAGAAGGATGTTCATTAGGAAGCTCTTGTTTCGGTGTCTCAGAGAAACTCCCCATTAAGGAAGATCTTTCAGCAACATGGCCAGCAAGAAAGGAAAGGAGGAGAGCTTTTAGCTGGGAGCATCCGAGGGATTTTGTATCAGTAGTCTTAGTTCTAAAGATTTGTTGAAGAATTAATTGGAGCAAATATATCTCAAGGGAGGCGGGGAAAGGGAAGATTTGTAGACCAAGGAGGTACTTGTCGTCCTCACGAGGAGAGGGCTCTTCATCTTGCAGCTGAATCAATACGGCGCTAATTATTTCTGGTTATCTTTTATGGGTTTGTAAGACATTTCTTTTGTTCTGTGTAATAAAAAACCCATTGTTTGATCAGTGACTGACTAATTATGATAAGTAATTTGAAACATTCTTGATGAAACTTGTCTGTTAATTAATATCAACAGCATATGGAAACTACCAGGACAACAAAGGTTCTGTGCATGCGCTGTTCCTGGAATTGATGGGATCTCGCTGGCATGCCCAATAAACCACAATGCCAATGGTTAAAAAATAACAAACAGGTGGGAAGGTCTGACTCACCACCAGGGAAGAGTTGTTATAAAGTTGCACAAAAGAGTACTGGAATATTACAAGGGCGGGGGTGAGAACCAAGTGTCAGCAGGCTGCCAGGCCTGATGGTTCAAAGAAAGGATAGTTCATCCTTTTGTTTTCTGAGGTTAATTCCTCAAAGCATTTGTCCCCTGAAGATACCGTTGTTGAATCGGAGTGTGGTGCTGCGATGTCCGTGGTTGGGGGTGATGGGTAGTGTCTGGTTCTTTGATGCGTGTCTTCAAGGATATTCACTTTTACCAACTCAGTGGCTTTTCTTTTATGCTTTTTAGATTTCTACCCGGACAAGGCCTGGTACTATACCCACAGATAGGAGACAAATTGGATATTATTTGCCCCAAAGTGGACTCTAAAACTGTTGGCCAGTATGAATATTATAAAGTTTATATGGTTGATAAAGACCAAGCAGACAGATGCACTATTAAGAAGGAAAACACGCCCCTGCTCAACTGTGCCAAACCAGACCAAGATGTGAAATTCACCATCAAGTTTCAAGAATTCAGCCCTAACCTCTGGGGTCTAGAATTTCAGAAGAACAAAGATTACTACATTATATGTAAGTATAGTTCTCTCTCTTTGTTTTGTAGGAATTAGAATAAGCTAATTAGGTTTGTATTGATTTCTGTTTCCTTTAAATTACCATGATAAATAATTTGTTGAGAAGCTTTGTTCATTTTTTTTTTCAAAAAAAATTAATTGAAATTTGGGACCCTTTAGTAACAGTATTAATTAAATATAAATACTCATGGGGCAAACCTGCCAGGATTCTTAGGGTGTTGAAATGAGTAAATTATCTGAAGGGACTCAGCATTTCTAACAAAGCCACCTTTAAGGACCTTTGGTGAGGTTTTGATAGGTAAATCTGTGTGATGCTTTTTCTCTCCACCCAGCCACCTGTCCATCCATCTATCCATCCTTCCATCCATCCACTCATTCATTTAGTGTGCAATTCTGTTCCAAGAACTGTGTTTCAAAGTTAGGACTCAATAGGGCAAAGTGTAATAGTGGTACACTTCTCCAGAACAATATCATTCCAGACAGGAGGAGCTCAGAGCTTAGAAGCATGGGGCTTACAGACAAGTGTCAGTACGATTGGTCATGTTGAGTCCTGACTAAAAGCCTAGGTGTGCTGCCTGAATGACACCCCTCCCCCTATCTGTCATAATAGAGGAGAGATATTCACGGGGGTATCTGAAGTGCATTTGTGACCTGTGCCCTTTGTGACACATGCCTACTGTGCACACATCACAGATAGCACCAATCAAGTCTCCTGGTCCCAGTGTCATGGGTCTTGGTACAGCTGCTCACATGGGTTCAAACAATGAGATTCTGGTTAATTTGTTTGTTTTCATGGTATACTCTTTGTGGGCTTTTTGTAGTTGTTTTAAATTATAGTATTTAGGATGCAACTCCTGATTCATGTAGGCGAGTACTTGACCACTGAGCTACATCCCCAGCCCTCAAGTTATACTCTTTCCTCTATTTCCCTAGACTTCAGCTCCTTGTGGTACAGTTGGCCCCTGGCTTGGCTCCCTTAGCACTGTATCATTAGATTGGAAGTCTGGCTTTCTCGAGTTATAACCTATTTTTTACATTACAGAACCTGTATATTCATCTAGTGTTCCTTGGTGTGTATTTTTTACATTAGTAATTAAAGCAAAGGTGGTCACAGCCAGTAATTTTCTTGTCTGTTGCTTCAAATGCCACAGAGACTGAGAACCGGTTTTTGAAGCTAACATGATACATACAAAATAGATTTCTAAGAATAACAAAAAACAGGAGAGAATGGTTAAGTTAGATATTTAATAGAATAATCACCATAAACTGAAAATAAAAGCATTGTAAGATGAAACAAGGCAGATGGCCGTCTTTGAAGATATGAAGTAGTTACAAGGTAAAATACATGGAAGCTAAGCTTTTGGAAACACACGTACATATGAATAAGGACTTTTAATGGATACCATGATCTAGCATGACGTTTGGAGAAAATGAAACTGACCCCAGGTCAGTCCCCTTCAGAAGGTTACTGCTCCAGGTGAGTGGAGAAAGAAGGTTGAGCATGTGCTCGAGCTGTTCCCAAGATGGGAGATGCCTGACCTTGAAAATGCTGTCAAAGGAAATCCTAGGGCTCCTACATTGGGTGGGGAGCGCCAGCAGATCTGAATAGTTCTCTCCTTGATCTTAAGCTTAGATTTTAACAAGATGGCATTGAAAATCCCAACTGCCTAGGAGGGCAAGTGGAAGCTTGGTAAACACTAGAGAGTTAACCTTTCATTTCAATAATATACACAAAATGCAGCTAAATGATTGGTTCACTGGCATCTCTCAGTGCATCATAGTGAGCCTGTCATAACTGCTCTTCAATGTGTGGGAGGTTTGGTTTGGACTTGCACATGCAATTTGATCTGTAGTTAATAGCACTCTACCCAATAATAGCACCTGTTGGTTTTCTTGTTTTTCTTTTGGACAACCCATTAGGCCACATGAACAGGTTTATAATATGCTTCTCATTCCTCTGGCCCCCCAGAACTATCCTTAGAGTTAGGATTTGCAGTGTCAAAGCATGGGATGGCTTGCTGTAATTCAGGAGGCTGAAGCAAGATGATCTCAAGCTGAAAGCCAGGCTATCCTACACCACACGCAAGGTTCTTCTCTACATCCAGTAACCAGAAAGCATCTTCAAAACAAACCTTGGCTGTCAAGCAATGAGATGCTGTGAGAATACTGCTTGCAGCAAGATGTTCCCAGGCCTGTGAGTGGCTCCGGACTTTAACAGGAAGCCCAGTGCAGCGAGCTTGAAAGGCTTCCCCCACGTCACAGGCAGAAGAGGATATTCAAATACTTAGCAACATGCAGAAGTCAGTTTCTCACACACCCCATAGCAGCGTCCACTGCCGTATGAGTTCCCTTGAAAGGAGGGAAGTGATAAGATCAAATTTTAAAATAGTATCAAAACAGTCAAGGGATTTGAGAAAGTCACCAAGTCTCCTATCAAACATGTGTACAGGATGCAGACACACACACACACACACACACACACACACACACACAATCACAGTCCCTTTCTTCTTCTTCTTTTTTTTTTTCAAAAGGAGTCTGTGCAGGCAATAATCTTTATACCAGTGCATTCATGAAGATGGCTGGGTAGCACAATAGGAAGTGCTCACATTCATAAGTATATTTTAACACTGCAAAGCACTGATTCAGTTTTGAGGTTGTAAATGATGGTGTATTTGCTGACTCCAAGACTTAGCAGCTGGCTGCTGGGCACTTGCACCCCAGGCAGTGTCAGAAGCATCATATGCTAGTTCCGTCCTGGGGGCAAAGGAGCAGATGTGGTTTGGAGGAGTGCTTGGCATGGCCCTGTGGGGATGTACATGGCTTCGCCGGTGTTGGGCTGTCTCCTGGGAGTCCAGAGCCTTATGTCTTACTTGTGTTGCCTGAGCTTAATGAGGAAGTCACTTTAATTTCCTTCTCTCGGACATTATTTTATCACTGTTGTCCAAACTGATGGTCAGACACATAGACCCACTGATGTGTCCATGATATTTCCCGGGTAAAGCCAGCAGGATCTGGCCCCGATTTTTTTTTTTTTTTTATAAGGATTTTTTTATTTGACTTGTCATGTTACCCAGCTAAAAGTCACTGCATCTTTGTTTTTTTTGTTTTTGTTTTTTTTTTTTCTTTCATCTTTGGGTTTTATAGTAAACATAAATGTGTAATTGGAACTGTATTTTATACCCCCCCCCCCATTTCTCCCCTGAGTTCTCTGAAGAAGTAACATGGTAGACAGATAGGCCTCCTCATTAGTCCTCCTCCACAGTGATTCTTTGCTTTGACATGTGGCAAAATGATATATATGGGGTTTCTTTGTGTTTAGAATTGACTTTTCCATCGACCTATTTCAGTAATTAGCCTTGGGCTTAATTTGCATAACTAATAAACTCTCCTAATTTCGAGTGATCTGACGATGGGGGTATTGTGACCATGTGGTCTGAGAACACACTGCTCTTTCCTTACGTTCAGATCCTAAAAGGCCTCAAAGACAGAGCTGGCTTAGATTTAGCCGGTAGTTATTTTTACTGTGTCTTTCATTTCATTGTTTATGAAATAACTATATCTTCTGATATTACCCATTTGTGATAGAAGCTGGCTGTTGGATATAGGATTATAAACGAGCTGTCCGGTTTGTATTGGGAAGGCACCGTCCTCTGCATGCCCCAGTTTTCTTAGAGAAACTGTCTTTGCTTCTTTAGGGCTGAGTCAGCAAGCTCCTTGTGTTGGCCTATAAACTCTGTCCTGAGGCAGGTGCTGTGGCTGATACCAAACCTGAGATGAAACCTAGCAAAGTTACACAGAGTGACCACCTGAGTAAGAGGTGGAAGCGGCTGCCTTGTATTCTTAAACGTCAGTTGAACAAGGGGCTACCCCACGGCTGGAGACAGGCTCCATGCTGGACCTTGCCTTTTGTTTTATATAGTTCCTCTATTGTTTTAGTGTGTACCCCTCGGCAGGTCATAGCCTTCCAGCATCATCTAGAAGTCACCATTTCAAAAGATCGTTTGGTTGTTATTGAATCCACATAGTGTCCCTCTGTGGCTCTCCATGTCCCATCTGCCTTGCTGAGCCATCAAGTCTGGGGGAGCCTCCATTTCTTAGGCCTCTTTCATGGAAGTGTGCAAAACTGGTAGGCTCCACAGACACTTAATTTTTTTAAAGCATACATTTCACTTTAGAGCAAAAAAAAAAAAATCACAAAATAAAGAGCAATAATTGCACAGCACACACACACACACACACACACACACACACACACACACACACACCACACCTCCCCCCCGCCCCAAATAACAGTATTAAAGAGCCAAAACAATAGTTTGTTCCTTATTTGGTTGAACATATGTTGTATTTTTTTTCTGGCTTTGATTTGCTCATTCTGGGTGGTGAGTGTAGCAAGTTACACTAACATATATTGAGTGTCTTATAGTATCTCTTTGGAAAAATACTAAATCCCAGAGCAGCTTTCAGATGCCCCTTGACATGAAGATAGCTTTTAGAACATGTAAGAACACACAACAGCCATAAAGAGATTTTGAGGTTTGTTTGATGGGTTATTTATGTATAAGTGTAGCAGCCACACTCCCTTCATTACATACTAGATACTAGGTATCTTGATGATAGAGAAACCGCCTCCTGTCTTCCTGTCCCCTGTCTTAGTGATAAGATTTGTGTCTGGTACTTTCATTGCCCTCAGTTGCTGAGTTGAGGCATTTAAGCCCATTTCTAGTTTTCTCTATAGCTGTTCTTTTTGTGATGGACTCTTGCCAGAGACCATACAGTCAAAGGCACAGAGAATGAATACAAACCACACTTAGAAGCACAAGTTAACATAGGAGTTGTGAGTCCACATCTAGCCACCCTGGACTTTATGTGCCAATAGACAAGTAACTCAGGCTGATTTCCTGCCTAGGTCTTCTCGTATTTAAAATGGGCATCATGAGAACACTTGCTCATGAGGTAGATGTGAATTCCCATGAGGAAAAGTGTGTCAGGTGGCTTGTGGCCATGTATGGCCACCAACCAAGTACAAGTGAACATCAGAACAGGGAGGAAGTGAGAGGCTGGAGGCTGGAGGCTGAAGGCAATGCCAGGCTTTGTTGTGAGATGGAACACCTGGGAAGTTTGGGTCCTGAAAGCATCCTTGGCTTCTTGTAGTCTGGGCATAGACGGAATGTTGCCAGCCTCAGTCACTCTGGGCAGCTGTACTCAATAGATCTGCTCACTTTGTCTTTTTGACTGTCTTTTTGACCTTACCGTCCTTTGAGTTCCCTTGACCTAGAAGCACACATTTACATGGGGTGAATTCTGGAATTGCCTGAGCTTGCTAGCAGGTACTTTGACGGACTCTGAAGACTCAGACAAGGAGGAGTCTTGACACACCCACAGCTGTGGTTCTTACTTTCTAGTTCACCAGCTTCTCACATTCCGTGGCTCCCCAGGACACAGGAGATTCTTCCTTTATCAGTCAGCATGCGAGGGTTGCCTCATGGGCTCCATCTGTAGGGAAGCCTCTCCCAGGGTAGATCAGGAGGATCCATGTTGAATTTAATATAAAGAAAGCTCAGCTTTGCTTCTGCCCATCTTGTCATGCACCAAGACACTCAGGTTTCTTGAGCCCAGTGGAGTCATGGCCACCTGGATGCTAGCCTGGGTGGTGCAGAGGGGAGCAGAGGATGAGGCTGCCAGGGGTAGAGACTCTGTTCATGCTCCTTGGCATCTCCTGGGATATCTCATGTAAACCACACAGATGTAGACCTGCCATTACTACTCCCCGCCCTGAAAGTAACCAATGATAAGATGAGATGACAGATTCCCAGCTCGAGAAGCAAAGATTGGGGAAGAAGAAACACCATAATATAAAAGAAGTAAGATGAAAAATAAAGGACTTAACATAGCCAAGGGAGTTATTCAGAATAAAAATGTCTTTATTATTTCATAGAAATCGTCTTTGTATCTCTACCCTTGTATTTACAGCTTGTGAACGTTCACACAGATTTATAAATAATTGAACAATACAAGAGACCTAGTGGATAAAAGGGGACATGTTTCCTTCTTAACAGCCCTTAAATATTCATCATGAAGATGAAATTTTAAAGCAAAATAAAACACTTAAAAATTAGCCAAGAGGCACAGACAGACGTTTAGGGAAGAAAAAAGAGTATGTTGAGAAGAACTAATTTATATAGTTTAAGGTACGTGCATTTATCCCCAAGGCTCTGAGTCTGGGTGTGTCTGATCCTTGGGGAGATGCCGTGGTCTCCACGCCCATCTTATTTTCAAGTCTAGCAGCACAGGGACTAGAACAATTTTTACTGCTGTGAGGAAACCCAGACAGTGTGATTTAGAACATTTGACACACCATGAAATGTCAGGGGCAAAACCCAACGCAGGGCAGCCAGACCCTTAGCCCATCATTGTAAGTGTGTAGTGTGGCTCCTGGGCCGTGTGTGCACTATAAGGAGAACACACAGAAATGCATGGTGTGTGTGCAGGGGTAGCAAACAGAGTGTGTATAGAAAATAACATTGGCTGTAATGTACAGACATGCAAAGCACACACGTGACAGTGCAGAGAGTCAGACACATTGGAGCAGGCATGCATGCATGCATGTACATACATAGGGAGGGTAAAGACAGGAGACAGGCACAATGCATACATACTGCATATGGAACCACGTTAAGCTCCGCAATATAAATGACAAAATGTTTCTGTCAAACGTGTTGGTAGTGATGCCTGGTCAAACATTTGATATACAACCTACTTTATCAAAAACTCCCAGAGCTTGACTAAGAAAATCTTACTAGGGTAGAGGTAAGCTGGATGCCCAGAAGACCAAGTTCAGGAGTTGAAAGCTAACCTGGGCAACATAGCAATACCTACAGGGTAGAAAGATGGGAGAGATGCCCTTGTTAATACTTCAAACTTTCTCTTTCTTTTAAAATCTCCTAATAGGTCTAAAAAAATCTGTTTTTTTTTTTTTTTTTTTCAATATGGTTATACTAGATTTATTTTAGGACATTAGCAAATACTTTGAGCCCATCAACAGAAAGTTGCTAAATAATAATGTAATTAAAATTAAGTTAGGGTTGGGGATTTAGCTCAGTGGTAGAGCGTTTGCCTAGCAAGAGCAAGGCCCTGGGTTCAACCCTCAGCTCAAAAAAAAAAAAAAATTAAGTTAGTCCAGTATAGAAACAGAGACATTAAGAGATGTTAACTTTCCATAGCTAAGTGCTAGTGCTGCAGATATGTGGGTGGGTGGTGGCTGGTGAGTGATCTTATGAGTTGGAATATGGATGGTAGATAAGAAGATAGGTAGATAGTGGGTAAGTAGATGGGTGGGTATATGGATGGTGGGTGGTGGATAAGAAGATAGGTGGATGCCAGGTATGTAGATGAGTAGATGGATGGTGAGTGGATGGATGGATGGATGGATGGATGGATGGATGGATGGGTGGGTGGGTGGGTGGGTGGGTGGGTGGATGGGTGGGTGGGTGGGTGGGTGGATGGGTGGGTGGATGGATGGATGGATGGATGGATGGATGGGTGGGTGGGTGGGTGGATGGATGGGTGGGTGGGTGGGTGGATGGGTGGATGGGTGGGTGGGTGGGTGGGTGGGTGGGTGGATGGATGGATGGATGGGTGGATGGGTGGATGGTGGGTGGGTGGGTGGGTGGATGGTGGATGGGTGGGTGGATGGGTGGGTGGGTGGATGGATGGGTGGATGGGTGGATGGGTGGGTGGGTGGGTGGATGGTGGATGGGTGGATGGATGGGTGGATGGGTGAGTGGGTGGGTGGGTGGATGGGTGGATGGATGGATGGGGAGATGGATGGGTGGATGGGTGGGTGGTGGATGGGTGGATGGTGGATGGTGGATAGCAGGATAAAGGCTGATAGATCAGCCCTCCCCCCCTTGGGCAAGAGCCTAATCGATCGCATTATAGAGGATGTGTTGCTGAGTGACAGCGTTGCTTTGAAAGTCACTTTGCTTTAGTGAATTAGCCCAGTTTTGCTGTCCCTGCTGTTCAACTATGGGGTGAAGTCATTCTTTTACTGAAATACACATTTGGGAAATCACCTTGGATTCTGTGAATAAAGAATGTGTGTCCTGCATGGGGTAAGGATCACACATAGGGCGGATTTAAACAGGGGTACTTTCTCGGAGTTCCTGCTGGTCTCTCAGTGGTCAAAGCAAATAATTTCAGGACCATCTAAACTGTTGTGCCGCAAGAGTAATGCTGATTCTTCTGCAGCATTCCATCCTAAACTGTCAGCGGACATCAGTTCAGCCACTGCAGAAGTTGTGACCACCTAGCCATGAACCACACTCGGATGGATGCTTTCCACTTCACTGCTGCTCTTTCTGTAATTACTGGGTCATTAATATCATTGCCTGCAATTAGTGACAGTCGGGTGAACAAGAGGATTGTGGGATGTCCTTCCCCACCCCCACTGCCCGTGAACTTTTACTCCAACCCTTTCCTAGCTAGATGTTTCTGTTTGGCCACTAAGATATCTTTAAAAACCAGAGAGTAGAGAATAGGCCATGTGTTACAAATGGTCCACTCAACTGCATGAGGCTTATGACTGGGGGTATTTTCATGAGATCTTATCACTGACTTGAACAGGAAGTTTGTATTTTTAAAATCTGGGGTTTTAAGTTAAGCTAATAGACAATAGAGAATTATGTTTTATCTTTAGAACTATTATACCTTTTTTTTTTCACTGTGAGTTCAGTCATTACTATTGAAATGGTCATCTGGCAACCTATTTTTAAGACACAATTCTCTTAGTAGTTTTAGCTTGTGCCATGGTGACTACTGTGTGGAATTATTACTTTACTGTTGACCATACTATCCTCATTTCCGTGACTGTCTCTGAGTCATTGTAGCAATATCAAAACACCTGGAAGTGTCTAAATAGGAAAAGTATTTTTTAAGTGAAATTACGTTAAAAATTGTTACAATTGTGTACCTAATGAGAAGTCCTGTCTGCATAAGTCACCACAGAGTTAGCTATAAAATCTTAGACTAGAAAGCTACATTTCCCTCAGTAGAACTGGTTAAGGAATCAAGAGACCCAAATTGGCACAAGCAACATTTTGAGGGAAAATACACGGCTTTATAACTGATCTCCCATGTTTAAGCATCTCCTGAACAAAAACAGGACCAGAGGTAGTTGATGGCCAGCACTGCTCTGACCTTTCTCAAAATAGTCTCGGGGTCTAGACTGAGCTCAGGGGGTCACAGACTGAGCAGCCCTGATCAGAAACACAGAGTCCAGAACCTGAAATGTGGTGCTAACAACTCTGCAAGTGTTCACTATCCCAAAACACCCAGACTAGCCTGAAAGTCACTATGTAGACCAGGCTAACCTCTAACTCACAGAGATCCAACTGTTTCTGCCTCTTGAGTGCTGGGATGAAAGGCATGTGCCACCGTATCTGGCCCTCAGCCTTTTTTTCTTCATGTATGCTCTCAAATGTGCATACACACATGCACACTCACTCAAGCACACACACTCACACTCACTCATATCTCTGTAGACACATGGTGCAATAACAAGCATGTGTCTGCCATGTATTCCTGCTTCACTTTTAGCCATTCACTTTTGAGGGTCATTCATCATGGGTAACTGACTCTTACCACCATCTAGGATGGTCATGTCCTTAATCTTTGTGTAATTTTCAATGGTTAAAAGGTTTTAGGAGTAACCCCGATAAATCTTTTCTTTCAGAATGACAGTCATGACTAGATATTGTGGCTGTCCTCGCAAGGGATTGCTATCCCTTGGGGTTAAAGTCTTGTTTACTCTGCTGGCCCTTGCACACTATCGGTAGAGTATCCTCAGTTCCTAAAAGTGGCCGAGTGGCTGATGCCATTAAAGTCTTCCCAGTATACATCCAACTCGCTAGGAGATATGTCCAAGTGGCTACTTTTTTGTTGTTGTTTTGTTTGTTTTGTTTTTCGAGACAGGGTTTCTTTGTAGCTTTTGGAGCCTGTCCTGGACTAGCTCTGTAGACCAGGCTGGCCTCGAACTCACAGAGATCCACCTGCCTCTGCCTCCCGAGTGCTGGGATTACAGGCGTGTGCCGCCGCCACCACCACCCGGCTGTGGCTACATTTTTAAAGACTTCTGTTTCTGAGCTATCGATGAATTACCCTATCATAGTTCATATAGAATACTTGAGCTCAGAAAATAAAGTTAAGACATCCCTCCAAAACACACACACACACACACACACACACACACACACACACACCTCCATCTCTGTTCATAAGTCATGGATTCAGTCCTTCTTTAATACTGGAAGAGGAGAGGTGATTTTTTTTTTTTTTAATGTTTAAGTCACTCTGCTCAGTGCAGAAGCTGACAGATGATTGCCTTATGTGAAAGCTCCTGGGGCAGCTCTTCTCTGTGCATGATTGGCTGCTTGGAGATTTTGGAATACAGTAATGTCAACACAGTTTCAATGGGAGTGATTGTTCCTGTGAGTTGGGCCCGTGTTCCCTTGGATGAGAGATGAATGTGTCCTTTACCCCTGCTGGTCTGTGATGCTTAAGAGTGGAAGGTCCTCTACCTGCAAAGAAAGTTGATCAAATAGGAGTGGCAGCCCAGCCAGGAGCCACATTGGGTTGTTTCCTTGTTGTGTGTTTATTTATGTTTTGTTGAATGAATGTTTCTCTTTGAAAATCTTGTGCTTTGTGTTTTTGTTTCTTTATGAGACATTTGAGGGACGTGCCATGGTGCTTCTGCCCAAGGACAAGGCAAGCTTGGCCTTATGGAATGAGGCCCTGTGAGACAAGGAAGGCTCCTGGGAAGTCAGGGGGATGCGGTCCACTCTATCCCTGGGAAGCCACAGTGAAAACACAGGGAAAGACATGAATTTCCTCTCTTCTCCCTTGTGCTTTGAACAGACATTTGTTTGGGGCATTTTCTCTTTTAAAAACAGGCATTGATTTTTTGACTTTTCCTGGACATTATTCTTTCTGTTTAGGATTTTCCTCCATCTGTGTCAGTTATCTTGAGAATGACCCTGCTAACCAAGACATAAAAACACTGGGCTCTGGAGATTGAATCCGCCTCTGTGGTACATACTCTGAATCTGTATTGTGTTTTTGGAATTTAAACGGATGCCAAGCTACGTTGGAGGATCTTAGCTCCCCGGCTTGAATGTTGACGTTAAACAGCTGTACCTTATTCAGCATCTTTGTGTCTCACCTGACACGCCTCATTCTAAATGTCTTTTATTTTGTTGGCACTCAGAGGTACACACCCCTGGTGGGAGAACACAACAGCCTGGTCCTGTGCAGAGTTGGGGTGACTTTATAGTCATGTGTCTTTCTGGATGATGCTTTTTCAGTTTCCCGGCTAGGCTGCTGCTTTTCCTCAGATGTCTGTGCTCAGTTTGAGGGAAGGGTGTGTAAAGTCTCACCCAAGAAAGCAGAGTGAGTGTGGCTGGCATGTGATACATGCTGGGCAAGGACAGGATGGATAGAATTTGGTGTTGGCAGAGATTCTCATAAAATGCTGTTTGCTAATCAAAGGTGTTCCATCAAGGTCAGCCCTATGTAAGGCTAGAGCTTCTGTGGTTTTCCTGACCTTATATACTTATCATGTGTCTCTTTGGTGAACTTGTTTTCATTAATTGTTATGCTTACTTTCAAATGTCTGCCCTCATGGCTCTCATGGCCACTTAAAAATAGTTTGCCCTATCCTCCACAGTGTGAGTAGGCATTCATACACCATTCTACCCATAGGACCCAGAGCTGTGTCCTTCGTGGGATGGTACTGAGCCATAGAACGTTTTGGCTCCTCCCTTCCCTAGTCTCTTTGGGAACAAGGCCCACATGTGAACTTTTTCACCCTCCATCTCATGAGCCCACTCTTACCACTGGACTCCATCCAGCTGCAGCTGCAGCTTGGCCTTCTAGGAGCAGAGAAGAGCACGCTGTGTTCCTCTCTCTATTGGGAAGATTCTGTCTGTGTTGTCTGTTTTACCAGCTCCCACCTCCCTGTCTCCGTTTGTCCTTATCTAGCCAGTATCACCGTCCAGTAGGAGCTGCAGATCATAACTCAGGCCTCTCAAACTCTGAACATTTCTTTGGTTGTTTTTGTTTTAAGAAAGAGTCTTCCTAAGTTTCTTGCACTGACCTCAAACCCTCAACCCTCATGTCTTAGTCTTCTGAGAGCTAGGATTGCAGACATGGATACCACACGCAGTCAGGGGGCTTTTCTGCTGAGCAGAGATTTTGCTCACTCCAGAGAGGAGTATGGGGATGACTGGACAGTGTAGTGGTGATGGTGTATACGCCCCGAGATGCAAAAGCTTTTAATGCATCTGTTGTTGTTGTTGTTGCTGGGGACAGGGTTTCTCTGTGTAGTTTTGGTGCCTGTCCTGGATCTCCGCTTGGCTCTGCCTCCGAGTGCTGAGATTAAATGTGTGCTTCACTGCCACCAGGCTGCAAAAGCTTTTAAAAGCCAGTTGTAAAATAACATGTATCTTTATTAAGCCTACCTCCCAATGAATGGAGAAACTTTAAGTAATTTTTAATTTTATAACGTCTATTTCCCTCCCAACTAGGCCAGGGGAGAAAAATGTCCGGACACTAAATAAAAGCTTAGGTATAACAATGTTATTTTCCTGTCTCTCGGTGATTAAGTGCAGTTTTTACCCACTGGGTAATACAGTGGTTGTGGCCACATTAGACAATGCTGGTAGAGTGATCCAGAGGGAAACTAAACATGAGGTCACGTTTATTTTTATTCTTTAAGTTAAAAATTCCCTGGGACGTTCAAATGAATGATATGAATAGCTGGAAAACTTTCTAATGAAATGGAAATAGATTTTATCCCTAAGTATTAGCAATTTTCTTGTGATGTTTCAAAGTCAGTGCTGAGCTTTTGAAAGCTTCTAGGTTCCAGGTTGATGGGGGAATATCAGAATGCTAGTCTCGTGGTGTGTTTCAGTAGTTCATGGCCAGGAAGGCGGTTCAATCAGGATAAAACATGCAGGATGGGACATTGTTCCTGTAGGGGCAGGTCCTCTGGAGCAAGGATTACTCTACCTGTTGAGGACATGTGGAAAATCTAATTTGCATCAGATCTAAGGCTCATATCTCATATAAGGCTTTTTTCTACCATGTTGCACTCTGGGAGATTACAACCTTCTGAAGTTTCTGTTGGTGCAGACATCTGAAAATGGGTTTTTCCATGACACGTCGTTCCTAGCCGTATCCGTTACTTTCTCCTGTTGCTGTGGCAAACACAGCCCAAGGGAGGAAGGGCTGCTTTTGGCTTACAGTTTATGGGGACACAGGCTATTGTGGTGGCCGACAGTTCCCTGCCACTTGGAGTGTGACACTACTTGCTCACCTCTCAGCAGATCCTGAAGCAGTGAAAGGGCCTGAGCTCAGCAGCTTTCTCATTTCATCCCTCCCACGCTGTCAGGGACCCCAGCCCCAGGCCCTGGATGGGACCGCCCACAGGTAGCACAAATCCAGTGCCTCAGTGGTCTCCATCCGGGAAGAGATCTGACACACTCAAAGTGTGTCACAAATGCCCTACAAGTTTCCTAATCCACACTTCCTGTGACCACTACCTTTAATGGTGGTCCTTGGGACAGTGTCATACAATTCGCCTAACAGCAGTTGGTAATGAGTTGTGCTCAGGATCTTCCACGGGCTTTCCAAAACTGTCCTTGTTCAGAATGCTGTGTTTGGCCCCCAGTCTTTTCCACTCTTCCCACCAAAATGACATAGCATTCCCTCCCCTACTTCCATTTCTGCCCTCCCTCCTTCCCTCCCTCCCTTCTCTCTTTCTCTCCCTCTCTCTCTTTCTCTCCCCTTTCTTCTTTTCTCTCTTTCTTTGGTTAATCAAGTGGAAGAAACATTTCAGCTTTTAAAGCTGTGAAGTGGTTTCCATTTTATGCAACCCTGCCTCCCACCTACAGTTCTCTGGTCTCTAGATGCTAAAACACAGATTGAAATTTAATTCAGAATCCTTTAGAGAACTTTATATTTGGGGGGTGGTTTGGACATCCCCTGGGGAGCTCAACATAAATGTTCTGGCTTAAAAGAGGCACTGGCCTACAAATTAAAAAATATATATAAATAATGTGTGTGTGTGTGTGTGTGTGTGTGTGTGTGTGTGTGTGTGTGAGAGAGAGAGAGAGAGAGAGAGAGAGAGAGAGAGAGAGAGAGAGAGAGAGAGAATGGGTTCTGCTCCAGTGCCTTCCACATGGTGGAAATCAGCAGGGCCCTGCTAATACAGGTGCCCGCAGGTGATGGAGCTTCCTGGCCTGCCTTCCTTTTGGTGATCTTTTCTGTTTGAATCTGATTTTTCCCTTCAAGATTAAACCAAAGAAATATGTAGCCCTCCCCACCCCTTGCTCAGCATTCAGTCACCACAGTCCTTTTTTCAGAGGAGTATTCAAACTTTTAGCAAGAAAAAAAAAGTTGTTTATTTAACTTTCAATAGGATGTGCTTTAGCATGAAGTGCCTTGTGTGTTCATGAGTCTAAAACTTGGAATTATCCTTGAATTAAGTAAACTAGACACTTGACCGGTGGTTTCACGAAACAGATGACTTTTCTACTCTTTTCTATATGGAGACATAGCCTGATTCCTGAGAAATGAAGTGAGAAAACTCTAAGCAGTAATTGAAGATTCAGCACTGCCCTAGACCACTCCACAAACAGTGCCCAGAGAACCCCACACTGTGAGAAGACTTAGGAGAGAGACTATGAGGCTGAGCCACTCCCCACCCCCCACGCCCTCACAGAAGGTAGAGGAAGGTGTGGGAAAGCGGTAACAATAACAACAAAGGCCCTTCTTTAGACTCTTAGAAACACACAGTCTCTCTAGACAGTTCTTTGGACTTATCTGACAAGCATTTTCTCCACCGTCTGTGAGTGGATACTTTTTACCTTACTGAAACTCCCCAACGAAGTTATGATGGCAACTGTTACCTATTTTCCCAGAAAACCCTACAGTGTCAGCAACAGCTGAAAAGAGATGCAGTTATGAGACCCAATGTTAAGCACACTCTCAGATAAGTGAGGAGATATTTATACGCAGAAGAGACACCCTTTGTTTTTAGGAAAATAATGAGAGTAGAGGTCGATAATTCCAGAACACACAAGTGAATTCGTGTCTAGTTTTTTCAGTTACAAACTTCTACTGTGAAGGCGTTTGGAGCTGTTTGGTGATGGTATGCTCGGAAAACAAAGCAAAACAACCCGGTGGAAAGAAGTTGCCAGAGTACCTGTCCCCTTTTCGTTCTCTTCCGAGTAGGGTGTTAGTGGACGGGACTTTGATATAGTGGACGGTGATTGAAGTTACAGGCGTGTATATGAAACACTTCTGGTCCTTGCCCCTTGAACTCAAGGGGAAGCAGTGTCCGGCACATTCCACCCTCTCCTCCCACTCAAACTTGAACTGTAATTGAAAGCCTGCTCCTCATTACGTGGCCTGACAGCCCATCTCTTTGCAGCTTTTCCTTACAAAGCCATTTAGAGAACTCACTGGCCTAAGGACAAACAGCAATGTGTGTCGATAGAACATAGCTGCTTTGAAAGACAGAAACACGTTGGGAGAAGGGATGTGCTTCTTCTGGCCCCTCATTGTTAAGGTGGGAAGGGAATCCAGTGGGCCAATGAGGGGCAAGGTGGTTGCCCCCACCTGGTTGTATCCAAGTTGTTGTACGGCGTGCTAACCCTCTGTCCCGCTGGAGATTTCCCCAGCAGGAAATTTGGCTGAAGTGGCTGATGGGGTTTGATAAAAACACATACTTGCAGGAACTTACACAGTGATGAGAAGGCAGACTATGAAGACCCGAGTTCTAGGATGCTGCTTCAGCACATTTCAGGCTAGAGAACGGAGCAAGGGGGTGTCAGAAGCCTCCCCTGCTGGTGTTTGCAGAACTTGGATGCCTGACAAGCCCAGCGTCAAGTTAATTGTTCTTGAAGCAGGAAGTCTGGAGTGGAGGAAGCAGGTGTTGGGGGAAGATTACCAAGTTTTGAAATTACCAGGCTTGCTCTCTTGCACTTTCTAGTTTGGCCCCCTAGGAGTCCGTGAGTATTTTGGGAGGTGCTGTCCCTTTTACCTATAGAGTAATACTAAATCATATGTGTACTGAGGGCGTGTTTAAGTGCATTTGGAAGCAGGTAGCCTACATGTAGCAATGTTTCCAGGATCCATTTCTCTTTGTTTATTTTTCTGTTTCTTTTTGGCTTTCGGCATCCCATACATTCAGAAAACCTGTGACAAAGAGTGAATTCTTATTTTTCAAATTGTTTTCAGACATTTCATGTTCATGTAATCTTGGCCTATTGATTTCCTGATTTTTTCTTTATTTTTTTGTTTTGTCCATTTTATTTTTAATCAGCTACATCAAATGGGTCTTTGGAGGGCCTGGATAACCAGGAGGGAGGGGTGTGCCAGACAAGAGCCATGAAGATCCTCATGAAAGTTGGACAAGGTAAAGATCGTCTGCTGCTTTGTGAAGCCACTGTGACGTGGTGTAGCCCCCAGCTAGTGTGGCACCGAGGGCGAGGCTCACTGTCACCCCTCTTTTTAGTTTTGAAGGCAGACCCTCTTCTGCACTTTGAACCACTGGCAGAGTCCCCCAAGGTGATATCCTCTGCTTTCCTT
Organism: Onychomys torridus; assembly: GCF_903995425.1. Classification (NCBI taxonomy): domain Eukaryota; kingdom Metazoa; phylum Chordata; class Mammalia; order Rodentia; family Cricetidae; genus Onychomys; species Onychomys torridus. The sequence continues at coordinate 5,724,577 of NC_050459.1, read as the reverse complement.
ATTGGAGCCCTCTCTAAAAGTTCAGGTCAGCGAGACATAGCATCTATGTGTGGCCACAGATATGCGTATCTCTCTTTACAAGGCAGAACGCCTCTTTGATTGAACAAAATCAAAGTGTCCCGGCATGTAAACACTGGCTCTGCAGCTTTGTTTCATTTTCAAATCTGGACAACCCAAGAGCCGCGTTTTCATGTAGACTAACCTATTGTGCAGAAAGAAAGAATTATTCTTCTAATTAGAGACCGGTATAGTAGTCAATCAACTTGCTCAGTTAAATTGAAATGTCATCTGCAATGCTTTGGCTGCCAAATGCAAGAATCCCTATAGTTTCCACAGATGGCCTCCTAATCTAAACCTCCCAAATAACGAGGATAACCGTTTTGATTAAAAAGGAAGGTTATATTCTTGTATTTCACAGTGCTTTGCATAAGGAGTCTTATGTTCATTGCTATTCATGCCTCTTGAGATATCTGTGCAAACTCCTGACGCTTGCTGTTGTCAGATGTCTGTGCCACGATTAATCGCTTGCCCTCCATATAGATGCAAGTTCTGCTGGATCAACCAGGAACAACGATCCAACAAGACGCCCAGAGCTAGAAGCTGGTACAAACGGGAGAAGTTCAACAACGAGTCCTTTTGTGAAACCAAACCCAGGTACAGCCGTGTGGTGTGCGTGTGTCCATCTGTGGGGTGCATTTTCTTAGAACCCCAAGAGGCAGAGAAGCCTCTCACAAGGCTTCCAAACCAGCAGGATTCACTCGTGGGCGCAGATGCCTGGGATCTTTGCTCTCAGTGAGTCGGTATTAACTCTGCCACTAAGACAGACTAATTCCTCCCCGTCAAAGTCTTACAGTCACAATAGCAGAGCTCACCAGATGGGTCATTTACCAGTGATGTCCCACCAGACGAGTTTTCATTGGCTGATGCTGTGTCCTGCTCACTGTCGACACCATCGCAAAGCTGATGTTAATGTATATATAATTTGTGCCCTAATCCCTGTCTAATATCATCTAATCCACAAAGAGCCTCGCCGATGCTTTTCTGAATCTCAGAAAACGTTGCCTAATGGCATACTTTCCAGGTGGCTTGTTCTTAATGTTTTTTGCATTCTCTGTGTAAAAAAAATAGTAAAGGGCCCACTGACCAAAGTTCAGGGTGTCACAGAAAATGGGCTCATTGTCTCAACAGTCCTGCTCTGTTGTGCTGATGCCATTTCACAAAACAGCTGGTGCACACACACCAGCACTTACTTTTGTATTAGGGATCCCTGTGCTGGTTTGGAGGTGGTGAGAATCTGTATCTACCATAATATTATGTTCTCTTTCCAAGAGTCAAGGAAGTTGTTTTTTTTTTTTTTTCCCTCTAACTTTCAGTGACAAGATGTGTCAAATTCTTGTGACAAATTGATAAATGGATAGGATAATCGTGCCAGGCAATTCTTCAGTGCTAACATTTGGGTTAGCAGTCTGTTCAGTGCCAGAGCGTCTGCTGCCTTCCAAATATATTTTAAGTGTAAATCAAATAATACAACCGAGTTTCGAGTTGAACCCTTTCCCAGGCCCATCACTCCTTCCCTTCTGGCCGTCTCTTCTAGTAGGCAGGGCTGTCTTCAGAAGGCAGGGCTCTCTTTGGAAGGCAGGCAGTGGAAGATACACGGCATCTACAGTGAGGGAGGAACGGGCCAGGGCAAGGATACACCTGGCTCTGGAGTAGTAGCAGGTGTCGTCTCCCCACCGGCCATGGCCTGGTGCGTCCTGAAGTGCTAGGGAAGCCCACGGCTGGCTGTCTCATCGTTCTGCTGCAGGCAATGCAGATAAGGAAGAGGCTGGGGATGGTGTGTGAGTGCTGGACCTCTGAGCTCCTTCACCTCATCTGGGGACCTCTGTCAAGTCTGCCCTGGGAGTTGAGCGTTGGCCGTGCTTTAACTGTTGCCTTTCGAGGGCCCTGCAAACAGCAAGGCGGTCCCAGGACCACAGTAACTGACTCTTCTTGGTCCTGTGCAGGTTCCTCCAGCACCGACGGCAACAGCGCGGGGCATTCCGGGAACAATCTCCTGGGTTCCGAAGTGGCCTTATTCGCAGGGATCGCATCAGGATGCATTATCTTCATTGTCATCATCATCACCTTGGTGGTACTGCTGCTCAAGTACCGTCGGAGGCACGGCAAACACTCTCCACAGCACACGACCACGCTGTCACTCAGCACACTGGCCACACCCAAGCGAGGTGGCAACAATAACGGCTCGGAACCCAGTGACGTTATCATACCGCTAAGGACTGCAGACAGCGTCTTCTGCCCGCACTATGAGAAGGTTAGCGGGGACTATGGGCACCCAGTGTACATCGTGCAGGAGATGCCCCCACAGAGTCCTGCCAACATTTACTACAAGGTCTGAGGCCTGGGACCTGCGCCTGCCTCCCAAGGGAACTCGCGCCTTCTTGGGCGCACAGTGACTGCCTGAGCCGTGGCTGTGGGGGCGGGATGCCTCCTGGAAGAGCCTGGAGCTGGACAGTTTTGTAGTCTGTAGCTTTTCGGCCTTGGGGAACCACAGACCCTCCCCGGAAGCTGGAAGACTGCTAGGAGATCCCCACTTGGACTGCCGCGTTCCCGCGCGGACCTCCAAGCCATGCACCCAGCTGCCACTCAGGCCTCTGCAGAGCCCAGGGAGGACACGGTGGGCTGTGGATGTCGCAGCAGCATCTTAGGAGAAGGTTGTGCACCAGACCGGCCTCTGCCTCCAAGTTTCCTGCCGTGCACACTGGACTTACCACTCGGACCTCGGGCTCAGTAAGGTTTTACAAAGATCTCTAGCGTTTAGTCCTCACTCATTCCTGTTGCCAGGGCTCTCCTGGCACTTCCCCAGCCCCTCACTCCACATCCTGCATCCTTAAGGGTCGTTCACCACAGAGTCCCAGCTCCACCCTTGACACCAAGATCAAATGAGATGGGTCTTAGGTACAGAATCCTGCTTTCCTGGAGGCTGGGTCAGCCGGGAGGCCTGGGGGGTGTGGAGGAGTGAATGAAGAAGGTGCTGGCTGCCATCAGTCAAGGCTGCTGCTCCCGGGGCATGGTGGGGGAGCAAGAGGGAAACAATAGATAGGGCGGAGAGGAGAGGACAGAGGCTGGTGGGAGAGGACAGAGGCCGGTGAGTGGTGGGGAGTTCACTATCACACAGCTATGCAGCAGGGAATCAAAAAGTCCCTCTCCTGCAGAGGAACAAAAGGACCCTTGTGGAAGGACCAGCCAGAGCAGGGAGGGAGGGAGAGGACAGGCCTCTGGCGAAGCGCTGGGGCAGGACTGTTGAGGTACTGGCAATAAAAAGCGCAGCCCTGGAGCTGTGGGAGAGAGTCCGTCTGCTTTGGGAGATGTTTTAAGCAGACTCAGCTGCTATATTACCACATTTTTTTTTTTTTTAATTAAACACAGGGAAAGCATTTAGGAGAATAGCAGAGAGCCAAATCTGACCTAGAAGTTGAAAAGCCAAAGGTCAAACAGGCTGTAAGTCCATCACCACTGAGGTTATTGGGGAATTCTCATTAGGAAAGGTAGGTCAGATCCCCTAGTCCCCGTAAGTGCCCCCCCCCCCCATTGAGCCTTACACTTTGGTTTTTGGTATCTGGCCATGCTGTCCGGGCTGTGAGGCTGTACCGGGCTCCATGTCAAAGTGAAGCACACGTGGCCCACCTCTAAGAGTCCTTAAGATGGAAGTAAGTTATGATGTCGAGGGGAAGGAGGGAGATAGGTCATATTTATAATAGGTGTATAGAACACAAGGGATATAAAATGAAAGATTTTTACTAATATATATTTTAAGATTACACACAATACACACCAGGAGATGTGGAATTCATTCATTAACAGCAATTAAAGCGATCCCAGCCCTTTAGTGCTTTACAAAGTAAGCGATTGGCTAGCTAACTTCTAAGAGAAGCTGTATCACCCCAAAATGCTTTCGATAATGAGAAAAGTATAGGTAATGGGAGCAAATGATAAAATAACAAAGTCCCGCAGACATCTCACAGAACTGTAGACTAGAACGCCAGCCCCTAAACACCAGGAAACCGACGTGACTGCACCCTGTGGGCTGAAGTGTTCTCTGGAATCCAGCAGGTCACACTGAGGGGGTTACAGTTGAGAGTTTAGCTGTGGGTCCCTCCTCCTCTCCTGCCCTTATCCCTGCCCTTCCAGAAGAATAAACAGGAAGCAGGAAGCCTACTTTTTTTTATGTGCTATGCAAAATAGACATCTTTAAGAGTCCTGTTACTATGGTAACATTTTGCTTTCTGAATTGGGAGGAAAAAAAAATTGTAATGACAGCTTTTGAAGGTTCTCAGACCTCCAGTGAGTACCTGCAAAAATGAGTTGTCGCAGGAATTATTCCCTACTTCCCAAACCTGAAAATGATGTTGGTTCAATGTATGTGTATGTGTGAGTGGGTGTGTGGTACACGTGTGTACATATATGTATAATATATATCTCCAGTATATATTATATATATCTATATCATATTTCTGTGGAGGATTGCCATAGTGATCAACCACAGTACATATGTAATTCTTTCCATCACCCCGACCTCTCCTGTGCATTCACACAAGATTTTCTTGTAAGCCATCAGAAGTTGTAGGAAGGGGGAGAGGGACGAGGAGGGAGACATGGGAAACCGTCTGATTTTGATGAAATCGAATGTCTGTGTCATCAGTTGGCCACATTTTGGTTCTAAACTGTGAAAAATCAGATGAACTGGTGAAGAGTTACCTTCAACCGACTGAGAAGTGTCCTGTGCGTCTGTTTTGTGTCTGGTGCAGAAAATGACAATCTACCAACTGTCCCCTTATCTGGAGTTGGTTCAGCTTTGGAAAGTTACTGTAAATGCCTTGCTCGTATTGTCGTCCCTAGTCATGTGACTTCGGAGCTTGCACCATCCTGTTTAAGTGGAGGTACTGTAAATAGATAGGTTCAGATCTTACCGTCTATGGATTTGGGGTGTTACAGTAGCCTTATTCACCTTTTTAATAAAAATACACATTGAAAACAAGACAGAAAAATGGCTTTTCTTACCCAGATTGTGTACATAGAGCAACGTTGGTTTTTTATAAAGTCTAAGCAAGATGTTTTGTATAAAATCTGAATTTTGCAATGTATTTAGCTACAGCTTGTTTAACGGCAGTGTCTCCCCCTTTGCACTGTAATGAGGTATAAAAGGTTGCCAAATTGCTGCATATTTGTGCCGTAATTATGTACCATGAATATTTATTTAATTTCGTTGTCCAATTTGTAAGTAACACAGTATTATGCTTGAGTTATAAATATTTTTTTCTTTGTTTTATTTTAATAGCCTGTCATAGGTGTTAAATCTGCTTTGGTTCCACATTGACAGTTAGCCCCAGAAGATGAGATCCGAGCAGTCACATTCCACGTCTGTTTCAAACTGAATTTGTTCTTAAAAAAATAAAATACTTTTTTCCTATGGAAAAAGCGCCTTCAACGTATTTTCCTTTCCTTTTTATTTTTTTCTTTTCATTTTCTTTATTTTTCTGTTTTGTATTTTGATTTCCTCCCTTTAATTCTATCCAAAGTCACAGTTACCCAGAGACTTCTGCTCCTGGATCCTTTTATGTCCATGTCTCAAGACAAGTCATGCATGTATTACAAATAAAGTTTGATTAAAGCCCTGACATCCCACTCAGGAAAAGCCTCTGCTTGCACCTGTATCACACAGTGGGAATGGTCAGCTACGCAGTGAACCCTCAAAGAAAGGAGGAAATCATGTATTCTACTTAATTGCAGATGGATTACATTTCTGTGTCAGCCAAGCACTCTGGCAGGATGGCCCCGAGTTAAAGGCAGATGTCAAATGTTCTTCATAAAGTTTTAACTTGAGGAAAACGTGTTATAAAATTGGATTAAGGCAAGCCAGAGGCCAGCAATGAGATTAAAAATTCAAGACTGGGGAGATGCTTCAGCCAGTAACTGGCCATGCAAACCGGAGATCTGATACCCTGAACCCCAAAACTGAGTGTGTTGATCTTTAACCCCCTGGGGAAAGACTATCTAACTAGTTTCATTGAATAAATGAGCCTTGGGTCCATTTCTCAGAGAATAAAGGTGGGTAGTCACCAAAGGAAGACAGCCGATGTCAACCTCTGGCTGCATGGGCATGTGCTCAGTAAACCTATGCACATCTACACTTACAAATATATGTAACACATTTTTGAAAAATGAAACACATTGTGCCTTCAACTACCCTGGGGGTTGGGAGTATTTCCCAGGCTTATTGTAGACTTTGGGGTCTTAATCTTTGCACTCCATGGAAACTTTTTAAGTAGTGAGAATCCAACCCACAGTGGGTTAGAGATATTGTTAAAATCAGTTGCTATCCCACCTCACTTTAGTTAATCCTTGGCTCACGGAGTGAAATAACTTAGGTCAGGCGAAAAGAAAAGTCCCCCTGAGGTCAGTCAACAAGACAGAGACTTCCCAGACCTGACTGCTGTGTTCAAGATCACAGCCCCAGCAAGTGGAAGAAGTCTAGCATTGTAGGTGTGAGAGTCCACCACCCCCACCCTCTCCCCAAAAGCAAGCGATAGGAATGAAAACCTAGTGTGGAAATCTATGATGCTTCAGGCTAGACGGGACTGGCAGAAGCGAATGTTTGGTGAGTAAATGCTCAGTTACAGCCCAGCAGAGACCCCCCTCCCTCCAGTTGAGTCTTCAGAGTTTTATCTCCAGCCGGTTTTCCTTCAGCTCCTGAATTGCTGTTATTTGCAAGTTTCATGTCACTAAACTGGACCCTCAATCCTGCATACCAAGGCTAGTTGGACTTAAGGTGGGCAGAAGGTAACAAGGAGAGGTACCACTTTTCCAGCTTTGGACTCCGTGGCTTGTGTGCTCATGTAAAGTCTCCACGTCCACAGTATCGTCACTTCCCACCTTTTTTCTGAGACAATTCTCCACACTGAGCCAGGGTCAGTGAAGAAAGGACTAAGATGTGTCAAGGTGGTTTTCTTCTCTACTGGGGAGAAAGATTTGCATGAACCAGAAGCATCTCGCAGGATGACATTAGCAGGTGTTCCAGTCTGAAAGGGTGAGCTTGCTGTGGGGAATCTCCAACTCCATCAGCCACCACCCAGTCTGCAGCTGCGTTCAGAGTGAGTCTCATCACCACCAACTCTTTTTGCTTCTTGTTTTCTTTTTTAACCTGAGAGCTTCTCATTCAAACACTGGTAGAGGTTTGCAATGGAAAGGAGAAAGGTTCTTGAGAAAATGCTGCCCACTTAGGAAGTGCCAGTCAGCCCTGTCAGATTCCAGAGCCAGCTGAGAGAAGAGTGATTGAATAATAATAATAATAATAATAATAATAATAATAATAATAATAATGAAATTCAGAATGGTCACTTCAACTGTGTGTAAAGATGGACAACTGCCTTACTTTTTGGCTGGGTTAGATCTTCAGATGGCTCACAAGAGGCAAAACTTCCACTATGGACACAAACCTGAGAATGTCTGCAAGCTTCGGAAATGCTGCACCACTGAGCCACATCTCCATCCCTTGTCACATTCCTCAATGCCCTTGTTTGATGAGACAGTTTGTGGCCAGGCCTCATGGTAAGTGGTGGTGGTGGGGCGGGCGCTCCCTTCCGCCAGCTCAGGCAACTCTTGTAGCCTGCCTCCCCTTGCTTTCTTTCCAGACTTGAGCTTAATTGGCTCTGTGTTTCTTCTCGTGACCATGTCTGAAACACGTCCTTTACCTCCTTTATTATTTAAACCTGTGGGTCGACAGTCTGCTACAGAAAACCCTGTCACTGAAATTTTAGTTGATAATAGAGCTGTTATTGCCTGACTAAGTACCATTCATTCCTAATAAAGAAGGTCTGGATATGTGTGTGCTGTTATTGTTAGAGGCATAAGAACTTTTTTTTTAAGTCCAAGAATAGTAGAGGAGATAGATGTCTTCAAAGAAAATTGCTTCAAACCAACTGGGATCTTTAAACACTACAAAATCCCTCTTCAGTCCTGTCATTTTTTGTGCAGCGGCGTCGTGAAGACACCATTAAAGGAAGTAAAAAAAAAAAAAAAAAAGTGAAATTCATATGTAACTCTAGGATCCACGGAGTGGAGAAAGAAGGATCCAGGGGAGGGCTTCTAGTTCTATGCGTCTGCATTTTATCTGGTCTCTTCAGTGTTTGGCTGTTGACTGTGTATTCACTCAAGACGTAAGAGGTATGAGATGAGTCAGCAGGTAAAGGCACTTGCCAAGACTGAGGACCTGAGTTTGATCCCCAGAACCCACATGGTGGGAGGAAAGAACCGACTCCTACAGGTTGTCTTCTGACCTCCACATGCATAGGCAATTTGGCATGTGTAGCTATACACACACACACAAATCATCATCGTGGTAATAATAATAATATTTTCAAAAAGATGTGAGATTCTTACAGCTGTAACCCCAAATTTCTCTGATTTACATAGGTAGTTCTTCAGTGAAGCCTAGCTTGACACTCAAGAAGGAAAAGTTTCTGGGGCATCGGTGATGTCAGCAACCACTGCCCTGTCATGTCACCCAGACAGTCAGTGTGACTGCTCTTACATTCCCGCATACCCACACTGGGACTCCCTGTGGGAGGCTCTAATTTGAAGCCAGGTTGATAAAACAACAAAGTCAAAGTAGCATTTCTAGCTCAGGTAGAGACACTGGCAGGTTAGCAGAGAGCACAGACTTTGACCATCCTCACATGAGTATAGTTAGACTGGCCCAAGATGCTGGAAATTAATCTACATGTGTAAGTGGACTTTTTATCTACAAGTCTAGAAGTCTCTGTATGATGATCTCTTCCTCTTTCCCTCTCTCTCTTTCAGACACACACACACCCTAATCTGTTCACTTATACAACGTGTATTTATTATCCCTTATTATATGCTAGACGGTGTGCAAAATATTGGCTATTGCAACATGAAAGACAGGCATCCTCTTATTAGGCAATTCAGAGTTTAGTCAGCAATTCAGAAACTTCCATGAATAACAATTAGGCATCTCAGATGCTGGTAAGGAAGGAAATGATAAGGCTGGTAACCACTGTGTTTACTTTCCTTCAGCATCTTTTAAAAAATGTATTCGTCTATTAGTTCTCTTCTTGTCATCCATCTCTGCCTTCTCTGTCTGTGGTTGAATTTCTTTCGTTTTAAATCTTTCATTACATAGATGCCAACTGGCTGTTAGGATGCTAAATTTAGTCCGACTGTTCTGTTCTTTCCAGCGTCTTAGGAGTATGCCTTAAGAGCGTGCCTCTGGCCTTAAAGGACAAGTAAGAGCATTTGCAGTTGGTTTCCAGCCCACGTTAAATATGGATATGTATATGAAAATATGTATATGAAAGGGTGTTTCTTGGCTCCACTTGGTGTTCTTGGTTCTGTGGAAAGAACTACAGACAGTGTCTACTACTAATAGTTAGTACTGAGTGAGAGAGAGCGAGAGAGAGAGAGAGAGAGAGAGAGAGAGAGAGAGAGAGAGAGAGAAGGAAAGGGAGAGGGAGGGAGAAAATGGATGGATGGATGGACGGGCAGGCAGGTGGATAGATAGATAGACAGACAGACAGACAGACAGAACTATCTATCTGGGTTGTGTGCCAGTGACCCCTTAGCTCTGTACCACCCCAGCCTTTCAGCTAGGTGTCTCCTACCTTGCTCGATCCTGTGCTACCTGCCCTCCTGGTTAAGAGGGCTGGAAAGACCAGGGTTTCCTCCCAGTTCCCAAAACAGACACAGTATGGATAAAATAATGGCTGAGTTCATTACACCTTCACTCACACACTGCTGGCTGGGTGTGAGGAAAACAAAGACACCCCCACTTTCCAGGGGTACATAGTCAGGGGTGCAGACTGTCTCTTACAGTCTGTGAATTTGCACAGGATGTTCTGGGTGGAGACAGAGAGAGAGAGAGGGAGAGAGAGGGAGAGAGGGAGGGAGAGGGAGGGAGAAAATGAATGAATGGATGGATGGATGGATGGATGGATGGATGGCCCTTACCACCACCTCCAAAGAGGAAGGCACAGCAGACCCTGGAAGATGTGGCTCCTTGGTGCTTTTCACCCATCTCTTGCGCCATACTGCAGAAACAATCTCACTGCAGGGCTTGCTGGGAGAGTGGGAGATGTTGTTTGTGTACAGCCCCGCACACAGGCTCATAAATGCTCCAGTCCTGATCACTATCAAGTGGGAGTGACCACTGTTCCCTGGAGGGTCTTCTGGGAGAGCAACAGGCAAAAACATACTTTGACCTTGAATCACCCATCCCCTCAAGCACCCAGAGAGAGTGGATAAGTCATGTGGCTTTTCACCGTAATGCTCCTAAGACTCATTTATATTAGCTCTGGAAAAATAAATGTTTGAAATGTAACAACAGAATTATTTAAGTGGAACCACCAGCAATGCAGATATGGGGATGATGGTGGTGGTGGGACTCGAAGAAGCGTAATCAGGCCTCCCACCCTTTGCTCAGCTTTTGGTGAATTCTTTGAGATTTACATGTGGTGTGTTTTGAGTCCCTTCCCCCTCCATGACAGGGTGTTAACTTGGCTTCATCTTGTGCTGGTCTTGTGTAGGCAACCACAGCTGCTTCCCATTCATGAGAGTCATGGTCCTGCCATATCCGGAAGACACCGGTTAGCTCCAATCCCCCAGATATCTGGCTCTTTGCCGCCCTTCCCTCCAGTCTTCCCTGATGGTGCAGGAGGCTTGTGGGGGGTGTGACACAATGTCCCATTGGTGGCTGAGCTGACAATTGTTCTCTGCACTTTTTTCAGTTGTCCCTCCCAACTCCTTAAAGCCAAGAGCAGACAGACCCCTTTCTCAAAGACTTCTCCAGTATGGCTGTTTCTGAACTTTCCCCAGAGCACAGTAGAAAGACTCTGTGTCCCAATTCTGTGACGTTTATCTTTTGTTTCTCTAGCCTTTTACTTTGAAAAAGTTTCAAATACAGCAAAAAGTTGAAAAACATCTTGATCCTAACTCTCTGCGTCAATGATGTTTTAAGCATGAATGCGTAGTCTGTGTTCTAACACACTTATACAGGTGTGTGTGTGTGTGTGTGTGTGTGTGTGTGTGTGTGTGTGTGTACCCACTTACATGTTTTACATGCAAACTTTGACACTTCTCTCTAACCCAGCATCTTAGGAGAAGGGACCTTCCCATATGAGTACAATGTCACTTACACCTGGCAGACATCTAAAAGCATTTCATAATTCGACCAACTTATGAAACTCATCTTTGTAGTTAAAAGGTTTGTTTCGGTAAAAATCTGCTGTAAGATTGTGTTTCCTAGAAATGACAGGAAAGCCATGCCCATGAGACCTCAACAATATGGCTGCCCAAACGAGACCTGACCAGTGACACTGATAGTCTTTCCCAGGGATGAGCCTCTAATGTACTATTGAATATCAAATGGTCAGTCCCGAAATCCTATACATACAAGCAACATTAAACAGACTCATCAGGGTGTGTGTGTGTGTGTGTGTGTGTGTGTGTGTGTGTGTGTGTAACAATAATAATCAATGAAGAAAAAACGTGAGGGGGTTGGGGATTTAGCTCAGTGGTAGAGTGCTTGCCTAGCCAGCGCAAGGCCCTGGGTTCGGTCCTCAGCTCTGGAAAAACAAAACAAAACAAAAAAAAAACATAAGAGGGAGTGAGGGTGGGGGTCATGGAAGGCATTGGAGTGAGTAAAGGAAAGGGGGAGGAAGTGATATAATTATAATTTAATTAAAATTATAAAAATAAAATATGTACTTGCAAAACAAACAAACGTGTTTCCTCACACACATTCCTCCATCCCTCAAAGTTACCATTGTAAATTACCTCTCCAATCCATTTAGAAGTGTGCATGTACACACTTGCATATACATGCATGTACTTTTTACAAACTGGTCACTCTAAAGATCAAGGGGTACACCTTGTTTCATGCTTCTAGTATACAACATTAGAAAAATATAATATTTCTAAATACTGTATCTAGATCTCTTTCCTTACCAGCATGTTCAGATCAATTCACTGAAATCATCAGTTCCTAGCAGGATCTGGCTTTCAAGCTGCCTCACACCACATCTCACATAGACATACACCTTTGGTTTGTGAGATACAGTGGGATTGATTGGGTGGCTGAGGTATTCCCCACTTTCTCCTGCTTACAGTAAGGTTGGGAGAGGGGTCATAGCTGGGATGAGGAGGGAAGCAGGCAGGAGCAGATATCGGTTATGTACCTTTCCCATCTCTTTGAGGTACTGAGTGAGGCTGGTACTAGTGTCAGAGGGCGCAGATCAAAGATGGAGACTTGATCAAGCTGGTCCCTGGGTGACGTGTGGACCAGAGGCTCCTACCAACCAGAGACACTGAGCTCTAAAGTAAGTAAAATGAGTAAGTGAAATTGGAAGGTGTTGGGGTGCCTTCCCTCTCATACACGCATCTCAAGGTACCTCTGTGCGCAGCTCCGCATGTGAACGCCTATGGTGGAACTGCTGTGTGAAAGGACATCCGTGACCTTTGGAGCTTTGCAAAGACACTGCTGGGCTGCCTTCCAATTTCCTTTCATCGGCATCTCAGGTTTGACTATGCAATTCCTACTCCACCTTGTTCACAATTTCTACCCTGAATGTCCCCTAAAAATCTACAAGAAGCAAATAGAATGCAAAAGAACCCTCTCTCCTGTATTTCCTTATTGCATCTATTTATATAGTGTATGTGTGCGTGTATCACACACACACACACACACACACACACACACACACACACACACACACAGTGGATACCCACGTGCCACAGCATGAGTGTGGAGATCAAAGAATAACTTATGGTAGTCAGTTCTCTCCTTCCTATGGGTCCTCAAGCTTGAACTCAGGCTGTCAGGCTCGTTGGCAAAGTACCTTCAGAGACTGAGCCATGTCACTGGTTCCTGATGGCCCACCTCTTTCTAGGTCACAGTTGTTAAGCCAGTATGTAGCATGTTGGCAACAGCTTATATGACATAGTCATATACATCATAAAAATATCAAAAGCCTCGAGACCACCTTCTGTCATGGCTTTCTTCCCTCCACTTTGTAGGACACATAGAGCTTATTCATTAGTGTATTTGCTGCTAATACAGGACCTGCTATGTGAGTGCAGAGACTATGGCCCTGAGCTAGAGCCTGACCCATGACACAAAGACTTGCATGTCTGCTTCTAACAGAAAAGGTGCCTGAACCTAGTTCACTCTATTGCTGGGGCTTATCCTGCTGATAAGACAAAATCAAGTATGAAGGACAGAATAGAAACTAATCGAGTGATGCTCAGAGGGTTCAGAAACATCACATATCCTCTTTGTGGGTACCCTATCCTCATAGACCCACATCTGGAACCAGTAAAAAGAGGTTAGCAGCTAGACACATAAGCCTGGAGGCACAGGCATGGTCATATGGTTTATATCTCCACTGGATGGGTCTCCATCTACTACACACTGTGAGGTCTTTTAGAGGGAGTCCCAGGGAACCCACAAGACTTGTAATGCAATGTAAGCAGAAATCATGCTATACAATATAAAAGGGCTATGCATCTAAAGAACATATTTTGTTGTTATTTGGTTTTTAGAGACAGTGCCTCACGCTGAAGAAGCCCAAGATGACTTAGAATATACTGTGTAGCCCAGGATGACCTTGAATTTGTGCAATCCTCCTGCCTCAGCTTCCTGAGTACTGGGATTATAGGTAGAAACCATCTTGCCTGGCAATAATTTTTCTTTATTAGGAAAAAATGAATTTTAAAAAATAAATCACTGTTTGAGAATCATAACTGTCTATAAAAGCAGTTCTATTAAGAGAGAGAGAGAGAGAGAGAGAGAGAGAGAGAGAGAGAGAGCCCTGTGCTTGAAGCCAGTTCTGGTTCAGTAGGGCTGGGTGTGACACAGCACTTTTCCCAGCAAGCATAGAAAAGTTGTTGGCATATAAACCACTCATAACAGCTTGGAGGTTTTTTTTTTTCTTTCCCATGAGAATAGTTTCCTTTTTAATAAGGCTCAATCTCTTCAATTAAAGGATTTAAGAGCTAACATAATTTCACTTAGCAGCTAGGAGGAACAGGGTTAAGGATACACGTTTTGGACATTCCTTCACTGTCTTTCCAAGTAACTCCGATCTGAGGCTGACCGTGGATTTATCCTCCTTAGACAGTGCTCCCCAAGCACTTTGCCAGGGGTAAAACGGGGCTGCTATCAAATGACTTCACTTAGACAAACACCTGCTCTGGGCCCCTTTACTGCCCTCCTGGACTGGGCTTATGCATTCAGACTTCAAATGGCTTGAGACGAGATCAAGGGTAAATAAGAGTTCAGCAGGCAGACTAGCAGACGACCTGCTCTGAGAAGCCTCTCCTCCAGGCCTCAGCAGCTGGTCCAGGGACGGGAGCATCCGGGAACTTCAGTTCCTCCCGCCTCCTCAACCCTCATCACCACACACCACCTTATGCTTGGGTATGGAGCACAGCCCTGAGGTTCCTGGTTGATATCTCAGCTCCTCCACCTTCAAATTCTAAATGTCTAATAGGTTGGACGGCTTGCCAGGGAGACTCAGGAAACTCATGGCTTATTGGAGTTCAATGCCCTGTTTTTCTCTTTCTTTCCAATGCTGCTGCAGCTCATAGAAAGTCAATACAGAAATATGCCTTCTGGCCAGGAAAACGTCTCTAACGTTTTAGCTCTGCATCGTCTGCATCCAGATGTTGGACCGGCTTTGTCCGTGGCTTCCGAGGACAGGAAGTCGAAGCAAATTTTCTTTTCTTCCTTCTCACACCATGAGCCTTCTCGTTTCTTCCCCCCTCCCCCCATAGGAATTGAGAAAGTTGGTGCCGTTTTTGATCATTTCAGCAAATACAGGCCATCGACAGCTCCTGATAAGGGAGGAGAAAGGGAAGTTGTCTGTTTGCTCTCAGATTCTCTTCCTTTCTTTCCTGCTAGTTTCCACCAGTGGGGAGATAGCCCACAGGGCTGGTTCTCTGCCGTGTGAGCTGCAGGAGGCTTTCATAGCGTGCTGTGCAAACACATTAAGGGAAAGTCCTGTTGTGAGGAAGAGTAGCGTGGGCCAGCCAGCACCATCTCCCCCTGTGCTAGGCATCCAGAGGTATGCAGCTCCCTGAGGGGCTACACATCCCCACCCCTCTCAGGCATCCCTCCCTGAACAGTCTGCAAGTGAAAATCTTCTCCAAGCTGATGCATGCATCTGACATGGAAAGGATTTCTTTAAAGAATGCAATGCTACCCTGGGCCAGTTTTCATGACATATACCCAAGATGACTGTGTGTGTGTGTGTGTGTGTGTGTGTGTGTGTGTGTGTGTGTGTGTGCGTATGCTGTGGTGCATACATGTGTATGTGTTCATGTGTGTCTTTAGATGTGTCTGTACATGTGTGTGAAGGCCTTAGGTCTCCACAAGTGATTTCCTCTATTGGATGTCTTCAGTTGTTTTTTTGTTTTTGTTTTTGTTTTTGTTTTTCTTTTTGAGACAGGACCTCTCACTAAATCTGGAGCTCACTGTTTGGCTAGGCTGAACCCCTAACAAACTCCAGGCAGGAATCCACCTGTCTCAGCCTCCCCAGTGCTGGGATTACAGGTGCATGCCCCCACATGTGGCTTTTACATGGCTCTTGGACATTAAACTCCAGGCTTCATGCTTGTACAGTGGTTACTTCACCCACCATCTCCTCAGGCCCCCAGGGTGGTTTTCCATTGCTGATAATTCAGGAATGAGCCCTGGCCTGCTACTTACCAGCTATAACTTCTCAAGAAAGCCAGTTTGCCTGCTGGGACTTTGCTCTCTTCCTGAAGGAAAATAGGCCTGTCTAGACCCACCTCAAAGAGCTCTTATGAGGTCAGTACAGGCAGCCAGTGCAGATGTGTCTGCCAGGCAGTAAATACTCCATGAGGACACGAGAACCTCTGACCAGAGTCTGTACTTCCTGCAGCTTACCCCACGGCCTGGCTTTACGAAGGCCCTTACTCCTGACCACTGGTCGTTGTCAATAGTCTCACAGCTGCATGTCTCTAGTGGACGTGTAGACATTAAATGATAACATTGTAATTTCTACCCCGAGTCTTCTGATATCTCCAAATGACAAGGACACCATTCTCACTTTTCCTTCCCAGGGTGAAAAGGGCAAATGTTCTATATTCCTGGTGCCAGTACACCCTTCACACTAACACGCCTCTGACTCACACCCAAGCCAAGATCTGGTTTTTCCTGGTTTGTACAATAAACCAATGGTTACAGTAGCTATGACAATGTGAAAACATACAAAGAATGCACCTCTGCGGAATACAGCATCTAGGTCAACAGTTGCAAGATAGCAGGATGTTTGCAGGGTGGGTAAGGGCTAAGGTTGGGCTTGAGCTCTCCACCGACAGCCACTGGCTTCCAGTCTTGACGACGTCAAGGTATCTGCTCTGGCTACAGTCACAGTAGCATAGGCTTGACAGGTGACCTTCGCAGAATATTCAATGGATATGCAAATCCCCCAGTATCCAAAGTATGGGCTGGATTGTGTACCCCCAAATCCAGGTGTTCAAATCCAGACCCTGAGTGCTTCCAGAGTAGTGGTTATTCTCAGGGTTCACAGAGAAACTGAGGTGAAAAGGCAGCCTCCATAGTAGACCCTAACTGAGCATGAAGGAGTTAGAACACAGAAGCGGCATCCAACCTTCTGGCTTCTCTGGCCCACATTAGATGAAAAAGAATTGTCTCAGGCCACATGTAGAGACCGAGGCAGGTGGATTGCTGCAAGTTTTAGGCCTTTCTGGGGCTATCCAGTGAGTTCCAAGATAGCCTGAGTTGTAGAGTAAGAACAAGAACATAATGAGACACACACAAACATGGCAGATGGTGGTCTACTATGCCATGGAGGGAGGAACCAGCTAAGGACACCTTGGCCTTGGACATTTGTCCTCCGGAGCTGAGTGCCCTGTGAGAGAGCAAATCCCCATTGTCAAGTCACTTTCAGACCAACCCTTGCAAGCTCACACTCCCAGCATCCCTTCACTTCACCTTCATTCTGACAGGTGTCCTCTGTGTCTCTCTGCACAGCACACAAAACACCAAGTGGCCTTCCAGTGTAAGGAGAATATGGTGTTTCCATAGAAAAATTAGGTTTAGTAAAAGGAAGACAGAGAACTTCATCAAGGGCTGGGTAAGATCCAGGTCAAGCTTTGTGGGTCCCTAGTGGTCACTCTGCCTTGGTGTCACGGGTGTGTGTGTGTGGGGGGCAACAAAGGCCACATGTAAATGGCATGGAACAGGGTCCCACACTTTCCTGACAGGAACTCGGGGGGCTCAGACCCGTATCTTCCAGGTTATATGACTCATGTTTTCTGTGTTTTTTTGATTGAGAATTCTAAAAATCTATAGACCACTGACAGCAGTGTCTGAAGATAGCAGTGAGCTTTGTCTGGAGGGGACATTGGATGGATTCTCCTGTCACTGTGGATAAAGCTGGGTGTTTGCACTTTCATTTTCATATTCCCAGAATTAAAAAAAAATCGGCCTGGCCTCCATTTGTCTCTCATTATTATTTATTTATTTTGAGACAGTGTCTCAAAATGAAGCCCAGGCTGACCTCAAACTGTCAGCAATCCTCCTGCCTCAGCCTCCCGAGTGCTGGGATTGCAGGCATGGGCCTGGTTGTATCTTCCTTTAACCTGGCTGTTACGTTTAACTAGTTCCCTCATTGAAGAGTTAAGTAGGGCTGGCGGTATAGCTCGGGCCTAGAGCACTTGCCTAGAGGGCACTTAAGGCTCTTGGTTTGATCTACAGCACCACAAACTGAGTAGCCTCTCTAGCATCATCTTCATTTTCTCCTTGACACGAGAGTCATGATCTGCCCTGTGTGAGGAAATTATCCTTTAGCGCCATGCAAAAGAAAGACGTCGTGAGCAGAATAAAACAGTGGCTGCAGTGTCGTGGGGAAGCATGAGAAGCCCATGTGTGAGGCAGGAGACAGCCTGCTTTCAAGGTGGGTAGGCAGACAGTGTCTTCGCTCTGGACTCCTGGGTGACCCTGAAGCTTAGACAGCCAGCTAGTTCAGAGGTGAAAGGTAAGACGTCAGATTCCATAGCTTTTGGATTGTATTTCTGACCTGACCATCCTGCTTCATGACTTTGGGCTTCCTTCCAAACTGTGGGGCCTAAATATTTTCTGTGCAAAGTGTGGTTGGTGGTAGTTCCTGCCTCCTGAGAGAGAAGTCAATGATAACAGCGCCTGTGGATGGGCCACGGGGCTCCACTGCTCACAGAGCAAGGGCTGATTAAATGAGAGTAGTTACTCCTGGGAAGGCAGGAATGAAAGCGGAGACGGGGGAGGGTGAGTGACAGGCAAAGGCAAGGCACTGTGGACGGGGAATTTTGTGTGGCTCAGCATTTGGTTTTAAAGAGAACTCTAAGCTGTCCGCGGCCTCCAAGCTTCACAACACCCGGAGGTTTCCTGGACCGTCTTCTGCCCAGGTTTGCGGTTCCGAGGTGTAGGATGAATAGCTAACAAAGGAACACACTATAAAGCTGTTTGCACAGAACGTTGGTGCTGGGGATCTGTAAAGCACCTGCTGGGTCCGGCACAGCCTGAGAAGATTCTCAATCCGAGGAAGTATCAGGAACTATTGTCACTTGAGGCTGAGAGAGGAGGCTTGCGTGGGCAGGCGTCTCTTCCTCAGGACTGCTTCTGTGTTCGCTGGGTCCTAAAGTATGCGCCCGGTACCAACGTTTAGTACATTTCTCTGAAGAAACTGTTACAGCATTTTATTTTATATAGTTGTGTTCAAACTATGTTTCATTCAAAATATCCCTGGTATGTTTACTGTGAATAGTACTCAATGTGTGCCTGTATCTAAAACATCTGAACATTGTGCTGCCTCATAAATACGTACAATTTTGATTCTTTTTTTGTATCAGTCAAAAATGTATTGATATAGAATACAATTCATGTAAAAATGCCAATACACACCAAAAACAATGCCCCTCAAGAGTCACAAATGTTTAGTGATCTGAATCTGACAAACACAAAGACAAGGAGAAGTCTGAATGTCTGAATTCTAACCCAAGAGAGGGAGAGGAAGGGCCTGCAGCCACCAGCCTGTGCCTCCTGGCCAGGTTAGTGTTAAGTCACTGCAGGCCAGATGGACATGGAGGCCTCTGCCTTCCTTCTTCCTGTGGACTGTGGGGGTGAGGCCTCCATTTCTCCTTGTCTGTGCTTTCGTCTGGCCTGGAAGATAACACTGCACCACGAGGGAGCCTGATTGAGGGCTGTATTGTGCTCAAAAGCCAGGTGATAAGATTGATTCTAGATAAGGTTAAGGGACCAGTTCCGCATTCTCAGGTGGGGTCAGTTAACCCAAGCCCAAAGCCATGCAGCCCTGCCCAGTTCGGGTGGGGAGGTGTTTGTAGAATTCTTATGATTACAACCCAGCTGCGTATGTTATGATTATAACCCACTTTTGTGTTACACAGTGCACGCGCACACACACACACACACACACACACACACACACACACACACACACGTGTTAAGGAATTCATTGAATTTATTTCACGATACTTTTCCACTTTTAGCAGGTCAAACCCCACAGTCTGAAGCCTGGCAAAGCAGCCATAGGATTCTCACCCAAAGCAGTTATCGGGTGTCACATGGCAGCAGAAAGCATGCTCTTGCCTCTATTTGGTGACATATTTTAAGGTGGCCTGGGACTCATTATGGAGCAAAGAGTGGCTTTGAACTCATGGCAATTCTGCTGCCTCAGTCTCTCAAGTGCTGAGATTACAGGTGTGTGCCACCATGCCTCACTCCTATGAGGATCTCTGTTTTTAACTAATAATTTTTTTTCCTATTAAAATCAGAACTCACGGGCCAGTGAGTGGGAAAAGGCATTTGTCTCCAAGCCTGGCAACCTGAATTTGATTCCCAGAGCCCATGTGTTGGAAGAAGAGAGCATGGGCTGTCATAAAGTGTCCTCTGACACCCACATGTGCTGTGGTACCTACCTGCGCCCACAAACACACAAATAAACAAGTAGAAAGAAGGTTTATAACTCTCCACTGAGAGCACATTCCACCACTCTTCTGTACCCCAGTGTCCTCATCTGTAAAGCAAGTAACTAATACTCCAATCTCATTGGGTGGTCACAATGGCTGTGTGTGTTAATAAAACCCGTATCTGCCTGCGGTTGGCTTCTGGGCCTGACATTGTTGTAGCATTAAATGGATAAACATAAAGCTTTAAAATGTGATTATTTAAGTTTAAAACCCACACCTGGGGATGGATGCTTCCTCTCACCCGCCATGTCAGGGCAGGAGGAATGATTGTTAAAAAACAAAAAACAAAAACAAAACAAAACAAAAAAACAGCGAATCATCAGCTCTTGTGGAGTTTAGCTTAATTGCCACCAAGTGAAAGGTGACAATGTTTCCAGTTTATTACCCCTACAATCCACCAATGCAAAGAATATCGGCAGCACCCTAAGCCAACTTGGACAACAGCCACAGTGACATCACAGTTCACAAGGATGTCGCAAGTGGGAACCTAATTGATCCTTTAATTCCTGGAGATAGCAACCTGGGCTGCAGGCCCCTATGGACAAGAAGAAACACGGTGACTCAGTCTTGTGGTCCTGGGAATGCCGCACCGGATAAGCTCTGCCCTGACTGGGAATCTTTCAAGAACCCTTTGCTATTGCCACAGGAAGTTGTCCTTTATAAACTTAACCGACCCCACAGCTGGATTTCCAAATACATCAAAAAATCTAATGATGTTTTAGGTAAGCTGCATTAGGTGGGCTGCCTTCCCATCTACCACTGGCCAAATGTGGCTCTGTACGACGGGGTGGGTGAGCTTGGAAGGCAGCTCCTGGAAGAATGCTAGGAACCTTTTTCACTTGGGAGCGGTGCGCAGGCAAAGGGAATGAGACTTTCCTCCCCTCTTATCCCCAGCAGTGATCTGGAGTCTGATAGCTTTGTGTTGTTATTCAGGTCTGTGAACTCAGACAAGAAACACAAGCAAACCCCCAAACTGCCTCCTCATCTGCACCCCTTTCCTCAGCTTCCCATCTTGTGCCATCATGAAGAGAAGCAAGGTTGCTCCCAGCTGCTTCCTCTGAGCCCACGTTGAGTCCACCTGACTCAGGAAGGGCGTGATTCTGTTGAGTCAAGATACTGGGAAGTGGGGACAAGTGGGTTTGGTCAACCAGGTGGCTCCTTCAGAAGAGCCTGGGGGTGTGCGTGGTTACCCCAGGAAGCTGAGTCAGAGCAGGATGAAAGTCCAGAGTGAGAGGGTGAGACAGGCCTGGAGCCCACACAGTGCAGGAGATAAGCAGCGATGAGGGAGCCTGGAGTTTGTAAAGTGGAGTCTACCTGCCTCGCCTGCTCCTTCCAGCTCCTGGGGCATGGATGACTCAGAGCTGGGCAGGGCTGCCTGCCTGGTGAACCCACGCTGCCCCAGGAACTGCTGGTCCTCACCCTCAGCCTCAAGAGCCACTGTCTCTGCTCAGTGAGGCAACTCTCCTTCAGAAAGTAGAAGCATTTGTTACATCTATGAAGAGTGTGTCATAGTGAAGCAGCCAAGAAGGAACTCTTGATAAATTTGGTGGTCAAGGGACCCTTTTTGCAGATTGGTAAGTCATGGGTGTCCTCCTTTTTGATGACACTATTTTAGAATCCATGAAATAAAGTATATGGCACACCACAAAACCAACTATGTAGAAACTGTTCCCAAATATCCTGAAATATGTTCATGGAATATTGTATTTGTGATTATGTAAGACACACATCTCTTTCACACTCATGGAGTAACTAGATACCCCTTAACGTAGTAGTGATGAGTACAATGGCCTGCCTTTTTTTTTTTTTTTTTTTTATTGTGGTGGTAGAACCCAGGCTGTGTGGATGCTAAGCCGGTGGTATCCTGCAGAACTGCAGTCCCATCCTACAGGAACATTTCAGAGTCCTGCCCAAAATCTTGACCTGTGATGCTCAGGTGGCATCTGTGTTACAAACAAATGTAATGTTTCTCATGCAGCAGTTGGGAAACAGCATGATGCCCTTGGAGCTGGGCAATGGGAGGGAGGCTCCCTAAAAGGAATCACTCACTGCTGCTGCTTGCTGCTTATGAATCCGTGAAGGCCAAACAGTCGAGTTTTCAAACAATTGCTGTCTGGGATGGGGAGGCTTGTTCAGATGGTGGAACACATTGCTCTGGCCAGGCGGTGATGAATGCACCCTGGCCCGGCCCTCCTCTCCTCTCCTTCTCCTTTGCTGGCCTCCTCTTCCTATTCTGCCTGAACTGTGCCTTCAGCACATGAGGCTGTGCTCCAAGACTTGTGGCCTGTTGTGGCCCTCAAGCTGCACTCCTGAAAGTTTTCACCATTTCCTTTATGGTGACTCAGAGGCTAGGTGCACAGGAGTAACGGAACAAAGACTTGGGGGTCATGACTTGATCCTACATTTTGGTGTGGTGAGGCCTGGCGGTGTGAACCTGTCATCTCAGCTATGGGGGTGATGTGATAGGAGGATCCTTGGGTTACAAAAATAAGTTTAAGGCCAGCCTAGGTAACTTAGTAAAAATCTGTCTCATAACATAAAGCAAAAAGAGGGCTGGAATATAGTTCAGTGGTAGAATGCTTGCCTAGCATGTGTGAGGCCCTATGTTCAATTCCCGGCACACACACACACACACACACAAATAGATAATCAATTCTGATATGAGCCTCTTATGTCAGTGGCTATAACCACACTATTAAAATGTCAAGAGAGAGAACAAGAGAACATGGATGGCAAGGACTTTGGGAGATGGGAAGACAGGCCAGAGGTTTCCTTATTAAACCTCGGAGGACTGAGGGGCCACTTTTCACACAACCTAGGTGTGGTAGCTTGCATGTAATTGGCCCCAGAAACTCATAGGGAATGGCACTATTAGGAGGTGTGGCTTTGTTGGAGTGGGTGTGGCCTTGTTGGAGGAAGTGTGTCACTGTGGGGGTGGACTTTGAAGTTTTCTATGCTCAGGATACCACCCAGCATCTCAGTTGATTTCCTGTTGCCTGTAAGATGTAGGACTCTCAGCTACTTCTCCAGTGTCATGTCTGTCTTCCCACCATGATGATAATGGACTGAACCTCTGAAGCGTAAGCTGTCACCCCAATGAAATGTTCTCCTTATGAGTTACCGTGGTCACCAAGTCTCTTCACAGCAATAGAAATCTTGACTAAGACACTGGGAAAGTGATGGATTGTTTGGGGCCAACACACAGTAACGTCAGGCGGAGGAGGCTCCGCAGCCTCCCTGGCACCCGGAAGGAAGGGAAGCTGCTCTCTGAGGACGTTTTCTCTGGAGATAGGACAAGAGTGAGAAGATGATGTGGTGACCAAGTGTCTTCAAAGTGGTTCAGATGAAAAACAGCGTGGTGCACACAGCGGGGATCCTGGTGTTCAGGGCTTTCCTGTGTGAGGTTTTTGACGTCAGCGCATCTAAAACCAGGAGCACCATGAGCCACTGAGATGTTCTCACTTCAAAAAAATAAATAGTTGTTTTTGTGGTAGATAACATTTTTTTTTAATTTTTAAAAAAGATTTATTTATTATTAGGTATACAGTGTTCTGTCTGCACATATCCCTGCAGGCCAGAAGAGGGCACCAGATCTCATTACAGATGGTTGTGAACCACCATGTGGTTGCTGGGACTTGAACTCAGGACCTTCGGGAGAGCAAGCAGTGCTCTTAACCTCTGAGCCATCTCTCCAGCCCTAATTTTTTTTTTTTAATTTTTTTAATGTAGCTCTGGTTGGCCTGGAACTTCCTATGTAGACCAGGCTACCCTCAGGCTCACAGATCCATGGCCTCTGCCTCCCAAGTTCTGGGAACAAAGACATGAGCCACATGCCAGCCTTAGATAGACAAGCTGTGTAGCGATGAGGACATGTGGTTAAAATGAACCCCTAACCTGCCTCAGCAACCACAGGATGTTCCTCTCAGGTCTCTAGCATCTCTCGAACCCATGGTGAGATGCTGAGAGCTTCCTGCACTGACAGAGACTCTGATTTTACTGTGTTTCAGTCTAGAAGGAAAGTGAGAAGATTCACGTACATACATCATGAAGACCAGAGCCTGTACACACCAGGGCCGGTTATTTATCCGGTTTTCACCCATCACCCCCACTTTGTCAGGAGTCTTACATGTCAGCAGTACTTGGAGAGGTGACTAGGCTTCAGGAGCTCTGTCTGGATGTCTTCTCTGGGCATATAGATGTAGACATACACAAACCTACATACAAACACACATACACACACATGTACACACACATGCATATATGATGCTTCGTGTGGGTCATAGATGAAGAGCTGTCGCCGTTCACACACCATGGACAATCCCAGCATGCGGCCCCCACAACTGCTGCCCGCATACCATGTGAAATGCTCTGTCTCTGGATGGAACCTGGAAGATTTTCCTTCATCGCGAGTTCATGAGTGACACCCGAAGTGCTCCCCACAGGCCTGGCTGGCAAGCGCGGCTCCGACATATATGTCAGGATAGTTTTTAAAAGTCTTTAATGAGTTTATGTTAATTATAGACAAGAACAGGGTTCATGTGGCGTTTGCACACATGATGTATTCTGGTTATGGCACTCCCTCTCCTCTCTTTTTTCTTTCCTCTTAAAAAATTTTACTTAGTGTGTGCACGTATGTGTATATTCATATGTGTGTGTATGTATATTATGTGTGTATATATATACATAAGTATATATGTGTTGGTTGTATGTGTGCATGTATATATGTGTGTGCATGTATGTGTATATGCATGTGTGTATATATATGTATGTATATGTGTTGGTATGTATGTGTGCATGTTTATTTATGTGTGCACATATGTGTATGTGTGTATATATGTATGTATGTGTATGTGTATATATATGTGTATATGTATGTGTATGTGTGTGTATATATATGTATGTGCGCATGTATTAGTGTATGTATATATGTGCATATATGTGCATATGTATATATGTATATGTATGTGTGCATGTATGAGTGTATGTGCATGTGTGTGCATGCACCTGCAGATGCACATGTGCTGTCCCATGCATGTGGAGGTCAAAGAACAACTTTCAAGTCTCTCACATTCTACCTCTTGCTGCAGGGTCTCTTGTTCAGCTACTTCACCTCCAGTCCAGCTCCCACGTCCCCCCGCCCCCCTCGCGTGTGCACAGGGAGCTCAGCGAGGCTCTCACAGGCGGTGGATGAAGTGGTCACGAAGCATGATCTCCTTCCTAGCCGTGGCTCCACACGGAGGCCGGGCCTTCCCTCCCCCACTGCCCACAGCTCCCGGGGAGGCCTCCGGCCACAGGCGTTAGGATGGTTTTTATGAACTATGTGAACCATTTTTTAGTCCATCCTGGGTTCCGGACAGGGTTTGCACGTGGTCGCTGGAGTCCGGACAGACCCCGGAGCTCAGGCCTCCGAGGCTCCACGGTCCTCCCTCGCCCGCCCGTCTCCCGGGTCCCTGATCTGACTCTTTTCTTGTCCCTTGACCATGTCAACTGCCACATGTCTCTTTTCCACATGGTTGGCTTAGGCACCGTCTGAGCCACCTATGGCAGTCCGGGTGCGCGCCAGGGAGGCCCGGCTGGTAAATGTGCGGAGTGAAAGGCCTGCACCGCCCTCCTCCGCCTCCTCGGGGTTGAAGGAAGGCGTTTCTAGAAATACCATCCGCCAAGGCTTCAGACCCCAGAACCCCAGAACCGCGGTTGGCGTGTGCCCACGGCTCCTGAAAACTCAGCGTTTTCCTGACCATCCCTGTCAAAGGAAACGCCGGGCACTGGGCCACCCGGCCAGGGAGGGCTCGGGGTAGACCGGTTGACTGTTCCGGGGAGTGTTAGGAGCTGGCTTGCACTCAGGCTGGACTTGCAAAAGAGCAGCTCTCAGAGGCCCCAGGGAAGGGTAAGGAGGCCCCCCGCGGAGGGGAGGTGGCGGCCAGGCAAAGGGCAGGTCAGAGGGTGGCCGGAGATAATGCGGTGTCACTCACGCCGCTGCAGAGCTGTCAGGCCCCGACACGCTGCAGGGAGAGGCCGCAGCTCTGAACAAACCCACGTCCCAGGATAATGAAACGATGAGTCTATTCCGCACAATAGGGCCTGTCAAGGGAAGAGGGTGGAAAGCCGTCCTTACGGTCTTCAAAGTGTCCGCTTCCAGGTGCTAAGTGGTAATTAAAGTCAGCAAGTCAGAGTAGCCTTTGGGAAAATGAGGTTGTGTCGGAGGCAGAGGAGACCCGGGATGGGCCTCGCTGCTCGCAGGGCCAGAACATTCCAGCCTGGGAGATGTTACCACACTGGGCGACGCATCTACTCTCAAAGGGGAAATTCATTTTATATCCACCCAAAATTCTCCCTGGAGAGAAAGGTTGGTTTATTTATCCTTAATATGCAAAAAAACAAAAAAACAAAGAAACAAAACAGTGCCTAGCTATAAAGACGTTTCCTGGCAAACCTTTCTTCTCAGCACTTCAGAGCCTGCGTTTCTATTTGGCTGGGTGGAGAGGCAGTTTTGCCTCAGAAACAAATGAGCTGACTTGCAGCCAGTGCCTACACCTCACCCTTTGCTGGGGCTGCCAGCAGTGGATGCTGGCCTCTGTCAGGATGCTCAGAAAAGTTTGAAGCAGTACCGAAGCGACCAGGCTTCATCTTTTTTGTTACTACCTTTTAAAGTTAGCTTGCAAAGTTACAGGTTTGATTATGCCGTGTTCACACAGATGTGTCTCTTTGCCTTGCTCATATCCTCTCTGTCCTTCCCTACTCCTTCTTCCCCTTTGTGCGTCTTCTCCTCACCCCCAAATCATGCCTGAATGCCGCTCAGATAGATCCTTACATCTGGAATTTACATATGAGGAAGCCTGTGTGATGTGGCCCCCTCAGTATGCTCTTTTCTGCTCCCTATCTGTAGACTCATTCCCTTCAAGAGCTCTCTTTTCAAAAAAAAAGACAACCTTCCCCACCTGATTCACTGCTCTATGGCTACTTTGTTTCAACCATGTTACAGTCTGCTTATCCCGCCCCCCTTTTTTTTGCTTCAGAAGGACTAAAGGTGACGGAAGCTGAACCTCTGCCTTGAGCGGCTGCAGCAGTTCCTACTAGGTGGCCCCTCTGAGAACCTGTAGACGGGAGGGAAGGTCATGGGGCCAGTGGACAGGCTAGGGCTGCCGGGAGGGTGTTTGTTTTATGAGAGAGCCTAAGAGGAGTGAGCGATGAAAGCCAGAGGCAGGCAGGGAGCGAGGTCGCCTTCTAAGAGAGGTGACCTATGCATCAAGCTGGAGTGACAAGGAGAGGTATAAACAGAGATTAAACCAGGAGTGCAGTAGCAAGGGATGCTGAAGAAATGGAGCAAGGACCGACCCAGGTGCAGGGTTAGGGACGCTTGGCAATCGGTGATAAAATGTCGCAACTGTGAGCATCCTAGGGGATTTCTTTAATGTGAACTGTTGTTTGTCTCCTGGGTCTGAGAGGGGGTTAGTTTTTAGCGGAGCCAAAGTAGGGCAGTGAACATTTGTTAAACATCTTTATCATAACCTGTTGGAGACAAAGCTGCCTGCCTGAGGGATCTGTGCAGGGCTGGAGTGGCCACATGGTTCTCCATGGGTGGACAGAGCTCCTCTGCTCTTCCTGCGGAATCCATCAATTAACTGCAGCCTGCAGGTGCCTGAAGGAAGGAGCGTTGGGGGTCATGAGAAAGGGGTTATTCTAACTAACTGTGTTTTAATTTCACAAAAACAAACTAAACCCCAAACAAACAGCAACAATACACACACACACACACACACACACACACACACACACCCCAAAACCAAGATAAATAAGTCTGTGCTCCATGCACAGTCCCACTGACTACAGGTTTGTCATCTCTGAAGTAGAGAGCAGAGCTGGCACAGCCCAAGTTCGAGGCTGGTCTTGGCCACCCGCTGGTTGCTGGACCTCAGACAAGTGTATGTGGTCAGCCAGGACCTCCTTCCTCTCTGACTTCCTCTTTGCCAGTACCACTCCTGCGGTTTCAGCCAGACCAGGAGGCACTTTTCCATAGCTGGGGAATGGTTTGCTCAAGGCTTTCCCAGCTGGAGAGTAAGCACTGTCCTTTTCTGAATGCTTCTTTCACATAGTACCATGAGTCCATGTTACGGGAGCTAACAAATATTATTGTTTGAGATGTATGACTGAATTTCCAGAGTGTGGGGCGATTCTTCTTTATGTTCTCTGTGCTTTACTGTCTCCCACTCTAGAGTACCAAGACACCTAATTGTGAACAAATGTAATTTCCCCATGTTTCCAATTCCTCATGTTCTAATTAGGCTGTTTTCTTAAATAACTCCAAGGCATACATCCTCATCATTTTTAATGTACTTTACTGTTTTTTTAAAGCATTTCCAGCTGTTTATTTTGTGAAATACAGTCCCAAAATAACTAGCCCAAAATACCTTCAGTATTACTATTTATGTTATTTTATAAATAGATGACAATTTAAAACTAAACATTAAAAGTAAGGATGACGTGATATCATAGAAAGAATATTCTTTTTCAAAAACATACAACTAAAAAGTATGGCTGAGTCACAGAAATCAGGAATGCCCAAGCTGGACCACATACCATAACAACTCAGTTTCCAGACTTAATTCCTAGAGAGATAGTGAATTAAAGTTGAGGATCAGAATTAGCTTAGAAGTTCCTTGAGTATCTTAATCCTTCTTCTTTTAAAAAGATTTAAGTTACATTTGTTTATGTGTTCACATGTGCACATGTACATGCGCTCAATTATGCAATGAGGAGCAAGCAGGGCCAGAGGACAACTCCTGGTAGTTGATTCTTTCCTTCTACCACACGGGGCCCAGGGACTGGACTCAGGGCATCAGCCTCGGCATGAAGCACCTTTACCCACTGAACCATTTCCCCAACCCCTTAATCCCTTTTCCAAGTAATAGTAAATAAAAGCTAAATTACAAAAACACTGTCCTATTTTTTAATTATATATAAAAAAAGAAAGCAACAAAAAAGAGACACAACCCAGTGCAGTGTGGTATTCAGAAAGAACAAGCACCCGTCTCTCCCGAAACCACAGGCTCTAGTTCCTGAGTTTTAAGAAAATATTCAGATTGTTTCTTGTTTTTCACATGAATTGGAAGGCTGGGTTTCTCCCCTTTCATTCTGCAGCAACATGTAGTATGGGTATGTGTGTAACATGGTTGAAGAGACATATAGTGTTAGTATGTGTGTAACGTGGTTGGGGATACATGTAGCTACTTCCTACAGTGTACGATGGTTGTCCTTAAGCAAAAAGGAATCACAGAGGTTCTTGATTTATGGTTTTAAAAAAAAAGTTCATCACTCATTCAGCACTAACACAGTCTTGGAAACACGTTTTCTCAGTGCACACAGCTGCTGACTTAACTCACAGCAAGCTTTGCCATAGCTGCTGCTGTCCTCTGGCCTCTTCATTTTGCAGCTGTGTCTGAGCTAGGGTAAACAAGGTTATGATGCTGTAACAAATGGCCACACCACCTAAGTGCATGCCAACCGTGTCATTTTGCATTTCATTCCAGCTTTATGCCATCCTGGTGTTGGCTGCCTCTTGGGCCCCTGTCATCTTCTCACTGAGAGTTGCATCATGACGCCCTCTTTCAGAAAAATTACTGGGCCAAGGTAAGCCACAGACACGGAGAGCCCCATCCTGGCTTGTGAAACTTCTGCTTCCGAGTGACACGTCACATTCTTACTTCCTTGGCAAAAGCACACAGGAACCAGAAGAGGTACTTGGCATTTCCCTAGTGGTCATCATGACACGGGAACTGCCTCCAAGAGGGTTGTCTGAGCACTTAGCCAGTGATAACAAAATCAGCGTTGAGGACCGAAGCTTTGTGTGAGGTTTTCTCTCATCTAGACCCATCATTCACAAAACCGCTTGTCTAAATTGCCAGGCAACCATACAGTTTAGCCAAGTGAATGGCCAATTTTGCTTTTGTTAGGGAAAAAAAAAAGGCTTGATGTATTTTGTTGGAATTATAGACTGGCTAAATAACTTCAGGGAGCTCAGTAGTCATTGTTCCGTGCCAGATGTGGTTCCAGGCATCAGTCCCAGACAAACGCATATTGATGCAGGAGGTCTTCATGGCAGCACCATGAATGGCCTGAAAATATCTTGCATCAATACCACACAGTTAAAAATGAGGATGTAATAGTCACAATGAGGAAGCTGGGTATCCATCTATACAATGAAGCAGAATGAGTCCACGATGGCTAAGGTCAGACGGATGTGCACCAAACCCTATAGATGTAAAATACATACTAGTAGACCTCAAGTAGAAAGGTGCAGAGTTATGTGGTATGGTACCACACAGTATCCACGTACACTTTAGAGGGACTAATATGTAGCTGTGGATGTGACATGACCAGTACACACACATGAAGTTCTCATAATGGTTATCCCTCAGGAGGTGGAACAGGACTGCAGACAGGAAAAGAGGACAGTCCACCCTATCAAAGGAGTTTTATTGCCTTTCTTTCTAAAAATTACAAAAATAAAGGGCGGGAAGGACCAGGAGAGATGGCTTAGTGGATAAAAGTACTTAGTGTCCCCCTATGACTACCTAAGTTTGTCCCAGGAACTCATGTGGGAAGATGGACATGGTGGGGCACATCTGTGATCCCAACACCTCTATGGTGAGATGGGAAATGGAGACAGGAGAAGATGGAAGTTCCTGAGGCCAGCTACCCTGGAGTATGCCACCCAGCAGCAGAAACAAGAAAGACTCAGCAAGTAGAAGGTGAGAACCTGTTTCCAAAGGTTACCCTCTGACCTCATGACTGTATACACCCCACACAGAGAAATTGAAGACAATGACCAAAATGTTTAGATTTATTTTGTCTGAGCAGTCACTTTGCCAGTCTGTATGTGGTTATTTCCCTGGATGTTTTCAACACAGAAAGCCAAGTACCCTATTTGAGGGCACCCTACAAGTTTTACAGCATTATTACTTCTTGTGTGTTATCTCTTTTGCCTGACATTTTTTTTTTCAAAGCAGACAGCCACGTTTTTCTCCACAATCACAACTGTTCATCTGGGTATCATCCGTGAACTGGATCACAATCGCTACACAGACTAGATCTCCCCCACTTCCTTTTCCACTGTCTGAAACTTTATCTTCTACCCATGGTCAAGGCGAGCATGACCTCATGTCCTCACCTGGTGTCTTCACTATGCCATTCTCAAATTGGAGGCATTTAGTTCCAAATCCAAGCAAACCTATACTTTGGGCCAGAAGACAGACACTGAGGATGGGCAGACATCTTTATCCACGGGTTGAGGGACGTCTCTTTATGCCTTCTTCACACATCAAGCTTCTACACTTTCCACTGTCCCAAGCTTCTTTCCAACCATACTTGGTCCAGGAAGACTCTGAAACTCATGGCAAGAAAGCAGCCTTTGACTGACAAAGCCTCCTCAGCTTTACAGGCAGCCCACACGATGCTGGAGCCAAAGAGGAGGCTATGTACCACTTGCTGCTTGGATAAAGCTCAACATTTTTCACCTTTGTGTAGGTTTGCTAATAGCAGTCTGTCTTTAATCAATCTCTGGGTTTTTTTTTCATTGAGTCCTGTGGGATGTGTCTCCTGAAGGACTTTCTTTGTCCTGTTGGATGGCTCTTAGCAGACCAGCAACCGTTTGAAGTATTATTCTCAACCTTTTGGCTTTGACGTTTCTATTGCAATGTTACAGGTAGTGGTTTACTACTATAAGAAATCCAGACAGGCAGAAGGCAAAGGAGAGATGTAAATATGAAGTTACTTCTCCCAGGATGGCTAGCTGTGGGCAAAAAGAGTTAGAAGCATGAGTTGTTGACTCAGGCAGAATAATTTCTCCCTAACCTCCTTTTTGCTGTCTCCCAGTAAGCCCGGCGGCATTAGCAACATTCACTCAACACTGGCTGTGTTTTGGGACAACCTCTATTCACTGATGACACCCAGAAGAACAGCTGTAATCATGAAGAAAAATGTGGGTTTCTGCTTTGAAAAAAGTCAGGTGAAAGAGGGCCCAAACAGGAAACAATACTGCAATAAAAGTCTGTGGGGCCCTTGCAAGTAGGGTGGTTTGCTTTCTCTGTTAGAAAAGTCCAGGGAATGACCAAATAACATCCCTGGGGGTTCTAAACTCTGGAGGTCTCCACGGCCATGTGTCTTCCTGCATGGCTCTTGGGAATTCTGCCATTCACTGCTTGTCACCACAGATGGGGCTTGAGATGATGAGTTCAGCCAAGTGTCCGGAACTTCAAACATCTGGGTCAGACTCCCTGAAACATCTCCATCTTATATCCCTATAGATAGCTTCAATTCCCAAGGGCCCCAAACCTCACTTTTAACAAACCAAACTTGGCTCTAAATTGTCCTCTGCCTCTGGCCAACCTCACAGACCAGGGGTTCACTCCCAGGCCTTCCTCCCACCTGCAGGAGCACACTTGATGATTGTATTTCCTAAAACACAACGTGCACTTTGGCCATCCTCCCTTTCTGACTACTCATGAAGCAGACCCTGTCTGCCTCCTTAATCTCACCCGTCTGGTAGTCTTAATAATTTAATTAACACTCACATCTACCCCCAGCATGAGTTCTCAGGACCCTCATGGGTCAGAGGCTAGAGTTTGCAGTTGTTAGCATGTCAAGAAATTCCCAATAACATCTCACTCTGAGAGACACTGCTTCATTCAGAAGGTCCCCCCAGACCTGTGGCTGTACACGCCCCCCCCTCTTTCTTTTCTTTCTCCTTTAACCTCCCATGGTTAATTGTCATTTCCTTATTTTTCCCTTCAAAGTAAAAGTTTCCAAACATTTTCTGTCTTCCAAGTTGCTAAACCCTGTGGTCAGTAACATTTCTCCCTCATGTTAAATTCCTAGCGTTTCCTAATGATGCACGCTCTTCCTGAAGTGCCATGGCTTCTGCCATCCTCTTTTCTCTACTTGATCCCCACTCAAACCCCACGTGCTAAATATGTGTGGCTCTCCTGTGCACCCCCCACCACAGCACAGATATCAGGCTTCATCCACAGCAGCACAAGATCCCACAGCTCCCAAACTGAAGCTGGGCCAGCATTCCTCACACACAATAATTCAGGCATAGCATAATAACAGGCTAGCCCGAGGGCCTCTGGCCATGGAGGACTAACTACATCATGAGAGATAATTATCATGCGCTCAGTCTTTCATCTTCTTGTATCTTCTGAAAATCCTGCTAAGTTTGGTCTGTAATGTTTTAAAGGCACAGAGACTATTTCTTCTAAAGTTTTGTGGTCAGCTTGTGGGGAAGAAGCACTTTTGCGAAGGTAAGCTTGTGCTTGCCTTCACTGTGACACACACACTGCTGCTGTCCATATTGTTTGGGAAGGAAGCACATTCACCGCTGGGGCTCGGGGTTGGGGGGGGCTGTGTCCTCCTGTAGAAGAAGTCCTGGTGCAACTTCATCTGGAAACACGGTTTAGCAGAGGTCAACAGGTCAAGAGGAGGAGATTTTTAAAAAGATTTATTTATTTAATGTCTATGAGTGCTCTATTGACTTTATGTCAAAAGAGGGCATCGGATCCCACTAGAGATAGTTGTAAGCCACCATAGTGGTTGCTGGGAATTGAACTCAGGACCTCTGGAAGAACAGCCAGGGCACTTAACCACTGAGGCATTTCTCTAGCCCCCAAGATGAGGTGATTAAGGTGAGTCCCAATATCATATGACTGGAGTCTCTCTCTCTCTCTCTCTTTTTTTTTTTTTTTTTTGGCAAAGATGAAATAAGGACAAAGGCACAGAGGGAAAGCCACGTGACCACAGAGTCAGGGACTTGAGTGACATGTCTACAAGCAAGAATGGTCTCAGGTGTTGAGAAGACACAATCCTCATGTTTACTCGTTTCATTAACGTGAGAGAGTGCTGAGGGTGGAGGCTAGAGTCAACAGAGAAGTTGTGTGATTTTTCATTCATTCATTCATTCATTCAACAAATAAGCCCTCACTTGGTTTATTAATTATTAATAAGCAATTATTTATTAATTATTAATAAGCCATTAATAGTCACTTTCTCTGCTTCACTCTCTTTTAGGAGTGTAGGTGTCTGGAAACAGTGAGGGAAAAGTACAGAAAGACTGCATGTGTCAAGTGAAGAGAGGGGAAATCCTTCCATATAGAAAGTGACAAGACAGATGCCCAGTATATAGATTAAGTATGAAGGAAAGCAGGCTCGGATTATATGGCACCACAAGGTATTTAGTGCTAAGAAAGAGAAATTTCTGGAAATGCTCTGCTGAGAAAGACAGGAGGAAAATCAGTCTTATCTGTCCCAGCTGCTGTTTGCATTCACGTCCTGTAGAAATATACAAACATAGGCTGAAATGCCTTTAGGTAGAGGTGTTAATTTCTACAATAATTATAATTCTTAGAGTTGAAAGAACTAGTTTTCTGTCAGAACAGAGCTAATCAGAGCAGAAGCTTTTCCATATTCTCTGTCCCTACTCACCAGGCTCCCCAGAATCAATGCTCCCCACAGAGAGGATTGTTAATCACAGTGGGTGACCCCTCAGAGTCTATATCCACACCAAGGTTCATTTTGGGTGGAGTATGTTCTTGAGATTGTGTGAATGTGTGTGTATGTGTGTGTGTGTGTGTGTGTGTGTGTGTGTGTGTGTGTGTATGTAGGCATATGTGTATGCATGTGTGTGTGTAAGTGTGCATTTGTGTACGTGATTGGAGACCAGAGGTCAACCTTGGATGTAGTTTCTAAGGGACCACCCACTTTGTTTGTAGAGGCAGGGTCTTTCACTGGCCTGGAACTCACTGAACAGGTTAGGTTGGCCAGTAGAGAGGCTCAGGGATCCACCTGCCCTCACCTTCCCACAGGGAACCACGACATCTGTCTTTTTTCATGGGGGTTCTGGGGACCTGACTGTCACTCTCATGCTTGTGTGGCAGGCACTTCACCTGCTGAGTCACCTTGCCAGTCACTACATTCTATGGATTTTGACCAGTGAGACACATCCTTCCTCACACAGAACATGTTCACTGCCACAAGCCTCCTCCTCATGCTCAGATGGTCCATCTCCCACCCGCCCACCCGCCAATCACTGAGAGTTTTTTTAGTGCCTCTGAGGTTTTATCTCTTCTATTAGCAAGAAAAGTGGAAATGACCACAGACCTTGATCATGGGAACAAACTAGAATTGCTTAATATCTGTGCACACATTATTAGCTCCTGTCACAGAGGCTGATAATGTCACAATGCCACGTGAGGAATGGACTGGATTACATATTGTTGATCTCTTCCGCTAATGAGGATTTATTTCTTTCCCTAAGTATCTGAAACAAACTTATTTAGAAATATCACATTTGTAACAAAAGAATTCAAATTCAAAATTTCTGGACACTTGAACTTGTGCTCTGTTAATTCAAGAAATTTGTATACACCCTTTCTTTTGAGTTGTTAAATAAGTATTTCTTTCTTTCTTTTTTGGTTTTTCGAGACAGGGTTTCTCTGTGTAGCTTTGTGCCTTTCCTGGAACTCGCTCTGTAGACCAGGCTGGCCTCGAACTCATAGAGAACAGCCTTTCTCTGCCTCCTGAGTGCTGGGATTAAAGGCGTGTGCCACCACTGCCATGCTAAATAAGTATTTGTTGTGAAGGACTATCATCCAAACTAAACTGCCATCATCTTGGGGGTTCAGCTGGCCCTGATCCCCAAAAATCACTGAGCTGAGCCTGTGGCTATTTAGAGGCAGAGGGAGGAGGGCCTTGGTATGGCACCAGAGGGTCCCCCATCCCAAACAATTATGTGCAATTCTGCCCTAATTGCATTTGGCCTTGGGGGAGGGTCTAGAGGATATAGGCAGACAAGGATGAGGGGAGAAGATTTGTCTGTGCAGTCACAGGGAAGTCATCGTCCCCATAAGGTGCAGGCCTTTCAGTGTGGCTGTGTTGAGGTCACCTGCCTATAACCCTTCACCCATCACTCTGTAAGCCTAGTAAGTTCATTGGTTGCCCTGGGTAAAGTTTGGTGGGAGAGTGCCTCAGTTTGCCATCAGGACCTTAGGAAGAGGGTTACATGGTGCTCACATCTCTCCCAGGGAGGGAATTTCAGCAATAATATTACTTACTTTTACTGATTTGGGGGTTTCCACTCAGTTTCTATTTTTAGATACCAGCGTAGATATTGGTTGCCTCTGTAGCTACTTAATAAAAATTAAAGTTAAAATTTGAATCTTGGAATAGTTTCATTACTCAAAAAGAACATGGGGGCAATAGAAATTTACAAAATCGATATTAACTTTAGTGAAGTCAAAATATAAGAATTTTTGTTCAGGGTGGGCTAGTGTGGTCATCTTCACATCTCCTTAACTGCAAAAACAAGTAGTAATTTGGGTTTTCTGTCTTCCTGACTGCAATGTTTACCATACAAGAGTAGTAGCCTAAATCCTAATGGTGGAGAAATTCCTTACCTTAAGGGCTGGCAAGATTCCTCAGTGGGTAGGTGCTGGCTGTCAAACCTGACAACCAGGTACCCACATGGTGGAAGGAGAAGGCCAACTCCAAGTTCCTCTGACCTCCACATGTGCACCGTGGTGTGTGTGTGTGTGTGTGTGTGTGTGTGTGTGTGTGTGTGTGTGAGAGAGAGAGAGAGAGAGAGAGAGAGAGAGAGAGAGAGAGACAAAGAGAGAATTTGTGTGTATGTGTGTGTGTGAGAGAGAAAACTCACCTTTTATGTAACAAAAATTAAGAACAAAATAAAATATGCATGCATAGTAGCACTCAGTTTAATTAGTCACGAGGTGGCAGTTAAGTTCATTTTATTGTGGATGAAATATGTTTAGAGCTGACATTCTGACTTACTTTCAAAAACTTCTCTGGGCACCTTTCTCTGGGCACAGTTGATCATAGTGATGCCACTGTGGCAAACTGATGTTATTTCCTCTATTTATCCGTTCTCAGAAAAAATGAAGGCAAAGTAACTGATTTGTTGTTATAACAAGAAGTATTGGACTCAGGGCATAGGAGGATTTTTGTTATTGTTTTTTTTTTTTTTTCTTGTTTGCTTGCATGTTTTGGTTTTATTTCAATACAAGGTCATGTTATATAGTTCAGGCTAGGCTTGAACTCATGGCCACCGTCTTACCTCAGCCTCCAAGTATTGGGGTGACAGCAAGTGCCACCATGCATGGCCCATATGAGTTTTGGTTTTAATAATGCTGCTTTTGAACATTATTCCTGGGACATCTCTTCCAGTTTATGCTCCTCCAACTGTGCATATCTGATAGCCCTAAAGCTTATGAATATAAATCATTTGTCGCAGATGTACCAAATGCCTGAAAAGCTAAACAAAAGTGCTTTTATGCTAGAGGATGCATTCTACTAAAACATTCCTTAATTGTTGTATTTTCCGATCATCTATTAATGTGTTTAATGGAACATTATCAAATTAGAATGTTATCATAGGGTTTGGCTGAAAAAATAAGTAAAATAATAAACAGCCAAGTATTCAGGCATAAGGATATTTTCCAGCTTTTCAGCTGATAAAATAAGTAAGCTGGAAAGTAGATTAAGAAAATAATCAAGAGTGTAAAGATAACAATGCCCATATGTAAAGAATTAAACATTCCTGGGCCATTACAGACTTTGATTTTAACAGCCTTCCAGCCTGAAAGAAAAACTATGGGGCTGATGAGCGATGTGAACGGCCATTTCATCACTGCAGAGTTCAGCTCCCAAAGTCTGCAGCAATGAAATTATTACACCTTACAAAACAAGCCTGTCATTTTCCAGAGTAAACCAGCATTTCAGCTTAACCTTGCTCCGTGTGTGTCTTACACTGATGCCCAGGTGCCCGGGGCAAGACAGCTTAATTATTCTTTAATTATCCCAAGCTCCGAAATTTGGGTAAACCACCACTTCCCAAGCAACTCTGAAAAAAACCTAATGACCATCGAAATTATTATGTACTACAACATGCTTTTATACTTAGAAGGAATTTTATAGCCTTCTATTATCTTCCCTGGCAGCCCTGCGGCAGCTAGAGAAACTTCCACTTGGTAGAAAAGTTGAGAAAACTGAACACAAAGGAATTCCCCCATGTGCTCAACCATATGTTTCGGTTCAGGAACTATCTGCGTTATAGAAGAGGCCCCACAGCACCAGGCTCTGAGGTCCAGGTAAAGGAGACAGACTGAAGATAGTCATCTTCATTTCATGGAAGTGGGGGGCACTGCCAAACAATCCATAATGATCTGAAGGCTGAGGGTGCTCCACCTAATCCCACTGTATGTAAGACTAGAGCTTTCCCACCCTGATAGCAGCGAAGGCTTTGTAGCTAGGAGTTATTTAAGGAGGAGGACCCCACCCTGGAGTATCTCAGACCTGTTGGGAGTGGAGAGAAGGCATGCTTCATCTTGGATTCCCCAGCTACTTTGGACAAGATTCTTCCTGTCCACTTCTATGGGCCTGCTGACTCCCCCAGAATGCCTCTCTCAGCAATTGGCATGTCTCTCCCTCTCCTGCTCTGGCTGTGGGGGCAAACAGCACACAAGCCCTGGAGGACAGATGAGGAGCAACAAATGTTTCCTTAAGCTTTCTGGTTGAGCACAGGATGAAGCTGTTATGGTCTGAAAGTTTGTGCCCCTCTCCAAATCCAGAGTTTGCAGCCCTCATCTGGGGTGCTAGCATAGAAAGAAGAGCTTTTTCGGATGTGTCTACATTCTTGGGCAGAGCCCTTGTGCTCTCTCTCAGAAGTGTAATATCATAGAGATCCCTCCCTTCCCTCAACAGAAGGTTGGGATGAGAAGACAGTGACGCACGAAGAAGTCTCACCGAACCGGCTTCTGATCTGTTAGCGTCTTGATTTTGGATATTTGGGGAACTGTGAGGCATTCATTTCCATCATGTATAACATTCCCAGTCTTTGGGGTTGTGTTAGATCATACAGAGATGGAGATAGTGACTTGTGTTTGGAGAAAGACTCGTGGGCCAAGTCAGCACCCAGGCAGATAGGCCAGGAGGCTTCCTCTAGTGTCTTGTTCCTTCCAGGTAGGTGGACAAAGCTTGCAGGATGAGTGCATGACCAGCCTGGTATCCGAACACCTCCATCTGCTGACATATGAAAGTCGCCTGCAACATGGTCTCGCCTTACACGAGACTGCCTTCGCCTCTTTGCCAACTTTTCTAACATTCCTTCAACTTGCTCAAGTGATCTCTACCAATAGTCTGAGGTAGAGCATTCCCCTGCATCTCCTGAGGTAGTAGAGGTTTCAAAAGAAAGATCTTGTCCCTATAAACCATCTATACAATGAGGAAATGCATAGCCATTGAAGCCCCCAAAAGCAAAATTGAAAAATGTGATATAATGACCAGAAGAGAGTAGCACAGCCCTATGGAGTGGTGAGATGGGTGGGTGGATAGTGGGGCCTTTTTTATCGCTGCCACATTGGCCAGGGTGTCTCGTCTCTGCAGCAAGCCGGATCTTGCAGCAGATGATAGTCTTGTCTGTAGAAATCTCATAAAGGTCTTACAAAGACAGAGAAAACTTGGCTTTTAGCTCAAAGGAGAAGGATGAGAAAAACACATTGTTCCTGGTCCGCTCTTCCAAGCCAGAGGGAAGACTTACCTGTGTTTCTGGAGGTTGGTGGGGAAGACACGTAAGTTCTACTCGGGTGTCTTGGGGGCCTTTTAGATTCAGCAGGTTGAAATGACACGGTCTCGGTGAACAAGGTAAGTCAGAGTGAACAGTCCACCCTGCATGGTTCTCCCTTCCTGGTGCTGTTCTCCATTTCCCTTTTTCCACCAGGACCATGGCTGTGATCCCAGCCCCACCCTCCCTCTCTGGAACCTGCTGTCGGCTCCTCATGGTTTCCTTGAGGGGGAAGTCCCCTTCATTTCTTCTTTTTAATTTTTAAATTGCTCAACCGTTTCCACACATTTGGATAATGAAGTTTCGTTACTCACTCTCCTAGTTTCCCTATTTCTCCTGCTGGGATCTTCCTTTTCAGCAAGTCCTTCACCTATTTCCCTGTCTTCCTTCTGGGTGCAGCCCACTGAGTGTAATTAGTTTCTTGGCTGGGGGCGGGCTGGAGGGTGTGTATGGGAACAAGGGTAACTTATTGAAGAAAATGGCACCTCCTCCCCCAACCACTGTTACTTGCCAATAGTCTTTCTGGGAGAAGTGAGGCCCTACGGACCCTCCCCCACTCACGATGAAACGTGGACAGGTCCACTCCTCGCAGATAAAGGTAGCTGCAGTGAGGCCATGGGTGCCTTGGCCATGTTACACCCAGAAGACATCTTTTGACTCCTGTTCTCTGCCTGCTATATTATTTCTGTCCCCTCTTTCTTGATATTCCCTGAGTCTTGGAGGAAGTTACATAGACGTCCCACTTAGGGCTTCCCTGATGAAGGCCAGATATAGCACTAGTCTCAAATGCTGGACCACCAGAGCTGGGTCCACGTCAATCTGATGACATCACTCAGCTCAGACCTTCCTGTGGTTTTCTGTAGCTCCCAAGAATGGCCCACCTGTCTCTGAGTTACCTCCCTGGCTTCTTCTAGGCTCTTCTTGTCTCAGTTGCTTGGTAACGGTACTCCTCCTGCTGCAAACCCTATCTCTCAACCCAAGCCCACCTGCTCCAGTACCTCCTATTAGGGTGATTGATATGGTTCCAGGGAAACCTTCTCTTAGACCAGGTCAATACTGCCTCTTGTATTTGTATATGCATGTATGTATACATGCATGCGTATTTGTATATATATGTTATTTATGGCAATTCTCTTGGCTCATCAGGGTATGTGTGTAGCCATTGATTGATATGAGTTTACCCAGCAAGCTGGGCTCTGTCTATCCAGGACTCATCATCATGGAAGGAAGGTTCAGAAACAGCCTTTCTTTCCTTCATCCCTCCCTCCATCTCTTTGTCCCACCTTTCTTCTGTATTTGTATGGCAATGGGGAGGCTTGGACTGGATATAAATTAAAGCTAAGGTTAAAGATGGAGTTATGGAAAGCCACCCAGGAAAGGACTCCGTGGGAATTCTGGTGAGGAAGCAGTGGCTAACGGGTAGACATCTCAGAGAACACTGATTGTCCCTCTGCCCTGGGAGGGAACAGCAAACAGCCGAACACCCCACCCCAGACCTTGGGCTGCCTGTTCTCAGCCATGCTTGGCAGGAGATGCAGGCATGGATCCTACCATCTTTTGTGAAACCACACGAGTGTGCTCAAAACAGATTAAGCTCAAAACAAACTCACGATTCAGGGTTGAAGCACACAGCATTTTATATTTTTGTAGTTCTGAGAAAGACAAGCATTAGCAGGTTTCGAGGGCTTAAGAACTATTTGGGAGAGAAAAGCTGACAAAAGGCTGCTCTGGACTTTTGTCTGCAAAGCCAATGATTCACTTTTTTCTTTTTTAAAGGTCTTTTAATTTTATTATACTGGATTACATGAGGCCAGTTTCATGGAAGTATAAAATGTACTTTGAGCAATTCCTGTCCTGCCCTCTGTCCCCTACCTCACCCTGTTAACCTCCTTTGTTCCCCAAGAGAGTCTTGATTCTACTTTCATGCCATCTGCATGCATTTGATTTTATGTGTCTATAAAGAACCCAAAGCAAGCAAGAGAAAGGTGGCATTTGCTTTTCTGAGACTGACTTAATTTGCTTAATATGTTTATTTCCAGTTCCATCCATGTTCATATGTAAGACACAACGTCTTTACTCTTTGCTCTGTATGTCTGTACTTGCATATGTGCATGCCTACGTGTGGGCATATGGACATATGTATGCTCACATGTCACATGATGGATATATGTATGATCACATATGTCACATGATGGATATATGTATGCTCACATATGTCACATGTGGAGCCAGAGGTCAATCCTAGGACACTCCTTCAGTGGCTTCCTCCTTTATTTTTTTGAGACAGAAGGCTTGAACCTGGAACTTGCCAGTTAGCTAGGCTGGCTGGCCAGCACACTCCTGAGGCCCTCTTGTCTGCCTCTCTGGTACCGGCATGCCACTGCTTCTTATTTGGATGCTGGGGATCTGAACTCAGGGCCTCATGCTTACATAGTCAGCAGTTTATTGACTGAGCTATCCCTCCAGCTCCAATGTCTCTCATTGTTCTGGCCGAATCAAACTCTATTGTGCACATAGACTACATTTTCTCTATCAGTTCCTCTGCTGGGGACACCTAGGTTGGTTCTGTGAACTTCGCTCTTACAAACAGTGACATAACAAATACTGGTGTGAGGGTGTCTCTGGGGTGTCTTGACTTGGAGTCCTTTGGGTCAACACCCAGGAGTGAGATAGCTGGGTCACATAGTAGGTCTAATTTTAGCTTGCTGAGGACACGCTACTCATTTCTGTGGTAGCTGGATGAGTGTGCATTTGCACCAATGGTGCATAAAGATTCTTCTTGTCCATACTCTTTCTGCATTGTCGCTTGCTTTCCTGGTGGCTGTCATTCTAACCAGGGTGAGATGGATCTCTACATAGTTTTTAATTTGCCTTTCTCTGATGGAGACTGGTATTGAATGTTCCTGTGTGTTCTTATGGGCCAGGGTTGGAAGGCATCTAGTCTGTCACAGTGGGAAAGGCAACAGGGGTTTGGGTGAGTGATAAAGCAGGTAGACAGAGCCCAGAGTCCACTTCTTCCAGCCTACAGGTTCCACAACCTTCTAAAACAGCCACCAGCTGAGACCAACTGTTCTAACCTTTGGGCCTGTTGGGGGGACATTTCACATCCTAACCATAGTACAGTCCAGGAGAGGGTCTCAGTGCGGTGCCCACCCAGCAGGAGGCAAAGCTTATCCACAGAGGGATCATCGGCCACAGTGGGAGGGAACAGACTTTTCTCACACCAGGAAACACAATGAATGCCCAAGTCCCCTCCTGGAAATGTGCTCTTGAAGGACTGGTGTGGCTTTCCTGACAGTGTGCAGTCATCCATCTATGTTGTCCTTTAATGGTTCTCATAGGCTGCAGTCTTACAGGAACAAATATGAAATCAAAGAGACCAACACGAAGCAGATAACCTTAGCCAATTTGGGCTGCTGGAGCGGAAAGTCCGCAGAGCAAGTGTTGTATTAACACCTGCCACCTACTCTCCATTGCACTGGAAGCTGAGAGCCTAGACGGAAGCACCAGCAGACTGAGGGTCTAGTGAGAGCTTCCTGGTTCATAGATAGCTCCATTCCACGGCATCCTCATGGCTGGAAGGGGTAAGAGGACAAAAGGTGTGTGTGTGTGTGTGTGTGTGTGTGTGTGTGTGTGTGTGTGTGTGTGTACATGCATGCGTGCACAGTAGTCCTGTTCATGTTGGCCCTTGCTTTTGGTTTCAGCATTTCCAGAGGCTCCACCTAATACCATCACATCAGGTTCCACAAGCACACATTACATGTTCAGCCTAAGCAAGCAACAAAATCAGACACACACATGTTGTGCTAAACTAAGAGAAATTAAACGTGATGTGGACTGAGATTGGATCCTGCCTTTAGTGTGTGCTCCTACAATGCCCAGACTTCCCATCCCTCTAACCTTAGCGCTCTCTCTCTCTCTCTCTCTCTTCCTCCCTACCTCATCCTTCACAGTCTGGTTTAGATTTTTACCTTGTCACTGTTCCTTGTAGTCCTACGAAGGCTCTTTCCCTTCTGGGCCCTCTTTCTCCCTGTGTTCTGTCATGGTACCCATCCTCTCTTAACTCTTAGTGCCTTCTCTCATGTGGATAATGAGCAACCTATCTCCTGCCACGGTCCAGGTCAGCACCAAGGACTGAACACCTGCTCAGGAAAGGAATGACTCGTCAGGGATGGTGCAAGCGAAGTATCTGCTCGCTCATCCAAAATATGGAAAATAATACTCTCCGTCTCCTGGTGCCTCTTGGGCATGAAATACTTGCATAAAGGCCTTTGTGCTCCTGGAGTAAACAGGAACAAGGCTATCATTATAGAACAGAGCCAAGCACACTTCGTCACTGATCCATGTAGTCAGAGTAAGTGTCATGTTCCCGTCCTGACCTCTCAAGTTCTTAGTTTCAGCACCTCTGAAAGGAATTTCTATATTTATGTGTTTATTCACTGTGGTGTCAAGTTTGTATTTTTGTGTTGAGTTTCAGTGAGAATTCCACTCAGAGAGCTGGCTTTTGTGCACGGTCAGTTTTGTCAACTGTATCTGGCAGGATTCACAATGTTATAGTCCCGTAGAAGATGGATGGACTGGTGCTCGGCATTGGATGAGATCTCACACCTCAGGTTTGGGA
Source organism: Onychomys torridus (assembly GCF_903995425.1). NCBI lineage: Eukaryota > Metazoa > Chordata > Mammalia > Rodentia > Cricetidae > Onychomys > Onychomys torridus. The sequence goes on along the minus strand of NC_050459.1, from coordinate 5,680,250 downwards.
CTGCAGGTCTGCAATTCAGTTTGTGAACGGGCAATTTTCTCCCCTCTTCACCAATAGCAGCACTGAGCACTCTGAGGGCTGATCTTGAGTATGTAGAGCTGCTGTCCCGTTGAGGTCCCATTGAGCGCCTTTCTTTGCCATGATGGTTCGCTCTCTAGAGCACTGTGAATGTTGAGCCTCACACTGAAGTGCCTGGGAGGACCATAATTAAATGAGGTCATAGAAGCAGACAGACACTGGAGAGGAGCAACTCATGGGATTGGGTGGGATTCAGAGAGAGACATACCAGAGTCAGCTCTGAATCCCCGTTCCAAGGGTAAGTAGTCTGGCTGTCCTTGGCATAGTAATTACATTCTCCTCAACAGTGGGAGAGACATTGCCATCTCACACGTAGTTCTGAGAACTAAAGTAAATAATGAATTTAATACTGTACCTAGGGTTTAATAAATGCCTGGTAAAGGTTATGTAGAATTACTAATGTAACTATGGAAGATACCACTGTCTTCAGCTCTGAAGCATTACATCACTAGCTAGCCACACATGCAGGAAGGTTGGTGATTTTTTTCATCGAGGGCACAGCCCTCAACTAACAGAAAATGGCCAATGTTATGGGTTGCTTTTTTTTTGAGACAGGGTCACTCTGGATGTCCTGGAACTCATTATGTAGATCAGGTTGACCTTGAACTCAGAGATCCACCTGCCTCTGCTGCCTCAGTGCTGAGATCAAAGGTGTGTCCCACCACGCCCAGCAGGGATGCCATTTTTGAGGTGGGGTTGTGAAAGTGAGTGACTTCTATCTTGAGCATCTTCTATCTTAAATTGTTCAGCGGGCAGAACTATCTCCACTTCGGAGGTCTGTCTGTGAGAGTGACCTTGAAACACATCCCTGCATTCCTCCCTAGTGTCCCTGTACTCAGACTGACTTCAACTTCAAGCTTGGGCCAAGGGCAAGCAGGTGAACCACACCTGGATTCCTGCCCACTGAAACTGAACTAACAGGTGTTTGCTGTTAGGATGAGGAACAAGGGTAACTTGGTATGCAACCGTGAACAGCTGCTCTGCTCCGGCACCCTTCTGGAGCTCTCTGGAGCTCACTGTCACACGTCTGGCCCCTGCTGTGGGAGAAAGTGGAAGTGGGGGTGGGGTGGGGATGGTGGTGGAGAGAGAGCTGTAACACATCCCAGATTCTGAAGGAGTCTGAGGACTTAGCCATGACCCCTGTGATCCATGCCTCCTCCCAGATAACCTTCCAAAACCTCAGCCACACTCTCTTCACTCTGCAAATGTGCCGTCATGTCTGTGTGGAACTCTCTCCAACATTCTCCGATGGGATCTCAGGCCCCCTACTACAGATACTTAGCCATGCACCCCACAGATCTGCTGTGGCAGGCTGTAAGTCCTGATAACTCACTGGTGAAGCATGTCTGGTGTGATTCCCTCCACGAACTATGAGCTTATTCAAGGACTGTGTCTCTAAAGGCACCTGAGCTGCTAAATAAACTCACAGCTGACCAATAGGTGCTCTGTGCATGTCTTTCCAGTGACCAAAGGGACAAGAGCTGCTCTCAGGTGACCACGTTTCCTGAATCCACCCTCTTAGGAAGAGCAAATATGCTTTGCTTTGTTCTCTGAAGTGACTGGGGGCTTGTGTCTGCACTATAAATAGATCTGAAAAGAAGAGAAAGGAATGCTCATTCACCCACTGGGAAGCAGGCAGGCAGAGCACTTGTAGAGATCTGTCGACAATGTGGGGATGGGACGTGCCCCACAGCCAAGTCAATGGTGAGCAGAGGTCTGGGGAACGCAGGAGTTAGACCCACTCTGGCCTGATTAACCTGGAGAGGAGAAAGAGAAAAGTCATCCACTTTCTTCCCTTTCCCTGTGAGTCTGGATAGTTCCTGGTGTAGACTCTGAAAATTTAAGGAATGGTTGTGGCATGTGTCTCCAGGTTGAGACCAGTCTTATCCTAGACACATTGGACCTATACTTGAGGTGAACTAAGGGGCAAATCACGCGGATGTGACAACTGCCACATTTTCATGTCTCTATAGCCTTCCAAGTGAGCCCGAGTGGAAACACACTCAGTCCTAGGTTCCATGTTTGCTCCTCAGTTTACCATGTAAGGGGGCATTTTAAATGGGCCTAGGGAAATGAGTCAGTTGGTAAAATGCTTGCCACACAAACAGCATGGTCTGTGTTCAGGTTCCCAGAACCCACATAAAAAGCAAAGCTAAGCAATGTGCACTTGTGATCCCAGCACTGGAGAGTTGAGGAAAGGAGGATCTGGGGGTCTTACTGACCAGTCAGTCTAGACAACCAGTGAGCTCCGAGTGCAGACAGAGACTGTGCCTCTGTGTGTGATGTGGAGAACCACTGAGGAAGATAACTGCTATCAACCTCTGGCTTCCAACCTTGCAAATGTGCACATGCATGCACATGCACCCCCACACACATGAGCACACACATTGGAACACACAGATGTACATGCATGCCCCCTCCCCCACACAGGGGGACCCTGATAGTCTACCTGCAAAACTCTGCTAAACTAATCCCATAGTGGCATTTCTCCTCCCCCTGTTCAAATGTGTGATGCCAATCCAATACTACAGGCCCTTAGGTGACGGTCGTAGCAAATACTTAACCGTAGCAGAATTAGTTAGGAGTCTTGGTCCCACAGTGTCCCCACTATTGACACCAACTGAAGCCAGTTTTCTAAGATGGGAGAGAAAAACTAAATGTTAAGTTTTATGATGAAAATGGACTGAGAAATTTGATGAATGTCTGTGATTTCTATGATGGATGAGATCGAGTTATGGATTTTTTTTTTTTTTTTTGTGGATCAAACCAATAGAAATCAGCTGTTTTGTTTTCAAGAATGGTAGCAAACTGTGATTTCTAGGGAAGGTGGAGAAGTGGGGGAGGAAAGCATGGGAGGAGCTGTGTTATGTTTAGTAGACCACTAAAAGTTTTCTGGATCCAATAGTGTGAGATCCTTAACTGTCTGTCCCACTGGGAGCTACGTGCTCACTTCCAACCAATTTAGAATTTAGATCATGCGCTGAACAAACCTACTTTAGAATATCATTTGCAATTTATATCTTATGAGAGTATGACATCAGATTTCACGGTCTTAGCTTATTCTTGTGCGTGGTCCTGGGTTGCCGTGGTAACAGAGTTGCCATGGATTACCCGGCAGGAGTTACAAGGGTCAGCAAAGACCAGAGCCCTGCCATTCTTCATTCAAAGGTAATTGTCCCTGCAAAATGTGACTTGCTTCAATATTTAAGACCTGAGTGCTGATATTAAAGTGGAATGGTACTTCAGTTAAAAACCAATAATTAACCTTGTCCTCAACTCTAGGTCACATTTTAATAGCAATTTCATAAAGTGGACATTCCTCTGTCTTTTATTCTTGAAGTCCCCAGACAGGATTTACATAATCCATCTCCTGGAAAAGCACACGGGTAATCGTTGCAATTTATTTCACGTCATTATCTAACCCCTTGAGACCTCCCAACTCCAGTTCTTCTCTAAGAGGTAATTGAGCACATCTTGGGAATCTTGGAGGTTCCAAACACCCTCGCCTTGAAAGGATCTACAGACTAGAGGGACTTCTGTCCCCAGGCCTTTTTTTTTTTTCTTTCCAAAATTTAATTTTAGATAAGCATACATCAGTTTTCATTCTAGCAAGCACCTTTCCTGATGATTAGTCCTTGACATCACAGGTTTACCATGGTTATCCTGCAGAGTGGTTCCGGTGTCCATGTGGGGATTGTACATCTGGCTTTTGCTATGCCTCAGCCCTTCAGATTATGAATTAAAAGCATCCTTGAGATATGAAGATGCCGATGCCAGTCTTTCCTTGACACTTCTTTTTCTCACTGAGTTGTTTTAAACTACAACAACCAGTACCTACACGGCATGCCGTAAACCATGCTTAAATACCTCCTTAAAATCCCCAACGCCAGTGGTGTGAAAGTCCAGCCCTCATCATAAGGAACAGGTGAAATGTTCCTCTCTTGCATTTCTTGGAATTTACTTTATTTGAAAAAGTTATTTTAAAAATAGCTATTTTAAAATATCAAAGACAAAGTTGAAACACATTTTTCATTCACATATATACAGGCATATATGTATATATAAATTCCAGGAGAATACAAACATATTTGAAACTTCTTCATATTAAAATATAAATTCTGCTGGGCCGTGATGGCGCATGCCTTTAATCCCAGCACTTGGGAGACAGAGGCAGGCGGATCTTTGTGAGTTCAAGGCCAGCCTGATCTACACAGCAAGATACAGGAAAGGTGCAAAGCTACACAGAGAAACCCTGTCTCGAAAAACCAATATATATATAAATTCTAACATTTTAATTGTTTAAAATCTAAGAAATTAAGTATTTTTTAATAACAAGAAGTTATAACAGTCTAAATATGCTGTGTTCAAATTCTTCCTTTGTTCATTAAAACAAAACAAAACAAAACAAAAAACCCCAAAATAGCCTTTCTTGACTGCCAGTTTTGGTTCTAATGATTGATCCAATCGGATGCGATGGCACATTCCTTTGTGTTAGCTAGGGAAGGAAATAATACCAATTCACTCAGTTATTAAATACATTGATTATATGACAGAACATTGCTTTCTCCACGAAGAGAAATTTTATTCTTTCTGTGGAGTACAGAGGAACTCTGGGCAAGATGTTTGATTCATTTTAGTGTCTATTTACAATTGAAAACTCTGTGTGTGAGCTACACTGTTATTAACCTGATTTTGGGGGTTGAATCCATATTTCAGCAAGAGGAGAGAGAGAAGAGATGAACTTTGGAAAGTCAGTGTCAAGTTCACTACAGAGACACTGTCTCCCTTGTGCTGGCCCCTGCCTCAGAGCCCTTTCCCTGTTCAACAGAGCTGAAAGAAGACAGCCAGTGACGTTCTGTTCACTAGCCAATGAATGACCCAACCCATTACTTAGAATTATCAAAATGGTCTTTGCTGTGCACTCATCTGGTTTCAGAGAATACAAACCAGTCATACTTTTAAACAACCATAGCCAGAGCTTACTCCCTACACCTTTGCTTTACAGACTTAGCTTTCATGAATGAAGTGTGGAGGCTCTCACCCTTCAAGGATTTGCCGTAAATATATGTTGTAAATATATGTTACTGTGAACATATTCTTCAAAGTTTGCATCAACAAACATGGTCTCTGAGTGTCAACTCCACTTGCATCTGCCATCCTGGGGGTATTCCCTCTGTGTGTGTCACCTGTCCTTCAATGTCCCTGGAGCCTAGAAGGAGGTGGCATACTGAGGAGTGGGAAATCAGATGGGAAGTGTGAGTTAGTTAGACCCAAAACAGAATGCATCAATTATTTTATCCGAGACACCAACACACTCACCAAATACCCAGTGACTGTTCGCACTGATTTTGATTATAGACAGTATTATTTTATCACGGCTCCTTCTCTTCCTCTTAGGAACCACTCAGCTTGCCATCTGATGCAACCTTCAAACGTGAATGAAGGAGAGAGCTCAGAGGTGCTTATATAAAAAGATAGTAATTCTTTAAAATGTTTCTTTGTTTATAATAGATAATCTGATGTAATCCAGGTAAAAGATTTAGGATTGATTGAACAAGTACTAACTAAGATGCTTTAAATGAATGCCACTCTGTATTAAACTATTTCTTTTATTGTCTCTCAATTGTGTATCATTTCTTTTTTCCTCTGGAATGGCACTTCCTGAATGACAGACATTTAAAAGAAAACTTTCCAAGCAAAACATAACAAAGAGCTCAGGACCGTCTGGGATGACAGGGCAGGGTTTTTTCCTAGACAAAATGAATAGTTTTAATTATGTCTTTTCTGCCAACTCCATCTAAGTTCCCAGCCTTGAGCCCCACATTAAATCCTAAGACACCAAACAAAAGCACTCAGGCTGGTTCCTTCCCACCTTTCTCCTCTGAGGTCTGAAATCAGCCAGGGGCTGCTGGAGGGCATTGTTCCCAAGTTGACAGGCCTGGGTCCAGGTCCTCCAGTGGCTCAGTGTAGAAGAGACAGGCCAGCCCCCTGCAGGCCCCATTGTGGGCTTGTCCTCAGCTGCCTCCTGGGTCTGTAACTGGTAACAACAGCCTGAAAAAGAACCTTTTGAAAGGACAGAGACTGTGACATCTCTCCTTTCCAGCCAGGGCTTTCGGCACCTGGAAAGTACCAAGATGAAGTTAGGCTCCCGCCAAAGACACACAAACCGCAGGGGTAATTTCTGGTGATAGCAAGACACATCATCTACTTCACATTAGGAAAAGAAATCCTGTATCAGGCCATTTCCAAACTTAATGTTGTTTTAATTCAGAGAAGGCACATTTTTTTAAAGTTAAAACTCAACACATAAACAAAAATTTGGCGTCGTACACTTGAATGGTACTAGTATCAGTCATTAGAAAAAGCAGTCTCCCAGGGAACAACTTTTGGTAGTTCACAATCTTCTAATGGAAATAAATATTTTATGGAAAAGCAAGCCAATGTTTTCAGTTAAAATTTCATGGGCAAAATTCCAAATTCTCTTTTATTCAGTTGTCCCTTCCAAAAGACGTCAACTCCCTCATCTTGAGCATTTATCAGGATACACGGCGTTCTGTTACTGGACAGACAGTAGACATACTGTCTACTTCAGAACAGACTTGCAGCTCTTCCTTTCTCTCTGTTCTGTGCTTTGGACATGGCCTTACAAAGAGCAGAACTGTGACTTGGGCCATGAAACTTTCAGGGTCACTTTTGCTAGGCTTGGAGATCCCGTTAATTTTAACTTGCCCCCAAATTTACGCTTTATAGAAAAACACAAGTGTTGTTATATAAAACACAACTTCATGATTTGGATAAGTATTCATTTTCGTGATGGATTGATGAAACAAGACCTGTATTTAAAATATAAATGTTAAATCCTTAATAGTCCATCGTCCATGAATTCTTATATGTAATGTAGCTCAGTGCCTAACTGGAGCCCAAGGGAGACAGAAGACATCATACGCACACGCGCGTGTGCACACACACTACACATCACTGATACATACCACACACATGCGTGTTTGAGTATGTGTACAGACATAGGTCAAAGAACAAGCCCGAGTGCTGTCTGCAGGGTTTCACCACCTTACGTTTATTTAGAGAGAGGGTCTTCTTTCCATCGCTGTGTCTCAGGTCCTTAAACTTGCCATGCAGGCCTTTCACTGATCTTCCAACTGTGTGATCTCCTAGATTCTTTTAAAATTTGGTGATTGATTGTTGAAGCAAGACCCTGCTCTCTAGCTGTCGATGATCTGGTACATGCTATGCAGTCCAGGCTGGCCTTAAACTCATGGCAATCCTCCTGCCTCAGTCTCCCAAGTGGTAAGAATTTAGTGATGCTATGCCTGACTTTTCAATGGCAGCTTCTCCTTCTCCCCTTCTCATTGTGAACTGGCAATGCTTCTCTCTCTCTCTCTCTCTCTCTCTCTCTCTCTCTCTCCCTTTCTTTTTTCTTTTCTTTTTTTTTTTTTTTTTTTTTGGTTTTTTGAGACAGGGTTTCTCTGTGTAGCTTTGCACCTTTCCTGGATCTCGCTTTGTAGACCAGGCTGGCCTCGAACTCACTAAGATCCGCCTGGCTCTGCCTCCCGAGTGCTGGGATTAAAGGCGTGAGCCACCGCCGCCGCCACCACCACCACCCAGCGGCAATGCTTCTCTTATTTGAGCTACTTAAGCATTTTTTAATCAGCTTTTTGAGAGTTCCATTTAACATCTTTTGATTATATTCTCCTCTCCTTCCCCAGTTCTTCTGAGATCCACACCCCTTTCCCCACTCACCCAAAGCAAAACAAACCCTTTAAGACCAATTTGTGCTGCTGAATTTTTCTTAGATACATGGTCTTCCACTGGAATGTGGTTATCTTAGCAGGGCCTAACAGTCTTAGAGAAAACTGTACCTGTTCTCCCCACCCCTATCCACATCTAATAATTGCCATTAGCTTCCTGGCTGTGGGTGGGGTTGTGTGCCCAACTCCCCTCTCCATGTAGGGTTTAGTCTGACTTAGACTTGTGCAGATCTTGTTCATGCTTTTGCAATGGCTGTGAGCTCATACAGTGTTTCAGTGGTGTTCAGAAAGTGTTTCTTTGCAGTTATCTGTCTCTAAACACTCTGTCACTTCCTCCGCAATGATCCTAAACCTTGGGGTAGGAAGTTTCGGTATATGTGTTCCCCTTAGGCCATCTATAGTCTCCTATTTCTTGGGCCATGACTAGTTGTCATCTACTACTGTTTGAATCATCATCTACTGTTGTTTGAATCTTAGATGGTCTTTTAATAAAAAAAACCAAGAACCTGACATCAGAGTGAAAGCTGAAAGATCAGAGAAGCAGAGCAGGCAGCCACTAGTTCTTACCTCTACAAAACCCTCAGCCTAAAGAAAGTGAGTTCCTATTTCCTCACGCCTTGTATGCCTTTTCCTGCCCTGCCATTTTACTTCCTGGGATTAAAAGCATGTGTGCTTCCCAAGCAAAGGCATGAGATCTCAAGTGCTGGGATTAAAGGTGTGTGCTACCACTGCCTGACCTCTATATCTAATCCAGTGGCTGGCTCTGTCCTCTGATCCTCAGGCAAGTTTATTAGCATATACAATATATCACTACAATCTACTGAAAACAGAACCTTTCTCAAAGTAAGGCTGAGAGATGCACTGATCTTGTGAGTATGATGAGGAGTCATTGGGAGCTGGTTTAATACTGTGCTGGCTAGTTTTATGTCAACTTGACACAAATTAGGATCATTTTGGAAAAGGGAGTCTCAGTTGAGAAAATGTTCCAATCAGATTGGCTTGTGAACAAGCCTGTGGTGCATTTTCTTGATTGATGATTGAGGTGAGAAGGTCCAGCTCACTGTGGACAGTGCCACTGCTGGGTGGGTGGTCCTGGATGCTGGAAGAAGGCAGGCCAAGAAAGCCATAGGAACAATGGTAAGTAGCATTTGTCCATGGCATCTGTTTCAGTTCCTGCCTTCATGTTCCTGCCTTGAGTCCCTGTCTTGATTTCCTTCAATGGTAGACTGTGATATAGAAGTGTGAATGAAATAAGGTCTTTCATTTCCAAGTTGCCTTTGGTCATGGTGTTTTATAACAGCAATAGAAACTCTAACTAAGACAAGTACTATGTTCATTTATCAGAGTAATAGCAGTAGGTTATTTCCTAGTGCCTGTGATTTGTTTGGCTGTAGGTTCTTGGCCTGATAATGGTGCCAGGTATGTGTTTTATCTTGTGGAACAGAATTTAAATACAACCAGGAAGAAGTCGGTTACTCCCATGGTGTTTATGCCACTATTAAACTACTAGGTATATCTTGCTGGACTGTTCCCAGCCAAAAAATGGGGTATTCATTTCTTTTCTGCATTCAAGTCTCCTGTGAATCTTTCATTTCAGGCCCTTGTTCTGGTGACCTGGGAGAATCAAGAAAATCCAGTTTCCCAGGCTCTCCTATGAGGAGTCACGGCTTTCAATGTTGAAAGTTTTTAATCATAGCAAGAGTTTGCAAGAAGTTAAGAGCCTAACAAATTCTCCCCAGGTGGTGAAAAGTCTCACAGCCATACCTAATGTTACATGACTCATCCATCACCTGCTCTTTATTTGAATGCACGCTTACGGAACACCTGCAATATGACAGGGAAGCTGCTAGAAGTAAAGCAAACACAGTGCAGAGCCAATGCTAAAGCATTCATCACCTAAGGTGGAAGAAAGGTCACTTGTAACATGTGCTGGCAATGGCTGAGGTTTGGGCACTGGGAGGGAAGTGTGCCCGCCAAAACACTCACGTCCCCGGCTTCCATCCTCAGCCACCACTGAAACCAATGTGGGACCTTGGGACCAATTATAGCCAATCGGTGGCATGAGAGACTGAGATCTAGACCACAGTATGTGGTGGCATCTTGCATCCCTTTCTTCCTTCGTGGTGGGCAAATGGAGACTGCTTTGGTTGATAATGACCAAGAGTGAGGGCAACCAAGCACATGCCCAGTGGGCTCCTTCCTAGCCTTAATTTCTGGGTAGCCAGTGGGGACTTCGCAGTTCCCGTTTGTCACCAGGGTCACTTACTCTATCAATAGGCTTTGTAGTAAATCAGAAAATGCAAAGTTGCCTGAAGAAAGGGACTTGAGAGTGTCCCCTTCAAATGATGCGAGTGGAGTCAGACAGACAAGTCTGGAGAGGAAATCAGGGGCCAGCTGTCCTAGGGCTTGGGTCTGCCTTGCTAGAAACTGGGTTTTCTCTCGAGGCACTGGGGAGACACTGAAGAATTTTAATATCTTTTCCACCTTTGCACCTGGGGAAAAATTTACCAATATCTTTTGCAGAGCTCAGCTAATCTGACACACTAAGATCTGCTTTGGCTAATAAAAAAGGGATCGATCTTCAGCCCTCAGCTTTAATGGTTCAAATGTGCAATGCTTCCAATGTTGCACAATTAGTCCCTGAGTGTCGGGCTTGGGTAGGTTATAGGACAGCTGGTGAGGCAGCTTGAGTGTTCTTCCAGCCAGGTCGGCCTACATGCAGGGCAGGCTTGAGAAGGCCAAGGTACAGTTGCAGACAGATTTATAGACCTTTAAAACAATGTTGAAGAAGCTCCACATAGTCTCGGGGTGTTCTCCTAGGTTCTAAAACATTTCATAAAGACTGTATGGTTTTCACATATGACTCAAGATCTACAGAGACTGACTTTCCATTTCAGGCCAGGGAGGATGAGGATCAGCAATGAAGTTATTGCTATTTTTTATTTATTTTTTACATAAAATGCATAAATCCTAAATATTTCTAGTGAATGTTAGGAGAAAAGTTATAGCTTACATCTGATTTCCAACAGCAAAGACAATACCCCATGAAAAAGACTCTGGTGCTCTTGTTGGCCATAACGGAGGGGACTGTGCTGACTCCCAGTAAGTAGAGGTGGGGACGCCCATCACGGTGCCCAGAGTACAGGATGGTGTGGTCCAAAACGTCCGTGGAGCAAGGCACTAAACAACAGGGCTCTGGCTTTCTTCTCCTTCCTCTCCTAGACATGCCATTCCTTTTCCCCAATTTCAGGCCAATTTATCAGACAGACCTCCTTCCTAAATGACAAATAGTCATCTACCTACAAATTACACACATCTCACAGGCATCTCGAACTTAACAATTTTTCCCTGTATCCTTTTGTTGTTGTTTTGTTGTTTTTGTTTTTAGAGACAGGGTTTCTCTCTGTAGCCCTGGCTGTCTTAGAATTCACTCTGTAGACCAGGCTGGCCTAGAACTCACAGAGTGCTGGGATTAAAGGTGTGTGCCATCCCTGCTTGGCCTCAAACTTAGTATTTCTAAAAGTTATTTGACCATTCATCTTAAATGAACTTCCTTCCTCCGATCTCCATTTCAGAATTTAGCACTGCTCACCCAATTGTGCTGAGGAGAGTCCAAAAGTCCGTTCTGATTCCAGCACTTCTGCAAAGCACCAGCCACATTTGGCTCCTCACTGAGTCTTGCCAATTCTGCTTCCAATAACTTCTTGACTCAGGTTACTTGTCTCCCGACTTCCATGGCTCCAATGTATGAATTTTACAGAGATGCACTATAGCCCTCTGGGCCATTATTCATTCCCAAATGTGTTCCTTCCATGCAGAGACATACCTCCCTACTCTCTGCTCAATTAATCTGTCCCTGCATCCTGAAGGACTTGGGTTAGATGCAGCTTCTGCAGGCAGGTAATCTTGACGCCTCCATGTGGGTGAAGGCTCTGACATTCATCACAGCTTGAGTTTAGATGCCCGGCTGTTTTCAACAATGGATAATCCTCTGTTTAGTTGTTGATTTTCCTAGTTGGATGTTTTCCTCTCCCTCATAGATTGTAAGTCATAGGAAAACTGAAACCATACCTAATTTTCTTACTACCATATCCCTGTGGCCTGTGCAGTGGCCAGTAGATAAATTCTTAACATTTATTAGATGAATACAAAGAATTAGAAAATGCCACCTTCCTGGTGTTTTTTCATCTTCACTTTTAATGTCATGCTTCTTGAGAAGGGATATTCTTATCATTTTCTTCCGAGTGTTTCCAGATGGGCAACAGTAGGCAGAGAGCTGCCGAGATTTTGAAGTGTAGGGCGGGTGGGGTCTCAGTCAGCTACGTAGCTTTTTATACACAGTGGTGAGTGATTTTCATCTGCTCTTCAGAAAGATCACTAATGACTACGTGCCACAGACATTTACAGTGGCTTTTTATTATTCCACAAAGGTTATATCTTTGAATGCCAAGGTTCTTTCAAATAAAAGTTCATGAAAATTGCACATTCGGCTGCCATAAAGGCCAACGCAAATCACACTGAATAAGTGCATGTGCACACTCTTTGCTTTTTCTTGGCGATGTATCGATCTAGTTTGAAGTGCACATTATATCACTGACAGGAAGAGATGCGTATAGGAAAACAAAAATATTATTACTAATACATTCAAGTGACTTGGTATTTTATGCACACACACACACACAAAGCCCACAGAAGATGGTTTCTTTGGAGGAGGGGAGTCAGAAGAAATATTGGCATGCACTGTACCTATACAGCATTATAGCCATGTCTTCACTCAGACTGGAAAGTCAAGGAGAAAGACCCATACTAGTCTTTCAACAGTGTCTACTGATCCATTAAACTTAAAATAGATTCATCTCTAGAGACAGTCAACTTCCCGGACACAGCAATTACTGTGAAAGATGGCAAGCCCAAGACATCCATTTAGTCGGAACCTACCGCCCCACATAGCTTCGTCCATAATTCTCCTCTTGTGTAGGCCTGAGTGTGTCTTGGCTACCTATCTAGTCCATATTCACCCCGTCTCTATCCTCAAAAGGCAGAGAATTGAGGATTTCTGAACCTTGCAAAGTGCTTCTCTGGAAAAAAGGGAGGATACTCTGAGAAATATTTAATCAACTTAAAAATGTTAAGAGAAACCCCAAAATAAAATGCAGTTTAGGTCAGCAGTTTTCAACCTGTGGGGCATGACCTTCTTGGGGGTTGAAGGACCCTTTCACAGAGGTTGCATAGCAGATATCTTGCTTATCAGATAATTACATTACGACTTATAACAGTAGCAAAATTACAGTTATGAAATAGCAATAAAATAATTTTATGGTGGGGGGGTCACCACAACATGAACGTTGAAAAACCACTGGTTTAGGTGATGCACTGGGTTGATCCATGGATAGTTAGTTCAAAGACACCACAATAAACTTAGTTCATGAAACGTCAGTGTGCTCAGAGGAACAGAGCAAAGAAACATGCTTATGTATTTTAAAGTTTGTTTCATGAGAAATGTGTTCTGTAAGAAAATCCATTGGGTTTGATAAGAGTTAAAGTAGGATTCATTTTTAAGTTGGAAACATCAAAGAAACTTTCATGTACTACACAGAGAACAGTAAGTATGTGTAAATTCACTTCTTCTTAAAACTAATATTGATTGATAGATGGTTGTGAGGGGAGTTATCCTACAAAGATTTGGGAGATGGGACTGAAATAAAATGCAGATAACCAGGTCCCATCCCCTGCTTAAAAAAAAGAAAAAGAAAAACAAAAACAACAAAAAAACCCCCAAACCCTAAAAAACCTAAAAAACCAAGACCCAGAAGGAAAGTACTTATTTATGTGTCAGACCATGTTAGAGAGACTGCTAAAGGGTACTGTTTTTCCCCGAAAGAAAGAAAAAAAATTTACCAAGTACCTAATCTAGGTAACAGTGCTGTCTCAGGAGTCTGGGGGAGTCTGGCTGCTCTTCAAAGCCTTTGAATGCTGTGCATGTTTGCATCAGACTCCAGGGTGGGAAGCTCTCCTGGGATGTGTCAGTTTGCGATTTTGCAGGGCACTGTGCAAGTCCCTTTCTTTATGGCTAATACTCCCAAATATGCATGGGCGGGTTGGAGTTCTCTGCTTTCCATAAAAGGACATGTATGTTTTGGTTCAACGTATTTTCAATAGCTAGACTTCAAGAAAAGCAAATGTATTCCAGAGTTACATATGTCTATGTGACTATTGCAATTAAATATGAGGAATGATTTGAGACTCTTTAACTGTGAATTAAAGTCAATGTCTGACTTCCAAATCTAAGGTTAAATAAAATACTGTCTCCTTGTTTTGGTTCTCTCTCCTCTTCCAATTCCCTATTTACAAGCCAAGCTCTAGATTGTGACTAGTAATTTTGTATTCTATACCTGTGCTGGATAGTTTTATGTCAACTTGACATATGCTCAAGTCATCTGAGGGGAGGGAACCTCAGTTAAGAAAATGCCTCCATAACATCCAGATGTAGGCAAGCCTAAGGGCATTTTCTTAATTAATGCTTTATGGGGGAGGGCCTAGACCATTATGGGTGGTGCCATCCCTGGGCTGGAGGTCCTGGGTTCTATAAGAAAGCAGTCTGAGGGAGCCATGAGGAGCAAGCCAGTTAGCAGCTCCCCTCCATGGCCTCTGCATCAGCTCCTTCCTCCAGATTCCTGCTCTGTTTGAGTTCTTGTCATGACTTGAATGATGGACAGTGATATGGAAGTGTAAACCAAATTAACCCTTTCCTCCCCAGCTTGCTTTTGGTTGTGGTATTTCATCACAGCAGTAGAAACCCTAACTAAAATAATATCCAAATAGTTGATTTTTACTGGAGTTATAAATATTGTTTACATCTTATCACAACTTATTTGAATATTTCCCATCAACTTTTAATTTATAATTGTTTTCTCACGCTTCTTGTTGGTTACTCTGTGTGTCTAGATCAGGCAGCCTGGCCATCCATAGCTGTTTGAGTTACTGTACTGAATTCATGTGATTATATGCCCACGCCTCTAGGAAGTTCATTAGGCACCTGCGTTTACAGCATCTATTACTCCCTCAGTGCTGTGTAAAAGCTTTCTGAAATAGGGGAGACTTCTACAGCTGTTATTATCACCTTGATTATCTTTGGCCAGCTAAAGACAGCTGTGGGAAGACATCCCTAAAAGTTCTTTTACTTTGGTTTTTTGAGATAGGGTCTCACTATCTAGTTTGGGTTGGCCTAGAACTCACTATGTAGACCAGGGTTGTTGTGAATTCACAGAGAGCCACCTGCCTCTGTCTCCTCAGTGCTAGAATTAAAGGCATATGCCACCATGGCTGGCTCCATAAAGTTCTTAATCGTTCTCTACATGTAATGACTGTTATAAATATTTTAGAAAATATATTTCCTCAAAATATTCTCTTCTTTTTGTTTCTAGCATTAGGGACCAATCTGAGGGTCTTGCCCCTGCTGGGCAACCATCCTATCACTGAGCTATCCTTAAACCCTCACAACCACACCTCTTTAATTAATTTATCTTTTGATAACCTTTTTGCAGGCTGAATTTAAAAATATTTTATAAATATTATTATTTGTTTATATTGGTATTTTGCTTGCATAGATGTCTATGTACCATGTGTGTTTCCCAAAAGACCAGAGAGGATTTGGCTCCCCTGGAACTAGAATTACAGATGGTTGGGAGTGACTGTTTGGGTTCTGGAAATTGAGCTCAGTCCTCTGCAAGAGCAACAAGTATTCTTAACTGCTGAGCCATCTCACCAAGACTGCCTCTTTTAAGATTTTAATTTTAAGATAGGGTGTCACTAACAGGCTTCTAGTTCTCTGGTGAGGACTGCAGATCTCTACCAGCACACCTGGTTCACAGTAATCTTTTGACATAACTATTATTGTCATCCCTGTCTACAGATACTATAACCCATGCCTAGCAAGGTCAAGGTAACTGTTAGGAAAGGGCCATGCTGGCAACGAGGCATATGCACTTGAAACCACTAAACTCATGGGTAGGGTCTTGCAATGATATTTAAATAAAATTATATTTAATTGAAATTGTTACCATTTTCATAAGTCATTTAAATTACATTCTTTCCAGATGTTATATATGCTCAGGAAGGAAAAAAAGTTTTGTTTTGTTTGGAACCTGAAATTCAGGGAAGATTCATGAAGGCTTGTGCAAGGCTGCTCTAGGCTTCTCCTGCCTGCAATACCAGAGCAAATGCCTGGTCCTTGGGACTCTAAAAATGTTTTCTGAGCCATACACTAACACTTTAAAGTACAGAAAATACAATTATATCTTTTTTTTTTTTTTTTTTTTTCCTAAATGAAGTTTCAAAGCTAAAGCCAGGTGACACATAGTTGTAATTCTCACACTCGGGAGGCTGGGGCAGAGAAACAAGTTACAGGGTGTCCTGGGCTATGCATGGAGCTCTTGTCTCTACCACAAAATAAAATGAAAATACCAAGTTTCAAATACATTCCCATGTAGTCTACCTTCTACACTCTCTGTGCTTGCATCAGGCACAGAATTGACAGCTGAAGAAGATATCTTTGAGCCCTAGACTGACCTGGTGACTGTGTGTGAACCAACTATGCCTGGGTGGGTGTGTACTGTTAGTTGGGAATGGTTTCTGAGGAACATAAAGTTGCACTATTAGAGTCTGTTGGCAGACAAGAATCTTTCCTTGACAGATGTCCCCATAATGGAGGCCTTTAGCTGCACAGTCAACCCTGTTTCCTCTGGAGACCAGAAGTCCAATGTCTTAGGGCTTCTATTGCTGTGAAGAGACACCATGACCATGGCAACTCTTGAAAACATTTAATTGGGGTGGCTCCTTTACATTTTCAGAGGTTCAGTCCATTATCATCATGAAGGGGAGCACGGCAGTGTGCAAGCAGATGTGATGCTGGAGTGCTATATCTTGCAGCCAACAGGAAGTTGACTGACAGTCGCCCTGAGGGAAGCTTGAGAAAAAGAGACCTCAAAGCCCACCCCCACAGTGACACATCTCCCCCACCCAGGCCACACCCCCTAATAGCATCACTCCCGTTGGGGACCATTTTCTTTCAAACCACCACATCCATGTAGCCCCACTAGAGTGTCTTTGCAAAATGGTTTCCTTTGAGGCTTATAAGTGGCTGTTATCTCTATGTCCTCACAAGATCATCTTGGTGTGTGTCTGTCTCCTAATGTCTTCTAGGAGAAAACCAATCCTGGGCTTCAGACTCAGCCAGATGACTTCACTCTACTAAAGGTCCTGTCTCCCAACTGTCACATTTGGAAGGAATGATGATAGGACTCCAACCCATGGACACTGAGAGAACCCATAAATTACATCAAGCTCACTCTATCTCCCTATCTATCTGTCTGTCTATCTATCTATCTATCTATCTATCTATCTATCTATCTATCTAATTTATTCTTTATAAAAACTCTCCAAGAGAAATGATATTGCTGTACAGTGGTGGCACACACCTTTAATCCCAGCCCTCAGGAGGCAGAGTCAGGAGGATCTCTGTGAGTTCAAGGTCAGCCTGGCCTACAGAATGAGTTCTAGGACAGCCAAGGCTACACAGAGAAATCTTGTCTTAAAAAACATATATATAGGGGTTAGGGATTTAGTTCAGTGGAAGAGCGCTTGCCTAGCAAGCTCAAGGCCCTGGGTTTGATCCTCAGCTAAAAACAAAAGCAAAAAAACAACAAACAAACAAACAAAACCCAACATATATATATATATATATTGCCATGGCTGACTTAAACTTTGTTTGGCCTTTTACATGAAAAGCCAGGGTGATTTTGCTGAAGAGTTTGCCCTCAGGGTTCCCTGATTATATTGGTTTGAATGAGGAATGTCCCCAATAGACACATGTATTTGAACGTTTGGTCCCCAGTTCATGGTGCTGGTTGTAGTCCTTTTAAGAGGTAGACCTTTGTTGGAGGAAGTGTGTCACTGGGAGTGGGCTTTGAGGGAGTGTGGCTCCATTCCACTTCCTGTTCTCTCCCTTTTCTTCCTGTGTAGGGCTACAAATGTGACCAACCAGCCAGCTTCCTGCTCTTGCTGCCATGCCATACCTCCTTCTTCATGGCGGACTTTATTCCTCTGGAACTGTAAGCCAAAAGAAACCCTTTCTTCCTTATGTTGTTTGGTCATGATGTTTTTTCACAACAACAGAAAAATGATTAGTACACCCACACACCATAAACACGCCATCTAGAGCTAACATGTCCACTAGTCAAGCTGTGGTTACTGTTTGAATTAAGCTCTTTCTATGGTTTGAATATTCCCCAAACAACAGCATCAAAATTGCTTATGGCAGGGAGGTTTTTTCTCAGAGATAGATTAAAATTATCCTGGGACTGAGTTGGTTATAATAGTTTAACGGCAGGAAGGCAACCTTGGTGGGTTGGAGCCAAGGGCCACCACAAAGTCACACTGCCACAGAGCTTACGTGGGAGGTTTATTGGGGTGGTGGTGGTGGTGCAGAGGTGGCCCTCTGAGTGAGAGCAAGAAAGGCTTGCTTTTCATAAGGGGCCATATCCATGTATCCTATGTACATGTGCGTAGGAAGAGGGCTCTACTTGGTGGCTGGGGTAGCTACAGTGTCATGTCTTGGCTGTTGCTGCTGATGGGTCCTGCTAGCTCCCGGAGAGCAGGCCAATGTAAACGCCTGAATGCTAACATTAGTTATCACAAAAAAGTCTCAATAAAAGGATGCACTCAGACTCCCATCCTCTTTCTCTGGAGTACTTCTGCTCCTCTGTGACTGACACATCCCCACCCCACAGAGCTATGCTGGGAGGAAGCGTCATCAGGTTTAACCCCTTCATTTTGGACTTCCTCCAGAACCTTAAACTCCCATTTTACATAAACGACTCAGCCTGTGGTCTTTAGTTACAGAAACACAAGGAATCTGAGACAACACTAGTTTGCTTTACAATCTTAAGTGTTTTTTTGGACCAATGTGGAGATAGGTTTAAAAGAGTATGTTGTCAGCTTTGCTTTCACAGAGGCTTCTTGAACCTTGAGGACTTATTAAAACAAGGGTTACCCATATGCCCATGGATTATCATGGGATGTATTTTCCCAAATCTGAATCCCCAGACAAATGATTCCCCACTGAGGAAGGTAGGTAGTTCCTGAAGGGAATTGCTGCTTGACGTCTGTGCAGAAGAAGCAAGCCTGAACTTTGGAAAACAGTTTGCAGAAGAAAATTCCCCAGTTTCTGACTGAGACCCTCCTTCCATCCCTGCCCCTTGTATTTATGAATGTGTGTGCTCACTGCGTATTAGACACTCTGCATCTTTGAGTAAATGAGACTGGAGGATTGGAAAGCTCAGTTGTCTGTGCAGGCTGCCCGTCAACTCACACTGTAAGTAAAGATGTCGTCCTGAGTGATTTCCAAGCTCTGGGCAGGAGTCTGGAGTGCAGAACCAGTTAGGGACTTCCCTGGAAGGAACTCTTCAATTTAGATGGCTTTGAGCTATCGTTTGTTTGCCCGAAGGCTTTTGAAAGCTTTGTTTTAGCAAAGCAGTGGCTTTTCCTGGGTCTCGCACTGTGATTCCTGGGCCAGCTCTGAATATTAGAGAACACGATTGCTCTCTTGCTTAGTGTCTGAGTCCTTGCTCTGTGTGTGAGCACTGAATCCTAGCCGATAAGAGTCAGGGCCTGTCTACAGTGCTTGCAGCCTTCTGGGTCTCCTTCTGATAACACCAAAGGCACTGAGTTACTAATTGAAATCCCCAGTTTGCCAATTGCAAAACTTTCCTTATAATGAAGATCTATTCAAATTCAGTCAATGTGGGTAGAAAGTACAACGGTGCTGCGGAGGCCAGCTGGGCCCCTGTGGGTCCTGCGTTCCATTGTTAGGGGAACCACATTGTTAGGGCTGAAGGTAAATGTGTCCTGAGGTGGATTCCGATGGCTGTCACCAAAGAAGGAAGAGATGGAGTGCTGAGAACATAGCCAGGGGAGAGTGTAAGCGATTTGCAGATCTTGGGGAGAAGTTCAAGGTGTGTGTTGGGGGAAGTGAGTAATAACCCAGCTCCTAAAGCACAAAGCGAGGCAAGAAGACTGAGTGGCCACGCCAAGCTACTGGGGCTTCCTGAGGGGAGAGGTCGGGAGAGTTGCTGGCATTTGATAGAAGTGGAACAAGATGATGGAAAGCTCTGGGGAGAACAGGGCTAAGATGGAGGGGGAAGGGGTCCTGGGATTCGCCAGTAGAGAGGCCATAGCTCAGATGGGCCACCTCCATGGAGACAGAGAGGCAGGATCAGAAGTGAGGTGGGTAGGAGAAAGGCTCAAGGGAGGTTTCAGTGGCTCTGTCCTAGACGGTGTGAGGTTAGGAGGCGTGAATGATGGTGTGAGGCTCCTGTGGGAACCACAGTTTACTTAAGACCCACTGAGCTGGGTCCCACTTTGGCAAAAATGATGCAGACACAGTACTCAGGTATAAAATCCTCACCTATAAAAAACCTAAGTCATTTTTTAAAGGCTAGCATAGACATGCCAAAGGCCAATGGGAGTCTCAGTGAAAAGTTAGTGCACAGTGTTGACGTTGGTATCCTGCACTGTATCGACTTCCCATCCAGAACCAGCAGAGTAGAGTTCACAAAGGGTCTGCATGAGGCCATATGTGGCTTCTTCCCTACAAGGTACAGATAGTGCAATGGCTGAGGTCATCTGTGCCAACATGTGCTTAATTAGCATGTGGTGAAGAGTTGTATATGATCTCTGTGTGTTTGGATACATACAGATCCCGCTATTGCTAAACACAGACAGCACAGTGGACAAGGAGGCCTAAACATAGTGTCCGCAGATGCAATGCTCACCAGCAGCTTTCCACTCCCGACCCTGCAGACTATAGTACCTGTGGTGGTTTGAAGGGAAATGGCCCCCAAAGGGGGTGGCACTATTTGGAGGTGTGGCTCTGTTGGAGTGGGTGTGGCCTTGTTGGAGGGAGTGGGTCACCGTGGGGGAGGGCTTTGAGGTCTCCTATGCTCAAGCTTCTCTCAGTGTGACACTGAGACCACTTCCTGTTGCCTGTAAGTCGAGATGTGGGGCACTCCAGCACCATGTCTGCCTGCACGCCACCATGTCACACCATGATGATAACGGACTAAACCTCTGAAAATGTATCTGAGCCACCCCAGTTCAATGGTTTTCTTTATAAGAGTTGCTATGGCCATGGTGTCTCTTCACAGCAATAGAAACCCTAAGACAGTATCCCTTGAACTGTAAGTCACAATAGAACAGACAGACAAACTGTTGGGAGCTAAGAGATATAGCAAAGAGTTAGAGAGCACTTTCCTCCTACCTACAAAGCCTGGGTTCCATCCTCAGTACCACGACCACCCCCAGGGGGAAAAAAAAATAAAACCAAAACAACTCAAATGAAGAAACTTTGACATTTTGTGACATTTTCCCTATTCCTATCTTAGGAAAGATGCAATTTGAAAGTTAGACTTGTTTAATTTAAAATTGTAAGTCAGGATGGTACCCATGTTTCATCGGATAAAATACAAACACTTAATCCCATTGTATGTATACCAGCTGAGGGTGGAATAAGGTCTGAGAAGAATACATTCATAAGTTGTATATTTAGGACTGTATACATGGTTATGACTTCTAATTTTACAAAAGTTGACTATTTGTGCATTACAGATGATGTGTTAATTGAATTAAGCTTATCAATAAAAACCAGGAGTCAGATATTGGGGTAAAAACCTGAAAGATCAGAGAAGCAGGGGAGCAGCCACAGTCGCTTCCTACCTCTTCCTTTCCTCCTTCCAAAACGGGGCAAGTTCCTGTCTCTGCCCCACCTTATGGCCGGCTTCCTGTCTCTTCTCTGTACAGACCTCCAGCCCTCTATAGTTAACTAGTGGCTAGCTCTGACTCCAAGCAAGCTTTGTTTGTCAAAACACAATCAAAATATCCCACAACAACAAATGACAAAGGCATCCTTGTGGCTTTTTGTCTTAAATTGCTTTTCTGTGAAAATCTGAATACCATTCTGGGGACAGTTTCTATCACTTCAGGCTCTAGTGTTTAAATGACATCAAGCATTAGAGCTAAGACTCTTTTAAATGCAGTCCTTAAAAACCTTTCAGCGTTGTCTGATGAGGCTGAGCTTACACTAAAGTCACCATTTATTGATTTTAGAAGCAAGTATAGATGATAACAGGCCGTGGTCTGTGTCGTAACAGTTGGGGTGGGAATGGGAAGGATGGGTGGACCCAGGGAGACAAATGGCTAGCCATCCTAGGAGAGAAGGATGCAGAGCCTAGGGACTGCATTTTATGAAGCATTCTTGCAATTTGGTCTTCCCAATTTCCTTTGTTTGGTGACAGTGTTGTGAGCAGCTAGGACTACAGGCATGTGTTCAGAATTTTAGATTCACAAAGTGTCTACATAGACACACCTTATTTTCATGCTAATTTTTAGTAGACCCACTTGGGTATTTGACTGTGATGCAGATGACCCTGTGTGTGGCGAGGGTCTGGGCTTTGAACACGGACTCTTCCCTGCAACTGGTTTGCCAGTTAGCCAGAGACATTTCTCTAGGCTTCACCTCATTAAAATCTACCAACCAAGACAAAAGTAAGGCTCTTCACAAGGCTAGAAGAATAGAGAGGAGTGTGTCATTTTAAGTCAAATCTCAAAGAAAACCACCCAGAGAAAGAAACCTGTGGGCAAGATGACATATTCTTGATAAGAGACAATAGAGACAGACTGCCTAGCTAGTTAGTGGTATTTGGAAATGGCTCAAAGAGTCAGAGAGTTTTGGAAGAAATAGTAAGAGCTGATTTGTGTGTGTGTGTGTGTGTGTGTGTGTGTGTGTGTGTGTGTGTGTGTGTCTGTGTAGACCAGAGGTAGGCATTGAGTACAATTCTTCAAGGGTATGTGTTATGCTTTGCTTTAAAAAAAAAAAACAACAAGACAAGGTCTCTCATCATCCTGGACTTTGTCAATTAGACGAGGTTGGCTGACCATCTCTAGCATTATAAATACTTATCCCCATGCCTAGCTTTTTATGTGGGTACTATCACAAACATGCTTGCATCCCAGCCCAGGAGAGCTGCTTTTACAATCTGTCCATCAGACTCCACAGTGTCTACTTCAGTTTCTACAGCAAATACACAAGGTAGCATTTTAAAAAAATATCAGTGTTGGGGAATTAAAGAAGACCTATAGATGAATGAATTGGCCAGAGCTCGTCCCTTCCTTTAAACACACATGGCTTTCCCTGCAAGGGTCCTGCTTTACTTTCTTTTTAATGCTGTTGTGCTTTGGCCTTGTGGATAGTTCAATGGTCACTTCACACCCACTGTTCTGTCATCAACTAACCTGACAAAGACACGTAAAGGAGCAAGAATGGTCTTCTTCTTCCTCCTCCTGCTTTTGGAAGTTTTAGTCCGTCCGTGTGTGGGGGAGGAGAGGTGACATTCACAGTGGTGGGACCACATGGGTAGGGCTCCTTCCCATAGAGAGGAGACAGGAGAAAAGAGAGAAGAAGCAGGGATGGCTGTCACTATCAGGACAAGAGTGTAGTGGCCTGTCACCTCGTAAGGTCCCATAGCCTTCCAAAACAGCTGGCGACCCAGTGTCAAAACAAACGGGTCTGCAGGGGATGTTTCATATCCAAACCATAACAACCACCAAAAGCAAAACAAGAACAAAAACCCCCAAACAAAAGAAAAGAAACAACAACAAAAGAACAAAAGAGTTAGAGGTATAAACTTCAGGAGAACTTTAAAAGAAAAGGTTTTGACTAAAATCTATGCTTTTCAAACAAGGCAATAAGTCTCTCATCATAATGAAACTTTATATAAATTGTAACTAAAAGAGTTTTAATTTTAGGGAATGAAAAGACACCACCGGAGTCTTCTTGCTAGAGAAAAACAAACCAGTTTATTTTCACCCTGTCACAGATGAAAAAATAATCTGTTGACGTAGCTGAAGAATGACCTGAGCACCGGCCTGGAGAAGCATCCTTAATCAAACTGTTCTGCTAATGGAAGGAAACCACCCTAAATTTGGATTTTCTGGAAATTCAGGTATCAAATTGACTTTCTTATGATCTCAGGGTTATTCTGAGTAAGTGAAATCTGAGTGCCTGTGGTCATCAGAAATGGTAAAAGCACAGTGATTGGCGCTGTGAGGGCAGGAGGTGATGGGCAGCAAAAGGAACCCACCCCTTTACACCTCAAGCCCCACCTACTTCTCCTAAGATCCCTGAGGATAAAGCAAAGGACTCACCCAGTGTTGCGCGATCTGTTGACCTGACCAGCAAGGAGTAGGTGGAGGAAATTTCTTTCTGGTTGCATCCCTAGAATGTTGGGGGTCTGGGGGTGGGGTGGGGCAGAGGTAACACATCTAGAGAAAGACGGCTTAAAATGAACATCCTGCTTTAGAAAATGTACTCTGCTCTTCTGTAGGTCTCCCATTGGGCTAAAATGCTAGAGATGGCTTTTCCTTCTTGGAAAATTTAGAAAGATTCCTTTTGTGTAACTGTTGCCTTTTCCAGCATGCCAGGGGGCTCTCTCCCAGCTCTGTGAATTGAGCTCAGCCTCACAGGGATGAGAGGACAGCCCTGCCTGCCACATCATCTATTTTTGTTTCACTAACTACACTCTGTAAAGACACTTCATAATTGCAGCATAACAGCAGCTTTATGCTCCAACATAATGATTAAAGAATATCAATAATGCAGGCTCCAAGCAGAGCACAGGCAGGACCATTTCCTTTTCAGTCTGGAGGAAGCCAAAAGGAGCTATCAATGAAGGCTACAGCCCATCAGCCAGCCTAGAAATCAATAGACTGAGCCATTGCACACACAGCACAATCCGTTCAAACCATCCTGGCTTTTTTACCATCTCCAGGAGTGGGGATCCATCTTCCCAAATAGACTTTGATTTTAGAGCATTTTTAGGGAACCAGACAACAAAACCCTGTTCGCTCAACTGCTGCAATAGCGGAATAGTCACGAAGAAGTTAGGCATTTGAAGTTTATTTTCTTAGTATGAAGCAAACCACAGACTAGATAAAACCATTTTATGGCCTACATCTGGTTGGATCATAAAACATATGGCCGTACAGTCAAGAATGTGCAGCTGTGAGTATTGTAAACCCCCGACTCATGATAGCAACCTTGATAAGCACAGGGCTTGGGGCGAGGCAGCTCCCTGCTGCCTCCTTGGGTATTTATGATGTGTAGACGTTGGAACAAGGGGGCTTACTAATTAATCATGTGTCTTGTTGTTATTGTTCTTCGTTTGAATTGTTTTACTTTGTTCTAGATAGAGCTATTGTGCCCCCATAAAACTTTTTTATTTTATATGTATGTCAGGATTCTCTTTCCTTTTCTATCTTTCTTTTCTTTCTTTTTTTTTTTTTTTAAGATTTGCTTTTACTTTTAATTATATGTATGTCTATGTATGGGTATGTGCATGGGAATGCAAGTTTCCAAAGCATCAGACCCTCCCAGAGCTGGAGTTACAGGGAGTATTGAGGCATACCCAATGTGAGGAGCTGAGAACTGAACTGGTGTCCTCCGCAAGAGCAGTCCAGGCTCTTAGCCACTGAGCCACCACTCCAGTCCTGTATGCCAGGATTCTTGATAGCTGGTCTCCAGATAAATATGATGGTTATTCTAAGGCCTGGGGAAATTTTAACTCAAATATTTTCATGTCTGGAAGAGAGTTATTGTGTTGGTAGGTGAAGTACAGGACACTTGAGAAACTGCCGTAGGGAAGGTGAGTTCATAAAGAGGGTTCAGCAGTACAATAGGAAGATCACATCTCTACACCTGGACGATTATTCTCCATGTCACCAGCATCTAGTACAAGCCCACTGCCAACTGCTGATCACTTTGTAATCAGAAAAAGTGGGAGCACTAAACAACAACAACAAAAATTATTTCCAGTCTGTGACATAAAAACATGGTGTCTGCACAGCACAAAACTATAATATGCTCTCACCTTCATTTCATCTCTCAAAGTGGGTCTTCTGTAGCCCAGGCTAGCCTTGAACTCATTATATAGCTTAGCTTATCCTTGAACTTATCTTCCCAGTGCTGGGATTAAAGGCGTGTGCCACCTCACACAGCTATCCTAGTGTGCATTCTTAAGAGCTATCTTCAACTTACAGTAAACAGGGTAAGCAGGGAGAGGCTCTGAAGCAGCCCTGGCTTATGACTCATGAAATGAAATGCCTGGCCTGGTGGTCCCCATCCTGCTTCTTGGGAATGTGGGGTGGAGTGGGTGTGGAAAGCAGCCAATCAGGGGCCCTTTTGAACCTCTCTGCTCCACCAAGGTGAGAAAACACCAGCAGGCTGTGTCAAGGCATCGATGGATACAGGCTGGGGATGCGTCAGTGAGCAGGGTAAAGGAGTTTCATAACTGCAGGACAGCATAGAATGCAAAGAGAAACTGATGTAATACGTATGTAAGATACACATAAGCGTGGCGAGTCCATGGAGTCCATGGGAGAAAAAGCAGTGTGTGTGGGTGTGTGGGAAGAGATGACATAAAGTAGATGAAGAACGAGGATGCTATCAGTTGGAAGATGGGCAGGGAAGGCCAGCATGGGCATTGGCCCCTTGAGCAATGATTTTAAGAGAGCAAAAGATGGTGCTATAGATACCTAAGAACAGCCTAACAGGAGGCACAGTGGGTATTAAATCCTTCAGGTGTGTGTATTTGTCTTGCTGTCTGTGGACAGTAAGAAAGTGGATGTAGAGTAAGCAGTGATGAATTTCATCTGAGTGATGTGAAACCATTTAGATTTGGAAGATATCCTTCAGGCTGTTGAGTTACAGAAACTCAAGGGTTAAAACAAAGCTTGTTATCTGGCTGCTAGGATAGGAGTCTATGGGAGAGAGGAGGATGGGGTCAGGCTAAGGTTGTGGCGGCTGGGGAAACATTGGGTTCTTGGTGCATTTTAAAGATAGACCAGTAAAACAGTAAGATTTTCTACTCAGCTGGACAATAGAGGACAAGAGACAGAGAGACAGAGAGACAGAGAGAGAGAGACAGAGAGACACACACACAGAGACGGAGAGAGAGAGACAGAGACAGAGAGAGACAGAGAGAGACAGAGAGAGAGACAGACACACATATATACACACACAGAGAGACAGAGAGAGAGAGAGAGACAGACAGACACACATATACATAGAGAGAGAGAGAGACAGAGAGAGAGACAGACAGACAGACACACATATACACACAGAGAGAGAGAGAGACAGAGACACAGAGAGAGAGACAGAGAGAGACAGACAGACAGACACACATACACACACACACATACACACACACACACACACAGACAGAGACACAGAAAGAGAGAGAGACACACAGAGAGAGAGAGACAGACAGAGACAGACACACATATACACACAGAGACAGAGAGAGAGAGAGACAGAAAGACACACATACACACACACATACACACACACACACACACAGACAGACACACATACACACACACACACAGAGAGACAGAGACACACAGAGAGAGATTATCAAGTGACCTGTTGAGTTCTGATTTTACCTGGAGTTAGGAGACTGCTGCTGTGACCAGTGGTTAGGGTCTGCATGGCGGTTTCCAGGTCTTGACATCTTATTCAAGAATGCCTCACTGCCTCCAACTAGGGTAGAAATATTGACTCCAGAATAAACTCCAGGGGAGGTAATGGCACATAGAGACCGAAGGCAGAGTGTGGATCAGTGGTAGAGTGCTTGCCTGAGATTCATGAGGCCCTGGATACAATCGGCAGAACTGGAAAACCAAAACCAGGCCAAACCAAACAAAAAGCCAACGAGGGCCAGCAGGTAACTCAGTCAATAAGGTATTTGCTGTGCAAACAGGAAGGCCTGAGTTCAATTTCTAGGACCACATTTGAAAAGTCAGGTGTGGGTTGTGCACACTTGTAAGCCCAGTGTGAGGAAGTGTTCTTAGGTAGCTATCTGGTGCTCTATGGCAAGCTGACGTAGTACTGGTGAGCTCCAAGCCAAGGAGAGATGCTGTCTTACAAAACAGAGTGGTCACTGCCCTGAGGCATGACAACCAAAGTTGTTCTCTGACCTCCAGATACTCAGGCACATGTAAACTCATGCACGTATGTGCACGTTAACATGCACATACAATATAAACAATGGATAAACTAGTTACCTGGGGTCTTTAGTGAAACATTTCTCTTTACATGTATTTCAAAGTTGGAATATAAGTAGCTTTCATAAATGATTTAAAAGGGATCCTCAACTGAGGATCTGTTAGTATTCCAGAATTCTTGTGCAGGTGAACATACCAGCACTCTGTGAGCATTCAGAGGAAGCAAACTACCCAGGTGGACTTCTTTGACCCTGCCAACTGTTTTGTTGTTTTTGGTTTTGGTTTTCCGAGACAGGGTTTCTCTGTGTAGCTTTGAGCCTTTCCTGGAACTCAGTTGGTAGCCCAGGCTGGCCTTGAACTCACAGAGATCCGCCTGGCTCTGCCTCCCGAGTGCTGGGATTAGAGGCGTGCGCCACCAACGCCCAGCTGACAGTGCCAATTTTCACCTAACTCCTCTAAATCCTTGCTTGTTAGAAAAAGAGATTGAGTGTTTTGTCAGAGTCAAAACAAAATGTTTTCAGTTATCTCAGCAGAGGAATGAAGGGTGAGAGGAAATTGTACCTGTTTGGGTTCCCTGGCCCCATCTGTGAGTTACCTCCGGTGTCACAGCAAGGCCATGCCTTGGTGATATGGATCAGAGGGAGGCCATTGGGATGGTAGAATGGAATGGAGAGCCCACCTGAGGGGAAAAGATGAGGGAACAGGGCTGTTCCTGAAGACTGTGAAGAATGTTTAAAAACACCAGAGAAAAGATAAAGCTTACATTCCTAGATAGAAGATGGATAGCATTCCTGACATCTAAAATAACTGGGAATTGCCAGAAGGCAGAGCAGGCCTCCAAAACAGCCAGTGAGAATTTCTGTCAAAATACCAGGCTTGCCTTCCAAGGCTTGTGGCTCTACCTAGCATGGAGAAGCCAGCGCACAGTGAGCAGTAACTGTGAGGGACTATGTCAAATAACATGGGATTCCACATTGAGAAATGGAGGGAATGGTTTCCCTTTGGACCCAACAACGTTCAAGTCCCAGATTCTGTTCCTTGGGGGAGAAGAACTAAAATAACCCTTCCACATGGCCAGCACAGACAGCTGCTGGGTTTGTCTTCCCCTGGCCAGTGTCCTCGGCCCTAAATGTTCAAGGAGCTGAGTTGTGAGCTTAACAAGGGTCTGTTAGGCTGGCTTACAGCAGTTTCATTAGCTATTGAGATCACATGGCTTAATCACCCAGAAGGCAAAACAATGATGGTCTGAAGGGGAGAAAGTGGTTGTCCCTGTGGGATTAGTGAACCCTTTGGACAGCAGCAAAAACAAAACAAAACAAAACAACACACTGTTGCATTAGGTGTGGAAGAGAAGATGCCTAAGACACAGAGAAATGTAAGATCCAAGGAGGCTCTGCCATGAGACTGTAGTTCTTGATGCTCTGTTTAAAAACAAATGAACCTTTAAAATGCGTGTGGTGTTGGGAGCTGAATTGTGCGCCCTCTAAATACATACTGAAATCCCAACCTGAGTCCCTCAGCATGTAACCGTATCCAAATACGGGTAATTAGGCAAAGAGGTAATTAAATTAAAATAAGGTTGTAGTTAACCAATATGATTGCTGTCCATTTGCAAAGACAAAGAAACCCCAGCAGCATTCACACACAGAGAAAAAGACCTGGTTGAGAGGCAGCCGAGGGCAGCCGTCTGTAGTCCAAGGACAGAGGCCTCAGAAGAAACCAACTTGGCTGCCGCCCTGATTTGCATGCCGAGCTGAACTGGGAGAAAATGAATTTCTGCTCTTTAATCTGTGTGGCCCCAGTTGTTTGTTATGGCAGCTAAACAGTCTAACCACGACTGCGTTATTGGGTGTTATGCAAACAAACAAGACAAAATGCCAGTTACAGAACCCAACTCCTGAATTTGGTGAACAGGCTTAAGTGTTAGATTTAATATTTAAAGTTTATTCAAAATCACACAGGGTAGTGCACACCTGCAATCCTTGCTCTTAGAGGCTGAGACAAAAGAATGCCTAGTTCCAGACAAGGCTCGGCTACCTTGGGAGATGTGTCTAAAACAAATAAACAAACAACAAACAAACAAACAAATAATCAAAAACCCAAAAAGCCAGATGTGGTGGTAGATATTTATAAACTGAGACTGAGGCAGGATGATTACCACCAGTCCAGGTTAGCTTAGGTTACACAATGAAAACTTAATTTAAAACAAAACAAAACAAAACAAAACAAAACAAAACAAAACAAAAGAGACCTAAGCTGTTATTGGTTATGATCAACTATCCTAGATTTGCATTGATAAATTTCCCACCCAATCTAGTGCCCAGGATAGAAGGTGTCTGCTGTGTCTAAGATCACTTTTACTCCATTACAAACATTTTGTTAAAGACTTATATGTATCATGGCGTTGGCAGTGATATAGTCACATGACATGTCAGAAGTGAAGGGAGATATCTGCTGTTCAAACATCAGTAATAAATGATGTAAGTTGAGCTACAGAGCATTCCTCATAGAGCATGAAGAACTGGCAGGGGATATGTGACCATTTGGGTTGAGATGATCTTTTGAATTCATGACATATCTGAAGATAAGATCTGAACCCATGGAAACATCAATAGTCTACACAGAAGGACTGTTGTGTCTCTGGGGGAAAACCTTGTTTTTAACATTGCACTTAAAAACACTCAGGTTTGAGCCGGGTGGTAGTGGCACACCCCTTTAATCCAACACTTGGGAGGCAGATCTCTGTGAGTTCAAGGCCAGCCTGGTCTATAGAGCGAGATCCAGGACAGGCACCAAAACAACACAGAGAAGCCCTGTCTTGAAAATAACCAAACCAAACCAAACAAAAACAAACCAAAATCAAGACAAAAAACAAACCAAAACCAAGACAAAAAACAAACCACACTCAGGTTTGTGATCTTAGAGTTCTCTAGACCAGAAGCCTGAACCAGCCATACTGGATTCAAATCAAGGTGTCATCTAAGACATGTTCTTCCGGGAGGCTCCAGGGGACAATCTCCTTATTTGTTTTTCCACATCTATAAGTCCCCACCTAACAGCCCATGGCCAGCAAGAGCAGGGAAGGTCTTCATTCAGACCACTGATACTCCCCACCTCCCATCCCCACAGCATGGTCGTCAGGTTCCTATAATCTTCATGTCCCCTCTTCCACAAAGTTCCCTGAGCCTTAGGTATAGTGGTTGTGTTATAGATGCTCCATGTGGGGCTGGGAACACCATGGTCACTTGCTTTTTGACCAGTTGTGGATTTTTGTAATAGCCTCTGTCTTGCAAAAAGGAAGCGTCTTTGATGAGATTCGAGGGCTGAACTTACTATGGGTGTAAGAGTGAGTGTTTAGAGCTGGGCGGTGGTGGTGCACACCTTTAATCCCAGCACTCAGGAAGCAGAGGCAGGCAGATCTCTGTGAATTCGAGGCTAGTCTGGTCTACAAAGTGAGTTCCAGGACAGGCGCCAAAGTTACACAGTGAAACACCGTCTCGAGAAACAAAAACCCCAAAAAACAAACAAACAAAAAAATTGAATGTTTAGGAGGCAGTTGGAAAGTATCTTATCTTAGTAATATTACAGTAGAAGGTTCTCCTCCAGGGTCCATCACTTCTCCAGCCACAGGCTTTGGGTAGGTTTACAGTATTGGGTGTGAGTTCCCACCACGTGATCAGGCATGCTCTACATCTCATTAGACAGCTTTTGGTTGCCTGCAAGATGCACATGTCACTATTACACCACTGGGGATATCTTGCTGCCCCTGTCCTTGTTCTGGTTCTCAGGCTATGAGTGTGGGCGGGAATGCAGATAGTAACTGTTGTCCCTTGGCTTCTTGCACAGCACTTTCTGACTTCATGATTGCTCATCCTCAGGGAGGAGGCTTCCAGGTCAATACTGGCTTGAGTTCTCCAAGTCCTGTTACCAAAGCATATGGTTTTAAAACAATAGGGTCTTACTCTCATGCACTGGCAAGCAACCAAGAGCCACGGCACCAGCCAATACTGGTATTTTTTTTAGGGGGGCGGGGATTGTCTTTTGTACTCCTTCCCAACCAACAACTGGAAGGGAAATGATCTCTGCTTGGGCTGGGCGGTGGTGGCACACGCCTTTAATCCCAGCACTTGGGAGGCAGAACCAGGAGCTCTGTGAGTTTGAGGCCAGCCAGGGCTACAGAATGAGTTCCAGGACAGGCTCCAAAGCTACACAGAGAAACCTTGTCTCAAAAAAACAAAAAACAAAACAAACAAACAAACAAACAAAAAAATCTCTGCTTGGCACTGAGGGTTTTTGTAAGATAGCCTGGAAGGATTAACTCACTGTGTGGGTTAACTGCATATTAAAACTATATGTTTGTGTATTTGTGTATATTATATTTAGTGCATTTTAAATAAGCTTATAAAATAATAGGTTTCCCTCCCCCCTTTTTTTGAGGGCCATTATTGCTGCACTGGGTCTACCTGGGTCATCCAGGACATGGCATGTCACAGATGCTCTTATTTGTAGGCCCATCCGTCACTTCCGTTTGCCATGTGCATGGTATTAGAGGATTAGTGTACGGACACCGTGTGGAGTGTCATGATTCTGTCTGCTTTAGAGACTTCACCTGCATTCTCCTGTCAGGCCCCAGTGTTCTCGCCTGCTGCTTCCCTCCCCCACTCTGTCTCTCCAGAGGCTCCCACCTTACTGCCATACATGCTTCCCGCTCACCTTCCTTTTCTGATAATTCCAAGCTCATCCCAGGCAGGTTGCTTCTCAGTTTGGGAGCACAGCCTCCGTCCCCCGGGGTTTCATACTCATCACTACCTCAGAATTCCACAAAGATATTCTATGATTCAAATCTCATGGGTGATCATCTTCCAAACTGAAATAACCTTTTCAAGGGTGCACAGTTTGCTGCTGGGCTACCTATCCTGTCGTCTGAACCCACTGGCCTCACTTTTGTGCACACTGCAGTGTGCGTAGACAGATCGGCAAGGGACGCAGGACAGCCGTAGAGAGGGAGAAAACCATTCAGTGGGATGAACAGCAGATGGTCTTTGAAATGACTGCCTGAACTTCACTGCTCACTGAAACCTTGTCTTCCCCTCAACGTGCCCATCTTTCCACCGCCTCAAAATCTTTGCAGAAAATAAAAACAAGACCAAACGAAAGTGCTGGGGTAGCTTTCACCTCAAAGGGAAGGAAACAGTTTATTCTTTTCTTTTTTTTTTTTTTTTTTTTGGTTTTTCGAGACAGGGTTTCTCTGTGTAGCTTTGCGCCTTTCCTGGAACTCACTTGGTAGACCAGGCTGGCCTCGAACTCACAGAGATCCACCTGGCTCTGCCTCCCGAGTGCTGGGATTAAAGGCATGCGCCACCACCACGAGGCACAGCTTATTCTTTAGCCAAACATGAGTGACCATGGCCTGGGAATACAGATTTAGTTTGCCTCCAAATACATGACTCCAAATACATGACCATGGTGTCATGAGGTTTTCACAGTAGGTACAAAACAAAAAGCAAAGCAGGACATCTTCCAAATACCTTGGTGAAGACATCCAGGAGGCAGGGTATAGCAAAGCTGGGGAATAACTGCCAAAGTGTTGGATGTTATCTGGTGACAGTCTTAGCTTTGAAGTTGGTGGATGAGAGAGGTTTGCCAAATTAGGACATTTCCAAAGGTTTTACCCTGACAGTCACAAGGTTGTTAAGCTAGACACGGAGTTGGGCAATGGATGTCTATTGAATCCACCAAAGATAGCCCAAGATGATTTGATTCTTGGGCTACAGCATTCCAAATCCCCACAATCATGGCCTTCTAACTGTCTGTCTTTTTCTGCATGTTTTCTGGGAGTTTCAGTTGCCAACAATCAAATACAAGGAAGTGTTGTTCTCATCAAGAGTGTGTTGGGCTTGAGGCACAGTTCAGCTGTTAGAAGCCCTGGCTGATCTTCCATAGGTCCCAGGTTTGATTCCCATCACCAATATTGTGGCTTACAACCATCCATGACTCCACTTCCAGGATATCTGATAACGTTTTCTGACCTCTGTGGGCACCTCAAGCCTATGATGCAGGCAGAGGACTCATACATATAAAATAGATAAATCATCTAAAAAGATGCTTTCTTCTTTTTCTTTTTATTGGAAACAATTTTATAGACTATATTCTGATCATGATTTTTTCTTTCCCCCACTCCTCCCAGATCGTCCCCACATCCCCACCCACCCAACTCTACTCATCTTCTTTCTCTCTTTCTTTAAATAATATACAAACAAAACAAGAAACACATCCACATACCCAAAAAGCTTGCACAAAAGCCACAAAATTGGAAACCTGAATACAGGACGAGTAAAAGGCTGTTAAAATAAAGATGCACAAGCAAAGCAGAACGAGATAAATAGTGCACAGAACACCACTGTTAAGTGAGTTTTGTGTTGGCCAAGTACTCCTGAGCGTGGGGCCCGCCCTAAAGTGTGGCTGCTGTGCTCAGCGAGACTCCGCTGGAGAAAACTCCTTTTCCCTTTACCAGTGGGTATCAACTACAGATACCTTCTTGGTCAGCGGTGGGAGCCGGTGTCCACTTTTCCCACTCAGTGCTTGGACCCCATCTGGTTTGAACCTGTGCGGGCCCTGTGCATGCTGCCACAGTCTCTGTGAGTTCATAAGTACATCAGTCCTGTTTTGACCGGAAGACCCTGTTTCCTCGGAGGACGATGTTTCTTTGGAGTCATCGATCACGTCTGGCTCTTATAATTTTTCTGCCTCCTCGTCTGCATAGCTCCCTGATCTCTGGGAGGGGAGTGGTGTGATGGAGACATTCCTTTTCTGACTGAGTGCTTCCAAGTCTTCCTCTCTGCCCATTGTCCAATTGTGGGTCTCTGTACAAGGAGAAGCTTCTCTGGTGATGGCTGAATGAGACACTGATCTATAGATACAGTAATATGTCACTAGGAGTCATTTTATTGGTACATTCTATCAGCTAAACAATAGTATTTGATTTTTCCCTATGCCCATGGCCTATCTAGCCTTGGGTTCTTGGTCACCCAAGCAGTATGTTAGAAGCACCTTTGGAATTGTTTACAAGGATGGCTTTGTTGACATCTGAGATGGGTTGGACTTTTCCCCTTCATACAGTCCAGAGAGAGCAGCATCCTTCCATTGGCACTGGGGATATGTTGACATTGTCCCCCTTCTGCCATGGGTTGCTGCCATGGTGCTGTTGGCCTTAATGTCCTCAGAATGTGCCAGTAGGCTGTTGCTCTTACATCATTGTCTTTGTTGGGGGAACCTGGTGAAGGTGGAAGTGATCAGTATTCCAAGGACACGTGGACCACGAGCACCCTCCCAGGGGCGTGTGTGCCACAGGAAAATGAGTGGTGATGGATCTTCTGAAGCTGAGCATGCCTCTCCGCACACATTCCCTGACCTTCAAAGAAGGCTTCAGCTTTGATTTTGCAGGGGAGAGGTATAGAGTCAGAGGTTTCCTTCTTTGCTTTCAACACTACCTTCATGAAAAGGGTCTGTCAGTCCAGATGTTTAATGTCTTTTAAGGTCGGTTTCCCTGAAAATAATCAACTGAAATGAAGTAAATAAAGAGTTGGCCCCAAACCCTTTTAGGTTGTTCTGAAGCAGACCAGCTTTTTAGGAAAATAAAAATACGCGTATAAGCACACCTTAAAAACACAGCCGCTACATGAGCCCCACGAGAAAGCTGAGTTGTTCAAAATGACAGCCCATGGAGCTTGTCCCTGCGTTTACCCTGTCACCGACTCACTAATTGCTAGGAAGTCAGAGACGCAAACAAGATCAATGCACATCTACCTCCAGCTCAGGCGACAAAAACCAGCTTATCAATAAACTGCTGCAAAGCACACGAGGAAAACAAATGAAATGCAGATCTGACAAATTAGCCCGGAGCTCTGCGCACAGTGGGATCACTGTAGGCATTTAGTCTTGCCACTTGCCCAGATAAAACCCTACTGGGAGTTACCGCTGCTTCAGCGCTGGCTGGCAGGGACTCATGAAAGAGACTCACCGACAGCACAGAATTCACAGCCCTTGCTTTCAAAGCAGCAGCTTGAAAAATAAATTTGTGTGTTAAACATTAAGATGAAGTTTAATACCCACTTGTTAGGAAGCTTTGAAGGGAGAAAATAGGATACTTTGTTCTGGAGCAGATCACTGGCTCCAATTTGACATCACTTCCGTCACATTTCCTTTGAAAGATGTTTCTGACTTAACACTTGACCCCTCGGAGAAGATGAAAGTCCTATATCCTATTGACAAAAACGTGTGTTTGTGCAAATTAAACACACCCTTGAATCACACACAAAAATAGAGCTTAGTGGCTTCGAAAGTCAATGATTTAAAGCCAAGTTTAAAAACTCAAGCTCCCTGCCCTACACTAACGAAGGTGTTGATGAGTGCGCCACATAGGTGTGATGTGTGTCCGTAATAACTCACACACAGTTTCTTTATTTAGGATTTTCAGGATGACACACAAGTCGTTCTGAAAGTATAGTCGTGCTTTATCTGTTGGGGAGTAAGGAAAGAGAGAGGACAAAGCCACACATGTGTCTCCATGTCAAAACTCTACAAGCCAGACATCATATCCTAAGCAAACTTTCAGGAAGATGTAGTTTTAAAATCACTGCCGTCTAAGTTTTCCCTCAGATAGTATCACATACATTGGCCTGTTGTATGGTGCAGGCAACAGGAAGTTTAAAGCATCCTAAGTGAGACTTCCCAGGTAGCAACATTGAGGATTAGTGTGTATATGCTCTACATCTGCCTGAGCTCCGTGTTCCTCAGACTCAGACAATCACGTGTGTTTAAGGACACTTCACACTCTAGCTACAGCTTGTACTTTTCATGCTTTGAGGAGCCACCACAGTCATTGGGAAGGCTGGCTGCTGTGTGTTGTCTGTTTGTGCATGGCCTGCGGGAGCACACGCCACAGCGTGTGTGGAGGTAGCAGGGTAGCCTCCAGGGCTGATCCTACCGTCCTCTCTGTGTTGACTGCTGTGTCTACCATGTTAGCGGCCCACAAACTTCAGGAAGTTCTCTGGTCTTGATGTCCTGTCCCCCAACATGGCGCATGGACATTAAGGACACGGGCATGCATGGCTGCATGGGATCCTTAGGTGTGCAGGACAGGTCCCTCCCTCATCACGCCTGTATTGGATTTCTGCAAGATGTGGCGACTTTTTCTCATTACCGAGGTTCTAACTTTTCAGAATAACTTCTCTCTGTAGTTCTCTCTCTCTCTCTCTCTCTCTCTCTCTCTCTCTCACACACACACACACACACACACACACACAGCGATGTATTTGGGAGGATTCTGGTTTTAACAAAACTACCACATACAAACCGGAAGCCGTGGCATGTTTACTGTGCCCATTCACGAGATTTGTTTTTTAAAGGAATTCATGTGTATTTAGGAAAATCTGTGCAGCTACCATGTAAAGCCCGGGATATTTTGCTAGATACCATTTTACCAACATTTTGAGAATGTCATTAAGTATAACAATGTTATTCCTGGGGTTGAAGTGAATATTTAGGTTTTTAAAAAGTGACTTACATTAAGGAAACACTAAGGAGTAAGAACATAGACATTATTCTCATCTAATAATAAATGTGCAAGCGTTGACATTTGGGGAATACTGATTTTCACTTTATCCAGATTTTATCCAGACTTTGTTTAGGTAATGTGGTTTTTATACTAATTAGCATGTCAAATGGTTTGTGTGAATGGCTGACAAGTGCTAGGGAAGAGTTCGAACTTCCCTTTCATTGTGGATGTGCGTGGATGTGTGTACTTGTATGTTTGCATATGCATGTGTGTCTCTGTATATGCCTCTATCTTTTCGCATGTGTGTGCATGTGTGTGTTGTATAATATACTTTTTTTAAGGCTGTGTTACAAGATGTTTTATGGAATGGCCATAATTCATCACAGATCTCTTTTTAATGAAAATGATTTCAAGGAAGACAGAGCGAGTTTTCTTCTCTTCCTCTTTCCTCAAACAGGACACGGAGGTCCTGCTCCTTAAGGTGGGATTTCTCAAAGTTTGTAGCGCTGGTGACAAGGTCGTGATTTCTGTCTAACAAGAAGCTGTTTAATAACGCACGGCCCCTCGCACAGAAAGCGGCCCCTCTGCAGCATGCCGAGCTCATGGCAAATATTCCCACTAAGTTTGGAGGGACTCAGAGGAGGTCACATATGCACACGCAGTCCCAGTGGCCCTGAGTCTGTGCGTGTGCCATGATCCCAGGCTCTTCACACTGTGGTTTAATGGGCAGATGTTTCCAGCCAAGAATTCTGGAGTTTTCCAGCTCTTACTTTAGGGGATGGTGAGTGAGAGATGCAGGTATTCACATGAGGTCACCACTGCAGCTGAGGAGGCAGTAAGAGGACTGGGTTTGGGTTTTGGAAATACATGGATGTTTTTCTGGTTTTGAATTATGTCACATGAAAAGGGACTGCTGTGCTGTGAGAAGATCATGCATGTGTGTGTATATGTGTGCGTGCATGTATGTATGCATGCATGTATGTGTGCACATGCATGTGTGTATACATATGAGTGTTATGTGTATGTGTGTATGTATGTGCCTCTATGTATATGTGTATATATATGTGTGTGCATGTATGTGTATATGTATGTATGTGTGTGCATATGTGTGCATGCATGTATATGTGTGTGTGCATGTGTGTGTGTGTGCATGTGTGTGTGTGCCTGAAGCCAGGTAGCCTTCCTCTCTAACCAGTCTGTCATCTGGCATGCTCACTTAGTGGATTTGTTAGATCACTCTTGTCCGTTCCGTCTGGCCTGTCGTCATATTCAGAATGCTCCCGGTGTGAACTCGTTTAACTGTTTCAGTTCTCAGCCATGGTGTGAACCGTCAGTGAAACTCTGTCCTGCAGTCAGGAGCGCGAGCTGCTCTCTCAGAGGACCTTGTAGGGTGTCTCACAATCTCCTGGGAAGCATGTTCCAGAGGGTCTGATGCCCTCTCCTGGCCTCCTCAGACACAACAGCCTCAGGTGTGTGGTGCACATACATCATGCTGATGCTCACATGTACAAAATTTGAAAATTGAATCTTAACAAATAGTAGAGAACAGTGCACACATGCAGCACAAATCGCAGCACTCCTAACAAATGTGAGAAGGGAAGAAAAAAAAAGCCAGTTTCTCCATGACGCCATGTGGCCCGTGTGTGTGTGTGTGTGTGTGTGTGTGTGTGTGTGTGTGTGTGTGTCTCACATCAGCTGTAACTCAGTGGACATGGTAACTGCACACTTTCACACCCAGCCCTGTAGCCCGAGCATTCGGCTGCAGTTAGATATTGTGAAAAACAGAATTGCTGTTTTTCAGGCAGAAAAGAATTTGCTTTTTCAGGTCATCCACATGAATTTTTAAATATATTCTGATTTATAGCTACATGCATGTAGATAACATTGACATATCAGTTACCTGTCTTTGCATACATGCCTGTCGTATAGAGACTGTGGCTTAGGACTGGGTAGAGAGTCTGTTGCACAGGTGTGAGTACCTGTGTTGGGAGCCCTCGAACCTATATGACATCCCAGCATGGTGGGGTTTCCATGGCACGCGATGGGAGTGGAACCGGGAGGGTCTCTATTGCTCACTGAGACCTGGTCTCCCAAAATGAGGGGGCGTGCAACAGAGGAAGACACTAACATTGAAGTCTGCACGCACATGCATATATACAGGCACACACGTGTAGTTGTGCACGCTTTCTCACACATAAATAGAAGTGCTGCACAGAAGGTCGGGCACACTGCGGGGTTGGTCCGTGTTTATCAGCTCACTTAGCTCGGTACTCAGTACCCAACACCCACTCCTGTGAAGTGCGTTCCTGAGGCACCTCCTGTTGTGACGTCAGTGGGTCCCACGTCGGGGCTGAGCAACTGTCCAGTCCCTGAGCCGCCACGACTGTGCGCAACGCTGTCTGTCTACAACCTTGCGGCTCCTCCTCGTGTCTCCGAGGGGTTTGAATTATACAATAAACTCGGCAGAACGGCCCTTGTCTCCCTCACAACTTCCATGTTCTAGTCTCACATGGATCACGGAGGCCTGTGGTGCTGCCGACCATCTGCCTCAGGTTACCTGAATTTATGTTGTCTTAACGGTGCAGTGAGAGTCCGCAGTGCACAGCCCAGGAAGCGGCCCGCAGCTTCACCAGCACCAAATGTCTCTTTTTAGTATGGATTTTCTTTGTGGATAATTTAAATAGTCCCAATCCTTCCAATGCAGACATTCTTTCATTGTCTAGAGTGTTTCTAGCATAGAGGTATTAGAGATGTTGTTTTTCCAATCATTGCTTCGCGGTTGTAGATATTTCCATTCCTCACTTAACATTTAACCATTTGTTTTTAATTTAATTTTATTTAATTAGCATTTTTTCCATTTATTTTATGTACCGACTACAGTTTCCCCTCCCTTCTCTCCTCCTGTTCCCGCTCACCCCAACTCTCATGTACCCCCTTTCCCTACATTCTTAACATTTTAATCTTTGTTTCTCTCTTAGGCAGACCTACAGCTTCCTTGGTGGAGATGGGAGGTGTGGTCATTCCTGAATCCCCTCTAGCTTACCTCTTCCTCTGGATGGAGCCCAGGTGGGAGGGCGGCCTGAAGACACACAGCTGCTGCGGCTTTGATGTTTCTTGCCGCACATGGTAGCGGCTCCTCTTTTTTTTTTCTACCAAGACATTAAAGCTGGACTTGAATGTAAACAGCGTTGTGTACCTGCTTCATATTTAGGGTATATTCATCACCTGTCTGGAAATAGCCTGGGGCTCTTTTAATTAAGTTAGTCACTGCCGTCCAGGAAATACCCCAGGTCACAGTTATCCTTGCAACTCTGGAAACTTATAGAAAGGAAAACAAGTCAATTACTTTTGGGAGTTTAAATTAATTTGATTTACACTTTGCTCCAGATGAAAGAGGCACAGTGTGGTGGTACAGGCCTGTAAACCCAGCACTTTGGATGCTGATGCAGGGGAATAGTTCAAGTACAAGGCCAGCCTGAGCTACCTGGGATCCTGCCTTTAAAAGTCAAAGCAAACAGAAGGGTGAAATCGATATTTGTTCTTTAAGTCTGTTCTCCTTGTTACAAACGGAATGTTCTCTGCGCAACGCACAAAATTGGCATGGAGTAGCAGATGTACCAACTTCAGACGCACTTTATTTATGCAGTTTCTTTGTTAAATATACTTGTATATGAAATTCTTACAGAGATATTAAGTTTTTCTTGGAGAATTATTCTTGAGACAACTCTGAGGCTCCAGAGTACTGTTAGGCTGTTAGGCAAATGCTTCCACTTGTCAGGCTCAAAGCCGCTGGAGAAGGAAAGAGAACATGTACATACAAACATTCCTCTGAGGTGATCTGAAAGTATCTCTGATGTTCATAGCAGAAAAGGAACTCTAACTCTGACATTTGTGGTTTGAAGCTTGCATTTTAAAATCTCCCCTAGCCTGGACAGTGTCAGTGTTCCCAGACCAACGGGACAGCCCTTCTGCATTCTTGATTTTCACATGACCAGACCCCATTCATAATTCTTCAATCACTAGGAACCAGTGTGTCTTCTAATGCCAACCTGGTGAGGTCATGTAAGTGAGGCCCTCGCAGGAGGCCTAGACAACAGGTCAACGGGGAAGTCTTCTCTCATCTTCCCTGGGTCCAAAGCGTCATGGCTCCTTACGTCACATGCTCAATGCTGTGGGGAGTATCAATTTCTCTGATGGTACTCGGCGATGCCTAAGCATGAAGGTCAGTCTGAGGCATCCTTTCAGTTTCACCTCATCTGTGTCAGGACAGACAGTGCTGAGAGAGCTCAGCATATGCCAATGGGCTCGCTCCTCCTGTGCGAGGAACAGCAAGGATTTCTGTGGGCTTTGCTCTGTGGGCATTGCTTCCTTGGTGCTCAGCCCCTGGTCTCTGAGGCTTTATCCCTTGGCATGGTCCCATTTTAGAGTGGAACTTTCCCAGGTGATGGCACATTCCCCCATACATCCAGCAATAGAAACGCTCTATGTTTCTTTAATGATATTTCCAACTGAGTAGAAATGTTGTAACTATGAGAGACACTAACTTGGTGTTTATCAATATTTTCTTTGCCATATATTAGCATTAAAAAGAACTGCTATTCAGTGGGGGTGAAATCCCATTAACTCCAGGTGTGGTGGCAGATACCTTTAATCCCAGCACTTATGAGGTAGAAACATGTAGGTTTCTGTGAGTTCAGGGCTAGCCTGGTCTATGTAGAGATTTTTTTTTTTTTTTTTTTTTTTTTTTTTTAGCTAGTCCTACATAGTAAAACCCTGTCTTAAAACAAATACCATTAATGATTTTGGTCAAGACAGAAACAGTGGGGCTCTCCAGATGGCTCATCAGGTAGAAGTTCTTGCCACACAGGTCTAGTGACCAGAGTTTGACCCCCAGAATCCATACAAAAAAAAAAAGGGCAGATGTGGTGGCATGCACCTGTAGGGATGTAGAGCCAGGAGAATCACCCAGAAGCTTGTAGGGCTGAAACCTGGAGCAGGCATCAAGGGAGAAAGGATGAGAGAGAACCCTAACTCCTGAGAACTGTCCCCTGACCTCCGCACCTATGTCACGGCTTGGCCAAGCCTGTGCTCACCTAAGCACCTCACTCCACACATTCTAATAAATCAAAAGAGTTTAAAACAAAATTTAATAATGCCCAGGACCAAAATGTATTCATCACGTCGACAGAGCTGGATCGCACCATCCGCATGCAAAAGCATCCTGCCCCAAGCATTCCAGTTTATTTCTTTGAAAGAGTTCAGCGTAATAATTTTGATTTTACATGAAAAACAAGGCGTGGGAGTGGTGTTTTCCTGTCGTCTGCCATCTCAGTGTGAATTTCCACAGTGGGACTGGGGAGATGACTCAGTTGGTAGGATGCCTGC
Organism: Onychomys torridus; assembly: GCF_903995425.1. NCBI lineage: Eukaryota > Metazoa > Chordata > Mammalia > Rodentia > Cricetidae > Onychomys > Onychomys torridus. The sequence continues at coordinate 5,637,353 of NC_050459.1, read as the reverse complement.
CTTGTGAGCTTGAGGCCTGACTGCAATCTGTAGAACCCACATAGTAAGCCTGGTATGGTGTGGTGTGCTTGTAATCACAGCATTGGAGCAGTAGACACAGATGAACCCCAATCTCCAAGGCTCAGTGATTAGCCAGCCGGGCCTACCTGGTGAGTTCCAAGTCAGTGAGAGACCCTGTCTTACACACACACACACACACACACACACACACACACACACACACACACAGTAACACCTAAGAATGAGAGATGGAGTTGTCCTCTGGTCCCCACAAGCACCTGTATACACACACACACACATACACACACATACATACATACATACACACACACACACACACACACATGGAGGAGAAAGATAGATTTATTTCTAAGATAGTATAACTCTTTTGCAAGTCATATTTTCCCTTGAGTGAAAGAATTACATTTCTTAGTATTAAGAAGAAAAGTTCAAGGGTTGGTTCCTGGGAACACAGTGGCTTAGATCTCCAAGGGACACTGAGATAATGAAGGAGTACCTTTTATGGTGAACAAATGACTCAAGATACTGCCATTGACCCAGCGATTACAGCAGATGTCACAACAGGCTTCTCACGGTCCCTCTCCCCAGGATTGAACTCAATCCTGTCTTTGCCAGGCTTTGTCTTCTTTGACTGTTTCCTTCCCTTTGATTCTCCATCTAGCTTCCGGTGCTGTGCTGGGCTCTGCCATGAGTCTAGAGAAGCAAGCTGGCCAGAACCTTCCTTGGTTGAATCTCTATTTCCCCTGCTCTAGGAAACAATGAAAAGATCCATCCAGTTGCATCTGTGTGTTCCAAGATTGCCATCTGGCCTGAAATATATAATACATTCTCATTTTGCCACAAGGCTGTCTCCACAGGGGAATGAGCCTCCTGATGAAATGAAATGACAGCCTCAATTCTTGTAGGTTTTGAAGAAATGCTGACGTAGACCTAATGTGCCCTTCAGAGATAGGGCCTCAGAGATACTGCGATTAGCCCAGATTTACTAGGTTCACTTTGTAAAAGCACACCCCCCCACTTTTTTTTTAAAAAAAGTAAAATTGTAATTTGCGTGTCTGGAAATGTCTATTTTGTCTCATTTCCATAAGTTCTGGAAAACCCATTTGGCTCACTGGACAGAGGAAATCTCTGCTTCTCCCATGCTGAGCTGGAGCAATGCATTTTCCTAGAAAGAAGAACAGACGCACTACCTGGCTCATTCTCCCTTCATGAATTGTATATTGATTTATATTTTACTGAAACTTTGGCCCATCTACTAAGTGTAAGTTTCCTGGAGACAAGATGTTAATCTGTATTTAATGTGTGCATCATAAGGTTAAATCTGGCATGAAAGGCGACAGAGATTACCACAGTCCTCTGCTTCAGTGCTTCACGGGAGAGAGCGGGCACACAAATCTAATTTTATAAGGAAATCGCTGAAAGAATTGATGTAATAGAATGGATGTAATAGAACAAGGCATTTAAAATTTGCATGCTCAGGTGAATAATAAGCCCTCAGAAATCATCTCTGGACACTGAAAGAGGAACGTTTGTGGAAATACTACCACTAAGGCTTTTTGATAGCCGTGACTCAGGTTATTAACTTTGCCTTTTTACAATTTGATTTTTACTATTAAGGTTGCTTTACTCCAATCATATTTTATTGAGGATGTTGCCAATGAGCGCATGCATTTGTGAATTTGAATATATGTGAAAGACAGAGAGAGACAGGGAGAAGGAAGAAAAGAGAGGGGAAGAGGGGAAGGGAGGTAGAAAGGGTGAGATGGAAGGGAGAGATGAAGAGAGATATATAGGAGATAGAGACACATGCAGAGAGATAGAGAAGATGACCTCTAAAATTACCAGGTCGAACACCAGCACAATGCTGCTATTGGGGAAATAGAATTTCATGTACTCTCTGGGAAAAAGTCTATGGGTGTAGAGGACATGAGCTGACATGTGACTTAATCAATTGTACGTATTTATGAATTAGGATTTTGATTAGAGATGTCCCCAAAGGCTCATGCAGCCAGCGTGGTTGTCCACTGGGAGGCTTTGGGGAAGGGACTGGCCACTGACAACTCTGACTTAACCCGGTGACTTTGGAGAGGTGACTGGATCCTGGTTACAGGATTCTGACCTCATTGCTTGGTTAGTCCCATGGTGGATTCATAATCTGATGCTCTTAACAGGGCAAGGGGACCTTGTTGAAGGAAACAGGTCCACAAGGTATAGCTTGTCAAGGGCTAGTGGCCATGGTGCTGCTTGGCCTCCTGCTCCTCATGGTCACTCAGGAGCAAGGAAGCTGCATGGCTATGGATGAGACCTCTGCAACTTCACCCAAACAAATCTTCCTCCTTTAAGGAGTTTATCAGATGCATTTTGTTATAGCAGCAGAGAGCTGACTGACAGACTGTGCCTGCTTCTTGGGAGGAAAACATGTGAACATTAACCTTTTGTAATAGTATCAGTACACCATATAAACACACATCATTTTAATTTGAAAGGGAATATGTTGCCTCCCTTGGAATTGCCTTCTGAATTTTAAAATAAAATTTAAAAAGTGAGAGGGGGAACTGAGTGATTTCCAAATTCATAAAAAACATGTTGTAGTTTTGATTCCAGTTCCCAGAGACTTTATAGGCTCTGAGAGTTCCCCCAGAGCTGGCGCAGGGACAGGGAAGCAACAGGGCTTGCAGGGGGTGGGGTATGACATACTCAACATTAAGATGCCATCTCACTAAAGCCAGTGGCTTTAGTGACTTAGACTCTACTAGGTCAGCAGTGACCCAGCTGAGCTCTGGAGACTGGGTGACAAAGAAAACAGCCTACCTCTAGTTCTAATGGAGCAGAGACAACCTGTGGGCGCTGTGAAGGTGCTGAGATCATCTGTGGAGTGCTGCAGGAATGGGCAAGCAAGAGAGGTCAGATTAGATGGTATAGACAATTACATATCTACTGTTCTTTCCATTGGAGCAGCCTGGGTCTGCCTTTGAAATCCAGTGGATTTCCCACAATTTCTGTAGAGGGCTCAGTGGTTTTGTTTGTTTTGGTTTTCCTGTTTATTTATGCTGTGCTGGGTATTGAAGCTAGGTCTTCACTCTGCTAGGCCAGTACTTTATCTCTGAGCCATACCCTCACCCCTATACTCAGTGGTGGCTGTATACACACACAGACACAGACACAGACACACACAGACACAGACACACACACACAGACAGACACACACACACACACACACACACACACAGGAGAGAAAGAAATAAAACACAACACGTTTTCTGATACTCCCTCCTCTCACTACCCCACAATGGTTGCTGGTAGCCTTTATAATCATTACTCTATATCCCAGTGGATGTAAGCTGACTATAGATGACATTGCTTGGTTTGAATGTCCATGTTCCTCTAACGTTCATGTCTCAACTTACAGAGGGTATTAGATCCTGTAATAAAGGCAATCTCACTGTCTTTTTCAACCTTCTATCCTCTGAGGATACTTAACAGCATCAGAGCTGAGGAACAGTCCCAACCCAGACGTGGCACTCACCGGCTTCAAGGCCGTGAAAATAAACTTACTTTCTAGGTGCACAATCTGAGGTGTTTGTGATAGCGAGAACAGATTCACTCAGACCTTTTCCTGTTTCACCTGGTGACCCTGAGGTCTTAAACAAAAGAGACAGTAGGAATAGTGATTTTATTGAAAGGATGAATCCCTGAAGTGTCATGGCTAATGACATATTTGCAGACTGGAAGTTCTGGATGCAGTGGGTCCTGGTAAGAGCCTGTTCCCAAAACAAGTCGTCAGAAAATGAACACTGCCAGACTTCTTGGTGGGTCTGTTGAGTTCTGCCTTTCAGTATCATGTGCTCTTTCTTCATGTGCTTGCATTGGCTTTAGACACAATGTCATCGATCTCTGAAGAGCCCAGAGTTGCTTGACACCCAGTATCACTAGTGTCTGAGGACCTCAGAGTTGCCACAGATCATTCATGACAGTTACCTCTCAAACAAAAGAGAATTCTGCTATGGCCTGTGACCTGCCATCTTGGAAGGAACCTAAGGATGACTTGACTGCTTGCTGGAGGTGGGTTTTCATGGTTGACTGCCTCTCCACACAGGTGGGTTCTGCAGCAGGATTTGACCCCCCAGGAGGGTTTGAAATGTTTAAGGCACTGTGGATGACCACACAAACACTGTCTGTAGAACACAATGTCGAGGCCAGTATGAGCCATTGGCTGGGAACAGAAGTTGAGAGGAATAGAGCCTTGTCCTATGGGTCAGCAGGCCAGGAGCCTACCATGTTCTGCCCTCTCCCTGACTTCAGGCAGACAGGCATCGGGGACTACAGGCTGTCTCAGCAGCAAAGACTGATGTTTATCAGATGGTTCTGCTGTGAAAAGCAGGTTCTGTTTAGTGTGTGGGGAGAGGCCAGACTGAGGTGCCAAGAACAGAGACTGGGTTGTAAGGAACAGTGGTGGTGTTGTGGGGAAGATGTCAGGGCTCTGGGTGGTGAGGTTTGTCTCTCTCTCTCTCTGTGTCTCAAAGGGAATGTAAAGGATGTGTGTGTGGTAAGCTGAATTGTGTCCCCCTTAGGTTCCTGTGTTGAAGGCCCATCTCTGAGTACCTCAGAATGTGACCTGATTTGGAAATAAGGTCCATGTATGTTGCAATTAGTTTAAGTGAGGTCATACTGAAGTGGGGCAAGACCCTGATTCAATACGACTGCTTTGTTCCCATCAAAAGGAGGACATGTGGACACAGATGTGACCGTGGAAAGAACACTGTGACCACAATGACACACACTGGGTGAAGCTTTCCTCTGCTAAGGAATGCCAGCAAACCTCCAGCAGCTGGGAGAGAAGGCTGGGGCGGGTTCTTCCTCTGGCCGCCAAAGGTGTCAGCCATGCAGACTTACAGCTTTCAGAACTGGAGAGAGTACATTCCTGTTGTTTAAGCCACACAGCTTGTGGCTCTTTGTTACAGCTGCCCAGGAAAATAATTATAGACAAGATATGATGAATTATTCAAACCCAGGTTTAGGGAATTCTTTCTTTAAAAAACATAGGCTCAAAATTCCCTTGCTGTCACGAGCTGTCTGTCCCTCCTGTGTCCATCTGTCACATAAAAGTGGCCATGAACCTACTTTATGGGACTGTGGGCAGATGGCATGTGTTCCTGAGATTGGAACATTCTCAGAGTGTCTGGCATCAACGGCTGGTGATACACACTGGGTGTAACCATTGCGATCTTCTCACAGTTGCACAATTGATATTTAATGAGTGGAGACGGAGACCTGGGACCCCATGCAGCTGCAGGAAGAATGGTTAGAGTCACAGAGGAAGCAGCCAGCCTACGGGGTGCCCAATTTCATAGCCGTTTCGAGTCACTTGTTTGATGGTGGTGAGTTCCAAGTGTGTCTTCTGAGTGGTGTGCGGTCAGTTCCCCGCAACAGCCATATTCCTACCAGCTCTCACTGGGGACCGTGTTCAGCGGTTGTTTCTCACATGGCTTGAGGTTGGTGTAGACATTCTCCTGGTACAGGGGGAAGAATCTACACTCGGGAATCTACCTCTGTACAGCTGCATGCAGTTGAGTTCAGACCTTAGTGAACAGGCATAGTTAGGAAATAGAGGTGCGGGGTGAGATGTATCAGCTGTAGTGGGTAAGGAGAACGTGGGTGTCATTTTCAAAGCCACATCCTCTTGAAACAAAGGAAGCTGGGGGGGGCTTATTTGGGAAGTTACATATATTCATACTGGAAAGTCCATTAGGGGCCCACGCACTGGAGTCGCACGTTTGCTAACACAGTACATTCCCAAGCATGCTCAGTTTAAGGTCATAGTTCAAGAAAGGAACACTATGAAACACGTTTTGGGCCATACTTAGCTCAAGGTCTCAAGTTTGAATGGTCAACGCTGCTCTCGGTCACATTCATTTGTGTCATATGTGACACTCACGAAGCAAGGGCCCTTTGTGGTTGACCACTAACATTGCTGTGGAAAATAGTGTTCTGTAATATGTTGTGAGGCCAGGGGGCACACACCTGTATGTAATCCCAGGCAAGGGGATCACCATCTTCAAGTCAGTCTGGTCCGTACAGCGTAGGGAAGCCCATCTCAAAGCAAACAAACAAAAACCACTGTCTCTGGTTTGTGAAGAAGAGAATGGAGGAAAAGGAGAGGGGACTGGAAGAAGAAAGAGAAGCGGTGTGGCGTGTTGATGGCCTGAGGGGTTCTAGTCCCCTCGCGGTGGGGCTCAGCAGAAGTTGAGATGAAAGAGAATGTTGCCCTAGCCTATGATTTACCATCAGATACTCCAGAGCACACCTCCAGCCACAATGTCCCTCGGGCCAGAAGGGAGGAAAGCCACTGACCCGTCAGGCCAGCCCGGCTCTGATCTCGATCTGAGGGCGAACAGGGCTGAGGAGGGCAAGAGGTTAATATTCTGTGGGCTACCTAAATGCTCCTTAAATGTGGAATGTGATAAAGATGTGCTGATGGCCCAAAAGCGGAGCCTCCTTTGTCTGCGTAAAGCAATCCAAAGACAACAGAGACCTGAGTGTGGCGTCCTCAGAGAGAAGAAGCCTGGTTCTGCTGATGAGGCAATTCTATTTGAGGCAACCTCTTCTTTACAGTAACAGGGCTCATCTTAAAGTACCAGTGGGGAGACGTCTGGAGTGTGGCTAGCCAGCTCCACAAGAAATGTTAGGCACAGGACAAGGAAGAGACAGATATTCAAACACAGAGATGAGGGCCTTGCTGAGGAGTCCAGAGAGGGAGGGGATGGACTGAAGGGAGCTGAGGTGCCCTGATCTCACCCTTGGCTCTGGCAAAACCAAGACTTCCTTCTTTTCTGGCAATCTGGCAAAGGAAGGAGCCTCAAGCATTTTTATTAGATTGCATTTACTAACTACCCCACGTTTATTTATCTTACAGAGTCTTTCAAAGTTTCAAACCCATGGTCACTTGCCAAAGTCCCCTAGTCTACTGGTTTTCTGTTTGTTTTTGTTTTTAATTCAATTATTTTTCTTCAGAAAATTGCTTTTCAAAGGTTTGGTTATGTGTTTGCACTATTCTTGCAGGTATTCTGTTTATACCTGTTTGAAGAGCTCTTTCAGCCAGGACTCTGGCCTGGGGCTACTGACTTCCAGTCTCTCAGCAATTGCTCAGCCCTTCCCTGAGCTTCTAAATCCTTTCTCCCTTTGACAACTCTGTGGAGTCTTTTGAGGGTGATACATTCCTGCCTTTGTCTTTCCTACTAATCTCAGTGCTGGAGGCGCTGGGCAAGGGGCTGAATGAGTATTCCACAAGCACTCTCAGTCCTTTATGTTTAAGAACTAGGTCCTGCTTCCCTCTCTCCTTGCCTTACTGCTATGGGAAGGCTCTTCTTTAAGTCCTTAGCAGGATGGATGGTAACAGGACTGCTTGGTTTACTGGGCACAGGACAAGACAGCAGCCTAGGAGAAAGGACAGGAAGTCACATATGTGCATAAAGCATGGTGATGTGTAGAGATCCAAAAGCAGACACAAGTAGACATTTATAATTGCTCTGGATTGCTATTTCACAGTGCTGGAGAGAATTTATTTATTTTATTTTGTTTATTTATTTCTTTCAAAAAACCGAAAAACTCCTGAGATTTTCTCAGCTCTAGTTGTGAGTATTTGTGAGGTAGCAGAGGCATGGTTAAGCTGACAAATTCTACTGCTGGGAGATGTTTCTTCTCCTTTTTTTCTTCTTTCTTTTTTTGTTTTTGTTTTTGGAGATAGCATTTCTTTATGTAATCCTGCCTATCCTGGAACTCACAATCCAGAGGCTTTGAGCTTTTAAAGAGATTTTGGAGTTTTACAAAGATTTTTAATTTTAAAAAAGATTGAATATTTTTCCCCTATACTGGATTTTCAAACATTTGAATTTTTAAAGACTGTGGTACTTTTAGAATTTGGAGTATTTATATTGTAACATTGATATTCATGTGTGATGTTGGGGATAAACAAGATAGGAAAGGTTATGGCTTAACTGTGATACATTTGTATGTCAAGTTGACAATGGGTCAATTGTGCTGGCTGGTTTTATATCAACTGACACAAGCTATAGTCATCTGAAAGGAGGGAGCCTCAGTTGAGAAAATACCTCCATAAGATTGAGCTGTAAGGTATTTTTTAAATTAATGATTGATGGGTTAGGGCCCAGCCCATTGTGGGTGGTTCCATCCCTGGGTTGGTGGTCCCAGGTTCTATAAGAATGCAGGCTGAGCAAGCCATGAGGAACAAGTCAGTAACCAGTACCCCTCTATGACCTCTACATCAGCTCCTGCCTCCAGGTTCTGGCCCTGTTTCAGTTCCTGTCTTGACTTCCTCCAATGATGAACAGAGGAGTGTAAGTCAAACAAACCCTTTTCTCCCAAGATTGCTTTTGGTTGTGGTGTTTCATCGTGGCAATTGTAACCCTAAGTAGGAAAGGTCACAAGGACTCTGATCTCATCAATGATTAACCCATTATTTGGCTTGCATTATTTGGAGGTAGTGGGAGCTAGGCAGTGTGGACTGGCTGGAGGCAGTAGATCGCTTTTGGAGCATGACTTTGAATGTGTACATTGTCTCTGTATCCTTCTGGTCTACCTCTCTCTGTTCCTGGCTTCCATGAGACAAGAAGCTCCCTTCTACCATGCCTACCCACCATGATGTTCTGCTCACCATAAGTCCAGAAACAATGGTGCCAGTTGACCATGGATTATAACCTCTGAAACACAGAGTCAAATTAAATCCTTTAAAACCTTTAAAATGGTTTCTCTCAGATTGTCTGTCACAGCAAGGGAGAAAAGAACTAAGGTATCATCCTTGTTGGCTTATGTTGAGAGAGTCCCTGATATCTTCTGGGTCCAACCTGACTTATAGCTTATAAACTATATGCTATATCTTATATGATACATAACTATGAGCTATTTACATTGAATCTAAATTGACTTAGGGATGAAGAGGTGGCTTAGCAGGTAAAAGCTGTTGACCTGAGTCCAATCCTTGGGAACCATGGTGGAAGGAGAGAACTGAGTCTTGAAAGCTACCCTCTGACCTCCATACATACACTGTAATAGGCATGTACCCGCACTCACACAATAATAAATACTATAAAAATAAAGTAAGCAAATAAGAGATACCTGTGTGTGTGTGTGTGTGTGTGTGTGTGTGTGTGTGTGTGTGTATGTCTGAACTATCTGGCTCCCATCCAGATAGTCCTCCACATACAGCCAAGCCAAATTCTACCCCAGGGTATTGGGTTTCATTTCTGCCAGGGAACTCTTCCTCTTTGCCCACATTTCCACAGCAGGCTGGCTTAGATTCCTCAGATATGGGCATTCCTGCTACCTGGCGCTTTTGCATTATACTGATCACAGTAACAATTACTCATCATTGTTGAGCAGCTGGTGAGATGATGAAATTCTTAAAAGCTGAATTTCCTAGATATCTGGGAGTGGGCAGTAGGCCACTGTGGAGCAGATTTTGCTAATTATGTGGAAAATATCATTTGACTTCCTTCCCATGACCATGTGGTGGTGACACAGGTGACCCCTGGCTGGTGAGCGGGGTGAGGGGGTGAGGAGGGGGGGGGGGAGGGGAGCTGACTCATTGGCAGACTCATCTGTGTTCTCTGACGTCCTAGAGGCTTGCTTCCCTCGGAGTCTATAATGTCAGGGAAAGGAGACAGGGACTTTCATCAAGGATGCTATGACCTCTGGGGAGTAGGGGAATGGCTTTGCCTTTTCAAAATCAGGGACCCTGCAGTGGGCAAGGATAGCCTGCCAATGTCTGCAGTAGGAGGGAAGACTGGTACCCCGGAGGCTGGGGGGTAGACTGAAGTCTCCTCACTTAAAACACTGTCAGTGCCCATTTGTTTGAAGCTGGAGCCACCCATGAGCATGGATATGGAGTTAGTTTGTGGAGCTATAACTGGACATGTGAGTTTGGAATATTTACTGATGTTGAGATGTAGTGGTCAAGTCTGCGATTGGGACTGATGCAAAGCTGGGCTTAGTGTCTAGCCGTCCCCATGACAGGAACACAAGAGCAGTGCAGCAGATGTGTACAACCATCAAGTGAAGCAGATCACACTGGACAGATGGGGCTGTTGTTCTTAATGTCTGCTGGACCAGCTTAGACCGGCAGTGTCTTCAAAGCCGTGTTTACTTGCTTGACATGCCTCCTCCTTCTTTGCACTGCCTGGGAGGGTATTTTGTTACTTGATTGAAGAAAATGACATAGTATTTAAAATAGCTACTAAGCATCAGTCTCCCCATTGAGCTTCATGAATATTCCCAATTTCCCCATTCAGTTCAGTGAACATGCAGGAGCTTTCTCCATCCACCCACCCACCCATCCTTCCATCTGCCTGTCTAACTATATCTCTCTGTATGTAAATATCATACGTATATCATAAGAGGTACAATGTGTTCTTAGTATCTTTTCAGAGAGTAGATAGGAGCTCAGAAATCCCCTCAAAGGAAGACACTGCAGAGCTGTCTCCAACCGGCTCAGTGTTCCATTAGGAAAAATGGGCAACAGCTTAGGCAATGCGGTATTGGGTGTTTAGGAAACTGTATTCTCATCTTGTGAGTCAGCTTCTTGTCACTTTGACAAATAACCAAGATTTTTTTTTTTTTTTTTTTTTTTTTTTTTACTGAGAAAAAGGGTTTCTAGGGCTTTCTGTTTTAGAGACTTCAGTCCATGTGGATTCATCTTGTTGTTTCAGGCCTTGATCTCGGATTATCTGTCAGAGAGGCAGGAGCTGGTTCCCAAATATGGGAAACTCCTTGTCTGCCAGCTTGTCCTTGATCTGAACCTCTGATCCACCGCAGCCACCCCATGCTCACCCGCAGTCATCCTGCACTAGATCAGATGTTAGGCAGGTATACACAGCAGAGCAAAACTGCTCACCTTGTGGTCAGGATTGAAAGAGAAAGGGGAAGAGACTGAGAAACCTCTGGACCTTCAAGGGCACCAAAAACCTCCCACCAGATCCCCTGTCTCAGGTTCCAGTACTTCTCAATAACATCAAGCTGGAGACTAAACTTTGAGGGGGAGGCACTCCAGTTTCAACCTGTAAGTTTCTCATTAGCAGAGATTTCCCATTAGCAGAGAGAAAAACATTCACTCCATAATTAAAAACAAGACAATAAAACCACCCCTAGCTTGCAGTCCCCCTCTGCTGTGGTTCACTGCTGGGCTGCTCTGGCCTGACAGGGGCTGTGAGCTAGTGGAGCATTCTCAGGAAGGGAGCTTGAACCCCTGGGGGGTAGAAGAACTGGGCCTAGAGCAGGAACCAGAGGTGCCAGCCTTGGAGTTCACCAAGTTCACAGCTGTGTGCTGGGTGGGGGCTGCTCCTCCCACGAAGAGCCCTGTAACTCTCTGGCCAGCTGACGTGGAAGTCTGCATCAAGTCCCTTTATTTAATAAGGGCTGACCTTGATCTTTCTCCAGGACCACAGTGGAAATATTCAATAGGAGAAACTCTGTTTAATAAACGTTAAATTGAATTCACGAGAAGTTTCTCCTGCTTTCCTATGCAGTTCTGTACAACAAGTTCCATCTGGGAAAGCCGCATTTTCCCGGGGTGGGAATGAAGTTCTATTTTATTCCCAGGAAAATGTGAATCCGCCCATCTCTCTGGTTCGTTTAACCAGAAGCACTAAACTTTACAAAGAGACAGAAGGCGGGGCCCATCACTATGAGTCGTAACAGCTTCTGTTTGATTTTTTTTTTTTTTTTTTTTTTTTTTTTATTCCAAGGACTAACTTTTTAGCTAGAGAGGGACTACTGGCGAACACATGCCTCTGCACTGTGTTAATCATCTCAAGACATTGTTCTAGCCCTTATAGTATTCCATTCTCCATGTGTCCTTACCACATGGCAGCCTTTGTCTGGGTGGTTTGCATTTTGACAAGACAAAAAACAGGGCATCAGACGTGAGAGAGATCATTAGGAATCGAAAGCAGAGCCTCTTCTGAGAAAGTGAGAAGCCCCATGTTAAATAAAAAGAAATCCTCAAGCCCTATGGCAATGCTCCAAACACTGGGTTATTTCTAGGGTTTCCTTTGCACTGTGTGTTGATAAACAGATTCTTCTTGCATCTTGGCGATTACAAGCGATTCTCAGAGACTTAATTTGCTTTCCCAGTGACAGAAAAATATTCATATCCATATCCAAACTCACAAATTAAACCCAGAAATTAACTGAGACCTAAGAAGCATACTGTATGGGTAACAGGCTTCAACTGTGGGAAAGCCAGAACTCTACAGTACGTGAAAGGAGCTGGTGTGAGGGCCAGGTTTTTGTCTCCTCTTTTCCTCTGTCCCTGAGATCACATTGCAGCTTCCCCATGGTGTGGGTGTTTATGTGAATGTAGGAGCAGGTAGGATCTCTGCCACACCCACTTCTGGGCACAGACAGCCCCAAAGCCCGGGGGCATGTTCCTTTTCAGAGAGAATATGCTAGACTCACAAGACAACCGCGTTCTCTGATGTCTGATCCCCAAATACGGGAAACACTGTGTCTGCCACCTCATCCTTGGGTGACCAAGCCTCTGATCCAAATGTAGTCAACCCTATGTTGACCTGCAACCTTGGACCTCTGCCTTCAGTGAATGAGAGGCCCACCCAGAGTGTCTTGGGAATCTGCAAATTTAAGGGAATGAGAGAACCACCGTAAGCCTTGGCTATGTGGCTGTGGGCCCCGTTTCTTCAAAGCTTTTCAGCAACCTCTCCGTGTATCTACTCTGTTCTTGCACATTAATCCACGTCAAAATCGGGTAGCCTGAGGATTCTGTATCAGGAGATTCTACCTCTTGTGTTGTTCCTGGGGTTCACCTTGAGTTGCATTAAGATGAATGTTGGCTGGAGTTGAAGGTCCAAGTGGATCTTTCTCACAGTTTTGTCCGCTCAGCATCCCTTGTCTCCATGTGGCCAGCTTGGACTTCTCATGGCTTGCTGGTACTCAGGGTGATCCCTGTGTCCTCAGACCTGGCCTAGTGAATGAATTCCAGGAAGAAGGACACAGAGGTGCAAAGGCTGAAAGCAGGTGCCATCAACCACACTGAGCTGTAGCCCACCACTCTCAAGTCCAAGGCTTGGACATAAGGACATAAGAACATAAGGACAGAAGGATCAGGGTGTGTACAGAGAAGTAAAGAATGAACAGACGCTGCTTGGCTGAACTTCTGCCACACTGTGTGAAGTTCTCACTACCTGCTGTAGAACTCAGTTGTGCCCGTGAGTGGTTCCAATGTGTCTCAGCCAGGGCTCTTTGGAATTACTGTTGGAAAGGATAGATTTCTTACTTACATTTTATTATTATATTGTGTATGTGGGCACAAGTGCCACAGTGTGCTTATGGAGGTCAGAGGACAGCTTTAGGTGGCTTCTTTTTGCCTTCGTGTGGATTCTGAGGATTGAACTCAGGTCATCAGGCAAGAGCCTTTATCCACTGAGCTGTCCTGCCAGCCTGAGAATGGCTTTCTTAAACAAGAACTGTGACTCTCTTTTGAGCTTGTGCTGTGCATATCTCAGAGATCAATCACTCACCGCTTGCTGGTTCTTTTGAAAATCTTTTTATTCTCCCCCCCCCCCCCCCGCTCCCCCAATCCAGTCTCAGGTTCTACCAACTGAGCTAACCAGGCCTGCTCTATCTCTTTAAAATTAAGTGGTTTTTTTTTTTTTTTGACAATTTCATGTATGTGTAATACCTTCTTGTTCTCTCCCTTGACCTTTTCTTACATCCCTCCCAGCCCTGTCAACCCTCAACTTCCCTGTCTATCATTGTCCCAGATTTGTGACTTTGATTTTATGTTGTGATCATTTAGTTTAGCCAGGGCCTCCTGTGCGACCATCGGATTGGGTCTGGGCGTGGGGGCCTGATTAGAGTCAACAGTGGGTACATAGGTGAAGGCAAGAACTCCCCTTTCTCTGATTCCACCCTAGGAAATAATCAGCAGTGGGGGTGGGGGCCCCTGAGTCCCTCCTGCATCTGGTGCAGATCCAGTGCAGCCAGATGTTGTTGTTCAGAGATTCAGACTGCAATGGCCGTGTGTTGCTCAGGGATGATGACCTTTAGAAGTCCTTCTCCCTGTCTCCTGACACACTATTTCAGCCCACTTACCGGTTCTTGCACAAAGCAAATGTCATGGACTGCTGTCTGTGCTTGGGCAGGGTGTCTAGCAGTCAGAACAAAACAGGGAGAGGTGAGGCCAGGCTACTGAGGTAGCACCATCCCCTGGGCTGTAGTTGCCTGTCCATCTGACCCGCACCCTGCTTCCTCAAACATTCCACATGTGCAGCTCACAGAGGGCAGATAAGGGGCATGGCTGGCCTCCCCCCCCCCCACCCCAGCTCCCTGCTACCCCACACTGACTCTCTGCTACCCCCACCCTGACTCCCTGCTGCCCACCCCCCGCCCCCCACTTGTCATCAGCTCCTTCTGACTGAAATGCTGGAGCCTCTCAGCAGGTGCAGTCATCTGGCTTTATTTGAGGACGAGGTCTTTTTGTTTATTTTGGTTTTGCTCTGAAGACCTATTCCTGTCTAGTGTCCATATGCAGTCACATGAGCTTCCCCCAGCCACCCTAATGACAAGGCAAGGACCGGGACACCATTTTTGCTTCCCAGAGAGGAGCTCATTTGAATTTAAGGTATGTTTTATTTAGTAGGTTAGGAAGATGGGCCTTTGAATTGTCTTAATCTGCAATGATATTTTCCTGCACTTTCAAGCCCAGGGTGGGCCCTAGCAGCTCTCCCTCACAGACCCTGATTTGGGGTAGGACACGGCCCCTTGCACTTCATCCATCAGTCAGTGTTGTTTCTTATGCAAACACAGTTTCGTCATTATTCTAGAAATAGGTGCTTTCAAGGAGGCAGGTAACCTGTTTGTCTCGTTCCTTCTCTTCAGCTGTTCTCACTTGTAGCAGCAGTAACAGCACGCGGCCACCATTTTTCAGTGAGGTAATACTCTCTGGCCGAAACAAACAACTCGCCTTTAGGTCGCATAGTTTACCCACTGGGGACCATGGTTATTATTGTTATTTTATATTATTATTGCCTTGTAGAATGACTTGCCTGTCACGTTGTAGCTTAATTGGGAACACGGAATGATGAATAATTTAAGAGAATGAATATGATGGCAATGTATATGAGGGGCAAACAAAGCTTGGCCAAGACCCAGTCCCCTTGATGTCACACAGTTTCTTGAGTACTGGCGTTAAATGATATTTGGTGCTGTCTGTGTCTTTGGATCTTTGATGAAGTCGTTCCTGTCCATGATGTCGCCATAAAAATGCTACGAAATATTTTTTTTTCCATAATAGGATAAGAATCTCCCCATTGATTTCTTCAGTAGAAGGGTGTTTCCATCATGGCTCTTGCACTATCTTGTTGTGTATGGACTCTGGGAATGGGGCCCACTTGTTATCTATTGTGTTGGTTACTTTCCTATCACCGTAATCAAACACCATGGCCAAGGCAACTAATAAGATAAAGAATTTATTTGGGATAACTCATGGCAGGGAGGTGTGGTGATATATTGTGTACCTTAATAAACTTGTTGAAGGATCAGAGGGCTGAGCCAGCCACTAGATTAGACACAGAGCCAGGCAGTGGTGACACACACCTTTAATCCCAGCACTTGAGATTCATGCCTTTGCTTGGGAAGCACACATTCCTTTAATCTCAGGAAGTAATATGGCAGGGCAGAGAAAGATATGTAAGTCATGAAGAAACAGGAACTCACTCTCTTTAGGCTGAGGGTTTCATAGAGGTAAGAACTAGTGGCTGGCTGTTCTGCTTCTCTGATCTTTCAGCTTTCACCCTGATATCTGGCCCTGGCTTTTTTTTTTTTTTTTTTAAATTAAAAGACCATCTAAGATTTGAACAACAGGGAGGCTTACTTAGCAGCAAGGGGCAGGTATGACTACAGGAGCCTTGAAGCCGAGGGCTCACATCTTGAATGGCTGGCAGGAAACAGAGCATGCTGGCAATGGCTCATGAGACTTTGAAATGTCAAAGCCTGTCCCCTAGTGATACACTTTCTCCAGCAAGGTTACACCTTCTAAACCTACCCAAACAGTTCTGCTGACTGGAGACCAAGTATTTAAACATCTGAGCCTGTGGGGGCATTATCATTCAAAGCACCACAGCTGCAGAAGAGGTGTAGATATACTCAGGGAAGTGCGGATCAGAGGGCCTGGTATGGAGGAATGAGTGCAGGTGACAGAGAAAGCGCCATGCCTTTTGCAGTCTTAAACAGAGCCCTGAACAGATGGTGTTTTCCTGTGGGAAGAGGGGGAGGCTGTCTGAGGTGGGATGTGACTCCCTCTCCATCTTCTGTCTTGGTGGCTGAGCTTCTGCACCCATTTGGCTAGATCACGGTACCCAGACACCGCTCTCACAAAGATGCTGCGAGATCAGATGCCCTTCGAAAGCAGGCAACTCTCTATGACACAGGTCTCACTCAAGCTGCTGAAGGTTGGAGCAAACACCACCTGAAGAAGCAGAGCTTTTGTTTCCAGCCTGGAGCACAGGAGCTCTGCCTGGGTTTGCAGCCTGCTGCATGCCCTTCAGGATTTGGGCTCAACACTGACATACCATGCTTCACTCGACTTTCCAGGTACTTTTTCTCTCCAATTGTAGAGAGATACATCCGGTTCATTTTGTTTTGATGGAGAGCCCTGACTAATGTGCTGGTGTGCTTGAATTTATTTTAAACCGTGTACATGAGTCATTTTCATAAAAGAACATATTGAATTTCAGATTGCAGAGGGATGTGAGGCAAAGCCTTTGATGCTCTGCATTCAATCCCCAAGCCATGTGATCATGGGAAACACCAGTCACCCAGACACTTCAGAAGTCACTGGATGGGATATGTCACCTCACGGCTCCTGCCTGGGCATGTACTGAGGAGACTCCAGTTCCAAAAGTTGCCATTGGCTTCTAAATGGTGTCAGCTGTCAATTCTATAATGCACCTTTTGACTATAATCTGGGCCTATCAGATATCAGCAGGAAATCACAAAATTGTTGTTGTAGGATACATGATACGGTCGACACAAGCACTATCACTTGGAGTATAGAGATGACTTGAAGGGTATCTCTGTGACTGCAGCTGAGTGATGGGGGAGGGGCTTAGTTCCTAAGTAGTTCTGCAGCCACCGGGGTCCATTAACTTCCGAGCATCAATGCTTCTTGACTACAAGGAAGGTAGAACTAAACCACGTCATAGTTGGAGCTCTACAAAGAGAAGAATCCAGCAAATCGCTCACCCTGTGGGTGGGCTACCACTGCCCCATGTCCCCTGCAGCCAGAATACCTCCTCCCTCTGGGAACTGTGCCTCAAGCCTTGTGTAAGGGACAATGGTTTCAGTTCCTGATTCTGTCTCAGGATAGGGCTAAGGAGCTGAGGTTGTCTAGAAATGACTACACTGTGAAATGGGGAACCAAAAAAAGAAAAGAGGCTAAAGAAATTAGAGACATTATCTATGGCTTAAGCAAGATGTAGAAGAGAGCTTCAAACGTGAAGATTGTAAGTCTTGTACTCCGAGGCCAACACCACCTTTTCCTTCCCATCTCTCCTCAGTCTGAAGAGGCTTGGCTGGCTAATACTACCACACTGCAAACACATGAGAATTTGCCACTATTCAGTGGCTGTGTTGCTCTGGGCATAACACAGATCATTTTGTTGAATATGAACAACCCGTGAGATATTTTATTTTCCCAATTGTTTTTTTTTTTTTTAAAGGGATGATGACAAGGGTCAGATTGTTAAGTAGCTTTTCTAAGATCAAGATATTGAAATGTGGTTGGGGACATAGATCAGTTGTAGAGTGCTTGTCTAGCATGCCCGTGCTGTGGATTTGATCCCCAACAAAACACATGCACACACAGATATAAATGGTGACTTCATATTCTGACAATGGTCTTTCTGACCCCCAAATCTAGATATTTTACTACACACCTGTGTTTTGAATAGTTGAAGAAATAAATGGATGAATGCACATCTGAGAAATTTGTTTGAGAATTGACAGCAGTGATTTGTCCCTCCCTGTATAACACATTCAGGACAATATTTTGGACTGTACTTATGAGCCCCATAGATGGGGAGGCACCTGGAGTCAGTGTGGACCTCATGGTTGCAGTTTCTCTGCTCATGCTATCTTTTTTTAATCTGAGAATTTGGCTGACAGGCCTGGAGGAACCAATTGTGGATGGAAAGGTACTGTGGTCAGAGACTTCACAGGGCCACCCATGCATAAGTGCTCACCACTCTAAATTCTTTGTCCTGGAAGCTGACAGGACAAATCTCCCCCTTCAGCATCAAGCTGACAGAAGTAGATGAGATAAGTCACATAGACCTGCATCATCAAGTTTGTCTCCTGGTTAGTCACGCATGCTTGTGTTTATGAATGGCTGTTTGAAGAAAGAATTCATGACCACAGGGCCTGACTCAAGAGCTGGGGATGTAGAGAGGGGCCCAGGTGCTGCATACAGAGGGACCCACAGCTGGGTCTTGGGGAGATGACAGAGCATCTCCAGGCACACACCAATATACACAGACACATTCACACACACAAATGCACACACACACACACACACACACACACACACA
The DNA here is from genome assembly GCF_903995425.1 of Onychomys torridus. Lineage (NCBI taxonomy): Eukaryota > Metazoa > Chordata > Mammalia > Rodentia > Cricetidae > Onychomys > Onychomys torridus. The sequence continues at coordinate 5,618,718 of NC_050459.1, read as the reverse complement.
CACACACACACAAACACACAGAGTCTGTTGTTTTTCTGTTTAACAGAGTACCACAGACTAGGTGATTTCTTCCTTCCTTCCTTCCTTCCTTCCTTCCTTCCTTCCTTCCTTCCTTCTTCCTCTCCTTCTTTCCATCCTTCCTTCCTTCCTTCCTTCCTTCCTTCCCTCCCTCCTTCCTTCCTTCCTTCCCTCCTTCTTCCTCTCCTTCTTTCCTTCCTTCTTTTTAAAAAAATTTACTTATTGTAATATATAATACACATGTATGCATGTGTGCCATGTGTTTGCTGGGCACCCTCGGAGGCCAGAAGAAGGCATCAGGGTCAGATCCTGTGGAACTGGAATTGAGAATGGCCTCGAGCCACCATGTGGGTGCTGGGAACTGAACCAGGGTCCTCTGTGAGAGCGACAAGTGGTCTTAACCACTGAGCCATCTCCAGCCCTGACAAGGTGATTTCTAATGAACAGAAACTTTTGACTCACGACTTCTGGATGCTGGGAAGTCAAACATTGAGATTCTAGAACCTGACAACGGTCTTCTGCCCAGGGCATCATGTGACACACGAAAGGAAGCGAGTGAGAGAGGGAGACAGACAGAAACAAGGAGGGAAGGACAGAGGGACCCAGAGTCACTTTAAAACTTCATCAGTGTGTGTGTGTGTGTGTGTGTGTGTGTGTGTGTGTGTGTTAGGTACACTCATGGCACTGTGCACACAGAGAAGTCAGAGGACAACTGTCAGGGCTTGGTTCTCTCCTTCCATCATGGGATTCAAGGACTGAACTCAGGTCATCAGGCTTGTATGGTGCTGGTTTTGCCCACTGAGACATCTTCCTGGTGCACAGTCACATTTTTATGAAGACCAATCCCATCCACGCCTCCTTGGCCTGACCACCTCTTAAAGGTCTGTTATGAAATCTCCTTCATGCGTCTGTGTGCTGAGCATTTGTTTCCCGTCTGGTTGGCACTATTCTAGAGGGCTCCGGAAGCTGGAAGCTGGGGCCTGGTGGGAGAAGCAGCTTACTGTATGTGTGAGAAGTCCTATCTTTCCCTGGCCCCTTCCTGTGCCCACCTTTCCATGTGTGATGAGCAGCCACATCTGTAATAAACTTTGCTGTCATCATGTTCGACTCAGGTGCATTTGGAAAGTAGTCCTTAGAGATTCTGAAGAGGAAAGCAGAAATCTGACAAAGTATGTTAAAAGCTCAACACTGGTTAGAAAGGCACAGGGCTCCTTTTGAATTTTGAAATATTGCCAAACTAATTCAGTTTTTAATGTTTTAAAGTCTTTGGTATGTGTCTGATGTGTGTATGTGTGCATTTGTATATAAACATGGGATGTATGTGTCACAGTGTATGTGTAGTGGTCTGAGGAGAACAGTGGGTCCTCAACTATCACCTTGTGTGAGATGGGGTCTCTTATGGTCTCCCCGACCCCCTCCTGCTGCATAGCCTGGGCTAGCTGGCCTGTGAGTGTCCAGGGATTGTCCCATCTCTGTCTTACCCCTCCCCAGAGTAGCGCTGGTGTACAGGTGCCTGCCACCACATCTAGCTTTACATGGATTCTGTGGCTTTGAACTTAAGTCCTCATGCTAGGACAGCAAGTGCCCTACTGGCTGAACCATCTACCCAGTTCTGCGATTCAGAGCTTTCAGAAAGTTACAGCTGCACTCCTTGGAAGTGAATATGAATCGTGTGTGATCCAGGCACAGCAGCCATGTGCTCCTCCTCTTTTCCCTCTTGGTCTGCTTTATCTACCCTATGGGGATCCAGGCTGAAGCTCATATCTTCCTTTCTGTAAATGCATTTTGTTTATAGACAAGCATATTTTCCCTGATCTCAACATCATCCATGTGCTAAGGAGGATGGAGGAGATGACGACATTTTTTCCCCCCTGGGTCAGAAACATTGTGATACCCCAAAGCGTCCCCACCCATTTGAACAGGGAAAGTAGAAGAGAAAAAGGAAATAGGAAAGTAAGAAAGAGAACCAAGCCCCATAGTTCCACCCCACTGAGTGACGAAAGCAGGGAGCAGAGTCATGGTCCCCATCTTAACTGTGAACACACCCTAATGATGACCACAGGGAGCAGCTGTGGTCCCCATCCTAGAGTTATGAATGCACCAAGTAAGCTCTGTCCAAGGCCACGTCATCAGTGTGATGTGAGGATCTGTATACCAGCAGAATCCAGTTCCTGGTTCATAGATGGCAGCCTTCTCACTGTTCTCGCTGGTGGGAGAGGCAAGGGGGCTTTGGAAATGATGCTACAAGGGCACCAATCTCTCTCTGAGTGCTCTGCCCTACCACCTAATCACCTGCTGAAGATGTTACCTGTTAATGCTGCCTACGGTCACCTCAGAGGTTAGGTTTCAATGTGTGCTTACTTGGCAAGTGTGTGGGGTGTGGTGTGATGAGGGTGGCACATGACATTCTGTCCATAGCAGTAGCCCAGGCACAGGTCCTGGTGACTACACAATTCATGTTCTCTCCTAACCTCAGCTTTGCAGCCATGGGTACTGTCTCTAAAGAGGGGAAGAACGAGAGATCAATAAAGTTAAGTGTGTGGGTGAGAAGGCAGGAGAGGCAGCGATACCAGACCAGACCCAGGTGCGACAGATGAATCACAGTGTCTCTTGCTAATACTCCCAGATGCCTCAGTACAAAGCACTCCACTTTGTTCTCATTGCTGAGCACAGGCTGTGGGGTGCAGCCCAAGGCAGTGTGACTCTTCCAGTCCCAGCCCCTTGCAGGCCTGTGCTCTGTGCCCAGAACTTGCCAGGGAGATGTGCAGACTTTCATAATACCATATTTCTTTCTCAAAAATTGTATTTTTATTTTTGGTTGTGAGCCTAGCCTTTAACGGCTGAGCCATCTCAGTGGTAGAGTGCTTGCCTAGCAAACGCAAGGCCCTGGGTTCAATCCTCAGCTCCAAAAACAAAAACCAAAAACCAAAAAAACCAAAAAAAAAAAAAAAAAAAACCAAACAAAAAATTATATTTTTATTTATTTAGAGTGTGTGTGTCTCTGTGTGTGTGTGTGTCTTGTGTGTGTGTATGTTTGTGTGTGTGTGTGTGTGTGTGTGTGTGTGTCTTGTGTGTGTGTGTCTGTGTGTGTCTTGTGTGTGTGTCTGTGTGTGTATGTGTGTGTGTGTGTGTGTGTATGTCTCTGTGTGTGTGTGTGTGTGTGTGTGTGTATGTCTCTGTGTGTGTGTGTGTGTGCTGGGACAGATGTGTTACCATGGGCATGTGGAGGTCAGAGGAAAATCCAAGGTGTCACTTCTTCCACCACGTGGGTCCTGGGGATCCAACTCGGGTCGTCAGGCTTGGTGGTGAGTGCCTTTCCCTGATGAGCCATCTTGTCAGCCCCATGATGTCATTTTACTTTTAGAGAAGACTAAGGAGGTGGCAAAGGGGATGAAGCTGCTAGAGAATCTGGCAGGAAATGAAGACAAATACGTGAATATTGTGTTCTTTTGATTCTGGAGCCCAGGCTGGCCTTGGGGTTGTAGCCATCAGTCTTTCAAGTGCTGGCACCACAAGCGTGAGCCATCATGCTTCCTGCAAATACTTATTCCTTACTCCCCTCTCTCTCTGTTGTACCATTGATGTTAAGGTTGCGTGAACTATTCTAAGAAGGCAAGCTTCTGTCGTAAGGTTTTAGATCCAACATGTCAATCAACAGCTTCTTTCTCCAAGGTTTCTTTGTTCTCAATCTGAGGTGTGGGAGGAACACAGGCGGGGTGAAGGCATTTCTGGTGGGGTTGTGGGTCTCTGCTGGGACAGGACCCAGGGCTCATTCTTATGAGCAAATCATGAGCCCATTTCCAGCATGCAATGGGCCACAGGGTCATAGATCAGCATACCCAACCACAGACTCTCAGGTCCCCTTCACTCAGAGCAAGGAGGTCAATGCAGTGTGTTTCCTCAGTCCCGGTTTGAGTCATTCTATTTTTAATTATCGCCCAATTATCCCTCTGGATTCCCTTGTGTCTGCCACCTTCCAGTTCATGCCTTTACAAAGCACCGTGTTAACTCAGCCTGGGCTGAGGGAAAACTTTCCCATATCCTCTGGGTGCTGTGTTCCTGGTTTCACTCCAGCTGGTGATTCCCCGATCTCTGCACACAGCTTTTTTTTTAAGTCCTGAACAATCACTGTGAGGACAGACAAACATCAGGTTTGAGACTCCTTCATGGATTTGGATTTGCTTCTGGTCAACTTCTGAAATGAGACTGGTGACAAGAGAGGGTGAGGGCTGTATTCCTATGCCAGCAGCATCCTGTCTGGACCCAGGCAGAGGGATGGCCAGTGAAAGGTGTTGTGGAATATTACTTTAACTGTGTAAAGGTGTGTTACACCTTTGTTTCTGCTGCCTTTGTTAATGATGTAAAGATGTGTTACTTTGCCTGCCTAAAGCACCTGATTGGTCTAGCAAAAAGCTGAATGGCCAATAGCTAAGCAGTAGAGGGATAGGTGGGGCTGGCAGGCAGAGAGAATAAGGAGGAGGAGGAATCTAGGCTGGGGAAGAACGAGAGAAGAGAGAATGAGAGAGAGAGGGAGATACTGGGGCCAACCAGGCAGCCACTTGTCAGACAGACACGGAGTAGGATACAGAAAGAAAGGTAAAAAGCCCTGAGGCGAAATGTAGATGAAGAGCTAGCAAGAAACGAGCCTAAGCTAAGACCAAGCAGTCACGACTAATAATAAGTCTCCATGTCACGATTTGGGAGCTGGTTGGCAGTCCCAGAAAGCCTGCTACAGAAAGGTGATTCCTGTGGTCTAAGAATGGCTGGAGTCGGGGTGAGTGGGAAGGGGCTCAGCCTGCTTGACTCAGGCTCCTTCTCTCAGGCCTCTGTGACAAGGAGGACTCATCCTCTGTCCTCTGAAGTCTGTAGAGACTGACTTAGGTAGAAGCAGATTATGGAAAGGAAGTGGGGAGCCCAGTGGCAGAGCCAGACATGGAAGGAGAAGAGGAGAGGTTGGTGGGAGTGAGGGCCTAGGAGAAACCTCACCTGCAGTGCTCGGGTATTGTATTGAAGCTGGGCACGCCCTTCCCAGACCTGGTAGATAATGGATCAGTGGAGGGGTCTGGGGAGGCTTCTGGCCAGGGAAGGCGGTTTTAAGGAAGTCATCCTGAGTCCTAAAGGGTTTAACACAGGCCAGTGGTTCTCTAGATGTCATAAGGACCCCTCTGCACTGTGATAACAGATGCTTCCTGATGTAGTCAGGTGTCTCCTGGGTCAACCCTTACCTGGTCGGGAAGCCCTGACATAGCTCTGAGTCTTTCTGGATTGTGTGGATGGACTTTTCTCCACTAAGGGTTTCTGTAAAGCACCAGTGAACCTGCAGTCCCTGCCTCCCCAGGGTCTCACCCAGGGGGAGAAGAACTGTTCTAAGAAGATGCCCTGGGTACAATAGCCATCACTGTGGAGGCTCTAGGCTTCACCTCTCACCCAGAAAACCAGCATGGGACCTGCAAAGAAGGGACTTGGGTTGGTGGGCTGCTGGAAGAACCGATGCAGGAATTTGTATTCCTGGCCATGATCTAGAGATGTCCCTTGGAGAGTGACCACAGGCCTAGTTTGCCTGGTTAGCATTTGGGACTCAAGCTTTGGGCCGTTGGTATAGCTGGGTAGAGGAGAGTTCTCCTTTGTACAACCATCAGGAGGCTCTCGCCACTAAGCAGCCACCTGACTTTGAGACACAGACCCTCCTGTCAGCAGGCGGGGCAGGTATTCCAGGCCAGTTTTCGTCTGGCCTATGGGAGCAATGGATGGCTCAGGCTTGCTGTCCATTGCTTCTCTTTAGAAATCCAGAGACTTGCAAAGGGTGGTTGTGACTGAGGAGCTCCAAGGAAGAGGTGGGGTGCTTGGGCTGGAGACATGGCTCCATTAGTAAAGTGTGTGAAGCTGAGTGTGATGGTATGTCTTGAAATCCCCCAGAAAGAGGACGTAGAGATGGACAGATTCCTGAAGCTGGTTGTCCAGGCAGCCTAGTCTACTTGGAGTTCTGGGACAGTGAAAGACTCCATCTTTCAAAACAAGGTAAATGATGACTGAGTAACGATGCCCAAAGTTGACTTCTGGGTGCTGCATGGGCACATACGTATGCAAGCACCTGCATACACATATCTATATACACAAAGGGTGGGGGTTGGGGGGAAAGAGGCAAGGGAATAGGCAAACTGTTCTTGAACTTCAGTTGGCATCTTGTCCAGTGGCTACCTTCATGGTGAGACCCCAAGTAGTTTCTGGGATACATGGGCCATACAGAGGGCCAAAGGTATGCCATCTGGGTTTGCCAATTGCTGGTATATTTGAGTGGTTGACACAGGAAGCCAACTGTCTACCCGCCATAGTCACAGTGAGTCCTGGCTGCCACAGTCTTGCTGAAACTGTACTCAGGGGGCCACCCTTCAGTGTGTGAGCCGCTACAAGCCCTTCAGGACTGTTCTACCACCACTAACTATGACTTGGGCTGTTGTCTCCAGAGTTGGTCTACCCTGCTGATCCCACTGTGACCATGTAAGCTGTTAAGTTTGTCATAGTGTGTTTGTGAGTTTTGGTTATCATAAAGAAAAGGTTTTCTAGACTCTTTAAGTTTTAACAGAAGACATATTCTTTGTCTAGAAGACAAACGACTGCTTTCTTTTTTCCTTTAAATTATGTGGCTGGAGACATACCTACACTTGGCTCATGTCTGGGAAGATGCCATCACTTATAGGAGAGCCCAGGACTTCAAGAATAGCAACACAGTGATTTGTTTTTCAAACACTATTTTACTTATGCCTGCAATAACAGGACATGTGCTATTTTTCAGTGTTATAATCCGATTCCTCCTTTGATATAAACAGCTTTATCTCATCTCATTGTTTATATCACATTCCTATTCCTCTGGAAAGAACAATATTTTCCCCCGAAAAGTCGTATATTCTTGTCTAAGGATGGCTTAAATAGGTAACAGATGGTCCTTTTTTGTTGCATCCCCCAGCCCCCATGCCTAGCCTCTATCAGCTACTAAGATCAACATCTTTGAAATTTTCTCTGTCCATGAACTTAGGGATTTGTTACCACCTTTTATTGAAAGGGTGGTATGTTGGGTAGGGTTAGAAGACAGCTTATTGGATAGATTTATTTGCTGTTGTCAAATGACATGTTTTTGAACAAACCTGCTTCCTGGAACATAGTTACCCAGGGCAATCACAGGGAAGAGAGTCTAGAATCCTCAATGTGGGCCACATGATCAGTGTCTGGAAAGAGCTCAGTGGGCACCAGCATCCAGCCAAACAGCTCATTTATAATTTAGTTCTGATGTTTTGATTTGTCTGAGATCTTTTTTCAAGAAGAGGTTTGGTTTGTTTTATGGGGGAGACATAAGATTAGAACCTTGGAGATTTCCCTCATCACCTTTTGAGCTTGTTGAGTTTGGGAAGGCTGGAAGACAATCTCAGCTCTCTTCCTACAGACCGTGTATGTACATATGCCCCTCTCCCTCTGCAAAAGTTACTGAGGACATACCATGAGATAGTAGTTGTGAAATGCTTTAAAACTCAAAAGCAACCAGACACAGTGACAAAACCTGCTAACCCAGCCTGTAGGCAGCTAAGGCAGGAGGATCAGGAATTCAAGGCTAGCCTGGGCCACTTTGTTAGGTTCCTGTCTAAAAAATAAATAAAACAAAAGATAAGCTGAATGTGGTGAGGCATACCTCCACGGGATCCTCCAATCCCAGAACTATGAGGCTGAGGAAAGAACATCATGAATTGGAGGCTAGCCTGGGCTACATATTGAATTTGAAGCCACCTGAGCTATATGGGGAGACCTTGTTTCAAAACAACAAACCAATCCCAAATCAATCAACTAGTAAACTTCAAAAGCAAGTGACCAAAATGTTAGTACTCACTGTTAAAATCCAGCCATTAAGCAAGTGTGCCATCTAAGAAGGGAGTTTGTCTCCCACACTGTAATTTAGACTATGTGTGTTGTCAGACTTCTGTACAATGGGGACTTCAAGAGAAAACCCACAAGTATGCATATGTTTGTCACTGAAAACATCTATAAACTGTCACCATGGAGCAGTGGGACAAACTCATGTCTGTACTTGGACAATGTGGTCCCTAGAGCCCAGTGTGTGCTTATGTATGTATATATTGAATAAAAACATGAATGTTGCTGTAGAGCTAACTTTTGCTTAATAATCCTCACATTTTGAGTAAGGCAATTTGTCTTTTCATTTGCCCATTTCAAAATAATAATTGAAATTACTTCTCCCCCCACTTTTGATAGAAGGTTGAGGCTGATCTTCCTTGTGACTTCTTCAGCATGTTTTGTGATCTTTAAATCACCTTTTATGTGTGTGTTATTATAGATATTTATATGATTGTTATAGAAAAGTTGAAAAATACCCATGTCCACAAAAAGAAATAACCACCCCCATCTTTTCATGGTGTCATAGGGGTGGGTCTCCAAGTTAATATACCAAGAGTGTTTGAAGTGTCAAGTTACATAGCAATATTTACATGTAATAGTAACCTCTCTCTGTCTCTTTGTCTTTCCCCCTCTCTCTGTCTCAGTCTCTGTCTCTCCTTCTCTCTGTCTCTCCCTCTCTCTGTCCCTCAGTCTCTGTCTCTCTCCCATACACAGGTGTTTACACATCTAAGGAACATATCTGTGCATGTGGATAAAATAACAAAGATGGTAAGGCTATATTGAAATTCATAGATTAATTCAAGAGAGGAGGATGCCACATATTCCTTCCTATATGGGAGCAGTGTCTTTTCCTTTTTGTTCCATTTTATATATATAAATATATATATATTTGGTGAAATGAAATCTTATTATAAGTAGCCAAGGTTGAGTTGATGATCCTGCTTTTATCCTCTCAAGTTGTGGGGTTCCCAGCGTGTGCCACTGTGGCCATGTTGGGAGCAGTCACTCTTATGGAGGAGGTTGGTGGGAAGCTGTGTTGAGGTTTGCAAGTTGATCCGAAGCAGTGAGCATTAAGCATTGCTAGGAGTGTGAAGAGTAGCACAGGGTGAGCTCAGGGCACACAGAAGAAAGAAAGCATCTGGGGGAATACGCAAGACTGCATTACTTCAGATGGTGCCACTGGTGGGAGTCGGGAAAGTGACTCTGTGTTGTGTAAGAAACCTGGCGATTATATCTGTGACCGGAAGAGATCTGAATGTCAAGAGTTGGTATGTGGTTTTTAAGTTGTCAAGATTTTGGACGATGGGTTCTAGGAAGTGTGATAAAAAAAATGCCACAATACAGGGCATGCTGCAAATTAAGTTTATTGATTTGGTATTGTCAAGAAGCTTAGCACTTTCAAGCTAGGCAGAATGGAGGAGATGCTCACTGGCAGGTGAAGTGTGGTAGTGTGACTTTCAAACAGGGAACCACAAACTAAAAGGAGAGCAGTCACTGGCTGGGCACGTACCACCTGCCCTTCCCACCTTAGCCCCATGTGTTCTGATGCATGTGATAGTTCTTAATGTTATGTGGAGAGGACACAAGACCTACCCCCTTTCCTTTTCCTCCGTGAGGTTTCACAGATACGCAGTAAGACTGACTTATTTTTGACTCAGAAAAAAGGGGGTTACCACAGGTGGTCATCTGCTGAGGACAAAGGGGAAGCCCCAGGGAAGATGAGTCAGGACTGACCAAGCAGGGTGTAGGGTGTGGGAATGTATTTACTGGCTTCCTGGGGTACTCCTGGCTTTTATTGCTCCTGGCCCCATGTTGGCTTCACACTAACACAGCTGTCTTTTAATAACAAGGGGTTTGGGGATAGGAGTGGGGGTAGGGGTGTGTGTGTCAGAGAATCTGGTGAGAATGTCTGTGTTTTTCAGTATGTTTGTGCTGGTTATGGATCACACCTTTCGGTTATTTACTTAGCTGGGACAATATTGTAAAGCATTTTCTACAGATTACATGAACAAAGAGGATACAAATGCATTATAGTGGGGGGAAAACATCTGGCTTTATGTCTTTAGAAGGTGAGAGCTGGGTTGGGGATTTAGCTCAGTGGTAGAGAGCTTGCCTAGCAAGTGCAAGGCCCCGAGTTCGATCCTCATCTCAAAAGAAGGAGGAGGAGGAGGAGGAGGAGGAGGTGAGAACATCCATGACCCCTGAAATGCTGCTTTTTTTGCAGTGAGAAGAATTGCTGTATCTATTATGACTATTTTATTTGTTTGTGTGAGACATGGTATTGTTTTGTAGTTTTGGAGAGAAAGAGAAGGGGGTAAGTGTTGGTTTCTACCCATGCCATCCACTGGGACCCAGAGCTCTGTCCTTTGAAGGCACCGTTACCTAGACTCTTCCTAATACCCCTTGTCTACCCTCTAGACTATGTGCTACCTTAGCCAAGGTCCATCTCAGAAGTGCCTGATCCTGAAGCACCGGAGGTTAGCTCAGTAAGTTCTGGAAGCTGAAGTATCCCTCATGAGACCCACCCCAGCAGTTATTGCTAGTGGGCAGTTGCTTTCCTAGCTTCGAAGTTATCCTCTCAAGTCTTGGTGATTTTTTATTGTATTTTTGAGACAAGGTCTCAGTTTGTCTTCAAAATCACTATGCAGCTGAGGATGACCTTGACCTTGAGTTTCTGACCATCCCCTCCTGAGATAAAGGATGTGAACCACCATGACTGGTTTATGCAGGGCTGAAGGTTGAACCAGGGCTTCCTGCATGTTACGTCACCATTCTTTCAACTGAGCCACATCCTTAGTCAGATTTACTCCAGCCTTTGAGGATATCCAGGGTATGTTCCCCACTAATTTCAAGCTGCTGTCCAAACCGATTAATGGTAATACATGTAGGATAAGCAGGTATATAGACACATTTTAATTAGATGTAAAACTATGAAAGAATATAAGATTAATACCTAAGTTCTAAACAGATATTATTAAAAATAAGCTAAAATCAATCTGACAGACCTAAGGTTTACCATAGCTGGTTTTCCTGGCTAACTTTCAGTGAGGGGAGCCATTCTTCAAGTCACTAATAGCTTTAGTTTTTAGCTGCAAGTTACACGTGTTCAAGCTAATTATCTATACAGCCTTTCTTCTCTTCATAATTCTTCATTGTTGGTTACTAATTTTTCATCTGACAGATCAAAATAATAGCACCGCACATGTGTGCTAGTTTCCTCCTTAAAATAAATGGCTTTGTGCTATCACCTTGGACAATTATAATGTCCTTGCTCTTAGCACTCTTTCCAAATAAACACAGGAAGCGTCCTGTGTTTGAGAATTGGCTACGAAACACCCTTAGAATGTTCTCTTTGGCCATCAGTGATTCAACATCTAACTGTTAATCTTTCCTAAGAAAAACAAGACTTTTCTTTTTTGGAAGTTTGAAATATTAAAAATAACAACACAGAGCATTCTTAATGTGTAGCCGGTCATGATAAATTCTTGTTTTCCCTGAATCCCACTGTGTCTCTTGGGAAAGAACAGGACAAGGGAGATGTGTGGCCACCCACCCAGGACACTGCAGTTCCCACCCTGTAAACACTCCCTAGGAGGACTGTGTTTTCTCCACTGGGTGACCCTGATCTGCGGGCTAGTTTTTGGGGAACACACCTCTTAGCTTGAAGAAAAAGCTAAGCTCTGTTTAAAATCCAGATCCTTTGACCCAAGGGCTAAAAGTTCTTTCTGAAATGACTGGGATGTGGGTCCCATGACTGTGTGGACACGACAGCTGCAGATTGGTTTTCAGGAAACAGGACTGCAACTTCTGTCACCAAGGACCGAATCACACGTGCTTTGTTAAAAAAGGAGGTCAATGAGTTGATGGAGATTCCCCTTTTCCTGTCCAATGTCTTCGGCTGTTGGAAGAGCGATGGACACTCTTGGGATGCAAACCTTGATGAAAACAGGAGAAATGCTGGTGGGCAAACACATGGACATTGTGCCCATATACGCCAGAGGTTCGCAAGCAAGCCAAGTGCCACCTCTCTGCAGGTGATCAATTTCCGAGGCTGTGGAATTCTGTATCAGTGATGAAACAGTTGAGACATCATTCCCACTTGAGACAGCATAGGAGAAGACAAATGCATTTCCATGGGGACGGGCTTTGCTGACTTCATCTGTTGATGCCATAGTCCAATGGGAATATCAGCTCAAATCGTGGAAACATCTACTCTCTCATCTCTTCTGGAGGCCTGGAACCAAGCCAGTGTCAAGTTCAAGGCCTTCAGCATGTTGGAGGCGTGGGTGGTACAAATTCAAGCCAGCACTTCCTGCTACAATAAAAGAAAAAAAATAAAGATCATGTTAACTAACTCATCAACTAAATTAGCTTGTTTTGTGTTCAAGGTCATGGAGACAATGGTTCCTGTGTCAGGGAATGGAGGGCTCTCCAAGTGTGTTCTTAGCAAGATAGCAAAAGCCGAGGAAACAGAGGTTCATAGTTAATTTGGGAATACTTAACTCAGCAAGAAAAACATCTTAAATTAGACACCAGCCCTTTGAACCATCAAAGACTATCAATTAGGTTCACTCAGAAGTTAAACTCCATGTTAAAAGACATCACCATGTCAAAACACCAAAAGAATTGGAAATAAACACAGAAACACAGTGGGCAGTAATCACTGTTTATGATAAGTAATGATATTTTTTAAAGTCTATGATAAAACACCATGACAGAAAAACAGACAAATGATAGACACAACGTAACTAGAATAAAAAATAAAAATGTGCCCTATAAAACCTTCAAAGCCCCATGAAGTCTAAATCTCTGTAAATGGTATATTTTGAGCTAGAAGGATAAATATAGATTGCTATGTTTGCTTTTTCTCAATTAGGAGCTTGGGGCAACACTCTCGTCATATACTCTATATAGATATACAAGTTATACAAGTTAGTATTTGATTCATCTGTTGTCATTTCAAGTGTTAATAACTGAAACATCCCAGCCACTCCAATTCCAAGGACCAGTCTTCGACACTCCCCACAGTGTCAGGGATAAGGAGGCAATATACACATGCCATAATTACTTGTGATGGTAAAGAGAATCAACCCCAGTGTCTGTAACTGAATAATTATGAAAAAAATCTGTACTTATGTACTCTATAGTTGTTCATACAAGACACAGAGCCACATTTACTGGCATGAAATGGTTTTAGGATAACATTTTTGGGGTCATTTCCAAAGCTGTAAGATCCTATTTTCAGGTTGGAGAGAGGGCCCAGCAGTTGAAGGTGGTTGCCACCAAGACTGATGACCTGGATTTGTTCCCCAGAATCCACATGGTAGAGGGAGAGAGTCAGCTCCTGTGATTGGTCTCTGTTCTCCACAGGTGTGTGCTTGAATACTCACACACATGCACACTAATGCATGCACACATGTACACACATGCACACTTACAAGCATGTACACATACATACATACACATTCACACACACAGGTACACCTATACCACGCACACACACATATATACACACCCACACTCTCATATGCACTTACACACACTCACATATACACACAGTCACATACACACAATAAATAAATGTGGGGGAAAAAGATCTTCTTGGTAGATGTGTTGGTAGAAGCCTACAATCCCAGCACTTGGGAAACTGAGGCCGAGTGCTCACAAGTTCCAGGCCAGCCTGGGCTGTATTATGGGACCTCATCTAACACAGTGGTAGCTCACTTGCCTAGTATGTACAGGGGCCTGGGTTCAACCCCTAGGACAGCACAATTTTATTTTCTGTTTACACTGCCCTCATCAAACAACCCTGGACTTAGTTTTGGTTGCCTTGACCATGAGAGGTGGGTAGTGCTGAGGAGTGAGGAAGATTTAGTATTATTTATTTTGAGACAGGATCTCGCTATGTAGCTCTGGGTAGCCTCTGCTTCCATGTGCTGGAATTAATAGTATGTGCCACACTTGGCTCAAGGAGGAGAGACTTTATGCTCTTAAAATTTCACTTCTGGGCTGGAGAGATGACTCAGTGGTTAAAAGCACTGGCTGTTGTTCCAGAGGTCCTGAGTTCATTTTCCAGCAACCAAATGGTAGCTTACTATCATCTATAATGGGATCTGATACCCTCTTCTGTCATTCAAGCATGCATGCATGCAGACAGAACACTAGGAGGAGGAGAGGAAGAAGAGGAAGAGGGAGAAGGAGAAGGAGAAGAAGGAGAAGACGGAAGGATGATGATGGCAAGGCAGACATCTCTGATGAAAGAATTATCTTTGGCATGTCACCATGGCTGTTTTCCTAACCTACCATCTGAGCTCTCTGGAAACATGTGAACTCCTGTTTGTCTTGTGTTTTTCTTTTCTCCCAGGTGATGGAGAGCAGCTGATTCTGCTAACTAGGGGCCCAGTTTCTCTGCTGATCCCTGCTCATCCCCAAAGTGACAGAATCATAGGTTCCAAAGGGTAGAACTGGTTAAAGACACAAGTTTTGGTGTTTGGTAAATACGGGTCAGTGATTAGTTATACTGGTCAATATATAATTCTGCCCAGAGATTGCTGGTCACCCCACTTGGGCTAATTTCCTTTTTTGTTTTGACTTTTTGAATTTTTTTTGACGTAGGGTTTCACTGTGTAGCTCAGGCTGGTCATGAATGTGTGAGCCTCTGCCTCAGTTTCTGCAGTGTTGGGGTTACAGGCCTATGACTCCATGCCAGGCTTAGGGTTACTTGGAGTAAGTCTTGTTAGGACCGTATCATATCAAGTTCCAGCTTTCCTTCTCTTCGTCCTGACTGTCCCCAGAAAGCTCCTCATTCCATTCTCTTTTATATCGTATCTTGGAATCATTCTTTTCATTTATTTAAGAACTTCTACTGCTATTGAAGCTTGTGAGAATAATCATTTAAATTCTTCCCAGTGAGGTGCAAATGACTGTTAATAGCTTAAAATGTTACTCCTTTATGAAGTGTGTGCATAGAGCTAAATCAAACAATCAATTATTTAACATATTTTAAAAGCAAATATATTAGTTTCTAGTGGTGACAATGCTGCCATCATAGAACTAATGGCAGAATTCCTTCGTGGACTATGAGGAAGGGGTGGGAAGTAAGAGAGCTGCCTCTGAAATTAGTATTTAACACACTCAAGTCTTGGGGCTTTGTATTGGTGAATTTTGCATTGTGAGGCTCTTTTCAATATGCAGGGACAGCTGATGTTTAAATTTTTATTTTTTAAATTAATGTATGGTATTTCCTTTTTAGTCTATGAATTCTAGTGCACACACACATACATGTGTGTACCCTTTCCCTCTATCAGTATGCCGAACACTAACATCCCACCAAATTCTCTCATTGTACATGTTCATGGTTACAGCTATTCATACCCTGGTGTACACTGATCTGCCATACAGCTCTGCTGTGTGAGCTTTCCTGTTGGAGAATGCCATAGGAAGGGAAAAGTACACTCCCTGCAGGCCGACTTCTTTATTGAGCTCAGCATTGTTGCCCAGTAGTAGTCAAGGACTAGTCTTCAGCTGGAGAATACTGGGGCTACCTTCCACGGTGGTGATTGGGAGCTGATGTACCACACACATTTCCATCCATTCTTCTGTGTGAAAGAAGTTTTCATTTCCCTGGAGTAAATAACCAGGAGATGGATTACTGGACCCTACAGTGAGTGTATTTTTGAGTTCATAAGAAATAGTTTTTGCAAACCTTGGTTGGTTGGCAAGAGACCCTTCTTCACCCCACTTCTGACAAGAATGTAGAAGTGGGCTGTAACCTTTCCCCCCAAGAGGATAAACGTGTCCCTCTACAGATAGGCTGGGAAGTGTCCGGTTCATTATGGGCTGCCTGGCCTTGTTTCCTTCAGGCTATAGTCTCTGTTTGCTGACATCCTGCTGTCAGATTCCAGGTATGGTTTGACCTTCTTTCTCTGAGTGTCTCTCAGGAGGAAGATGTTCCACGCCAGAAGGTCATTTGTCTAGAAGGAAGTTCAAGGCTATCCTGTTCCACACCATTTCTTTAACATGGACACCAATGTTAAGTGATTGGCTCAGAGTAAACATGGCTGTCGATGGACATCTCCCAGCTGCTGGTGGAGCCTATGACCTTTCCCTCCTGGAGGGATTTGTTCATGTGTTTTCTGGGCTCCTGTCAACCCTATTTATACGACACAGAGGAGAGCAGAAGACAAATACACATACGGAGCCTGATTCCTAGGGGTAATGTGAGTGTTTATGTAAAAGATTATTTTCTCCGTTTCTGAGTCTGGTTCTTAGTGGAAAATCAATAACTGTGTTGTGACTTGCACTGACATTAGCCACCCTCTGGAAAATTGTATATTCAGAACAATGCGCTGGCTTTCAATTTGAAAATACTGATTGAAGTCCTAGCGTGCGGTAAACACAGTGCTTAACTCTTAGGCCCATGGATGGATAGCCTGACCTGTCATCAGTATCACGATTCAGAGAAGAGACAGGTGTGAATCAGTAGCACATCAACAGAACAATGGCTGCATAGCGATTTGGTGGAAAAACAAAACAAAACAGGTGCATTGTGCAAGGTCGTCTTCCTGCAGACTTCAAGGCCCCTCTGACTGACCTTTGCAGACCACAAGTCTGCTGTCTAGAGGCCCAAAGGTGTTTCTCCACAGTAGAGACCCAAAGAGAAAAGAGTGTGGGAAATGCTTTGAACACTTTACAAATTGTTGCCAACCTCAGAAAGGACCCAGGGATTCCCAGAGAAATTCCCCAAAGATTAACATTTCCTTTTAAAAATGTGTGTGTGTGTGTGTGTGTGTGTGTGTGTGTGTGTGTGTGTGTGTACGTACATGTGCACGCATACTGCATGTGAGTAGGGACACAGGCATGCCAGGGTGCATGTGTGGAGGTCAAAGGACAACCTGTGGGAATGGTTCTCTTCCTCCATGTGGGTTCCTGGGTCTGAATTCTGGCCGTTGTGCAAGCAAGTGCCTTTATCTGCGGTGCCTTCCTGCCAGCCCATCATTTTCTTAACTTGGGTTTACCCTACAGGAGTAAAACACATTTGAAAAGCAAACACATCTGACTTTGGTCACACACTGTGGCTTCAGCTATGCGTGTGCATTTCCTTACAGACTTTCTGACACGTGGGCTTGGGTGCCAGCTTGGGTATTTCTCCTGCTCACTGAACTTTGGTCTTTTTGTTCTCCTGCAGGGCTGAAATTGAAATTCACTTGGTCAGGGGTGCTGGGATTAAAGAATTTAATGAATTGCAGAAGTACCCTATTAAGGAACAGGGATCATTCTTATAAACCATGAATTAATTTTTATGAATTAGGTCCAAAGATTTAAGTAAAATACAGCTGATATTTCATAAGTGATTTCAGGCCGCTTTAATAGTACAAGTCTCTGGTGTGTAATATTTAGATAATGATTATCATAAAACAGACATCTTTTGAGGGCAATTACATGTTCTCGATAATTCTCTGTGAGAGAGCTGGGAGGATGTCATTACATCTGACAGTGTATTTATCTCACCTAACATTCATGGTCTTTGGAAGTATCTGACTGTGTAGGAGTGTGTTCTTGGAGGTGTCCGATGTGGGTTTCATCACCAAGTCTTCTCAGATGTAAGCAGTGGCACAGACTGGCTTTTGGAGACTTGGTATGACTTTGTTTAGGAAGCTAGAGTACGTCATGGGGGAGAGTGTGGCATTAGCCCCCCCCCCCCACAAAGGGCAAAGAGGATGTCAGACTTCAGCTGAACAAGCTACATCAGGAAGTGAGGAGATGAGCGTGTTTCAAGGTACCCAGGCTCGGCATCTGGTTTGTTAGGGAAAATGGAACTGGTTGCTCAAGGCAGAGGGCCACCTGAGCACCTCACCCCACTTCTTCACATTTAGGGACCAATATGATATAGAGGATATATTATCTTTCTTGTTGCTATGGCAGAGTACCAGGGAAAAAGCAACTTAAGGAAAGAAGGGTTTTGGTTCACTGTTTGTGAGCACAGTCCTTCACCATGGGGAGGGCACAGTGACAGAGGTCTAAAGCAGCTGCTCACGTCACCAGTCAGCAAGCAGAGAGAGATGACTGCTGGGCCTCAGACCAGGACCCCAGCCCACAAGGTTGGTGCCACCCACATTTAGGGTGGGGTTTCCCTTCTCCATCAGATCTCCCTGGAAACACCCATGTAGACACATCTGGAATTTCCATGGTGATTCTAAAATCTAGTCATGTTGATAATGAAAATTAGCCCTCATGGAAGACGCCATAGAAATTTGTATTTCTACCAAGGTCAACTGCTTTGAGCATTTTGTTTGGACCTCCTGAGTTCTGAGGAGGTAAGGAAGGTCTTGTTTTTCCTATTTATGAAGAAAAAAGTCAA
Organism: Onychomys torridus; assembly: GCF_903995425.1. Taxonomy (NCBI): domain Eukaryota; kingdom Metazoa; phylum Chordata; class Mammalia; order Rodentia; family Cricetidae; genus Onychomys; species Onychomys torridus. Next base: position 5,600,438 of record NC_050459.1, on the reverse strand, counting down.
AGTTTAAAGTGTAACCCAGTCAGTGTATTGTGAAAATAAAACCCTGGACCCCCAAAGCCAGAGTCCGCCATGACCTGTGTACTACATAAGAAAAAAAAAAAAAAGCAATGCAAATAATAAGCAGGTAAAATTTAGAATTAACATTTTCAAGTAATGATGTAAAACACCTACAACAAACACTGTTTGCCCCAGTAACTGTGCTCTGCCCCTCTTCCCACTAAGCCCCCACTATAGTTGTTCACCTGTACATGGGGCCTGCCCTATTCCTGGGGTGGATCCTGGTGGGAGGCCGATCCTGTGGGTGGGTGTGCTCTCACAGGAGGACCATGTGCACAGTAGAAGAAAGCTTGTGTCCAGCAACCAAAACCAGAGGGAGTATGTCAAGGGTTGGGGAGATGTACAGCGAAGCCTTGCCTCATAGCTGTGGCTCTTCCTGGGGTTTTCTTTGGGTAGCAGCTCAGCATGGGGCAGTGAGCTGCATCTGCCTCTCGTACAGACATTGGACGGCATTGTTTTCTGCTACACTTATGATCTGTTTTAAAGTAGCTAATGATGTAAAATGATAAGCTTCATTTTAGAGTCTATGGGATTGCAGCAAAATAACTCACGTGTGGACCACAGTTTGCGTTTACCAAATAGAGATGTCATACCCCAGTCTGCAGCCTTTTACCCACCCCTGTGGATTTTTCACTCTCCCCTGATGTTCTTCTGTCTTTGGCACTGTGTCTGCACACCCACTGTGCTATCGTGTCTTATTTTAAAGCTACTATTGGAGGCCTAGACTCTTTGGGATCTCAGAGATGGGAGCCGTGAGAGCTATTGAGGCTAGAGGCCGTGTGACATTTTTAGGAAGGAATTCTAGACACTGAATGACAGAGATTCCAGGTGAGACTGTGCCAGCAACACTCTCACGCTTCTTTATTGAAGGATGAACATACCTGCCACCCCAGCACTCATGAGGCTAAGGCAGGAAGACTGCTATGGGTTCAAAGCCAGCTTACAGTGTGAGACCATGCCTCAAGAAACAAAAACAGACAGTAAAATGTGCTAATATGAAACTCATGCATGCAATGAAACCACTGTCACTGTGTACTTGGGGACAAGTCCTGGGAGTGTCTTATCACTTACATCAAGCGCTGCTTGTACTTGGAGACCACAGAGGCAGAGTGTGTGGTGGGTTTTCCCCTATTGGCTATGTGTAGTGGGTCCCCTGTTCTTTCTCTGGTCAGTCTGTTCCATGGGGTACTCGTGGCTACCAGCCTCCTCAAGGTCCTGGGGGAAACTAGCCCCAGGTCAAGGCTGTGGGAATAGAAACAGGTTATGGTTTACAGCGTATTGCGTGGGGTTTCTGGAAGAAACAGTCCAGTCTTGTGGCTATATCTGACATGGAGCTACCAGCCATTGTGACTGGAGTCCTCCATGCCATCTGTCTTCTGTCTTCAGCCTGTTGTGTTCCGATGATAGGTGTAGTTCTCTAGCCCAGTCGCCAAGCTGTCCTGGCTTCTACCTCCTACCGGGCTTGGCAGTGGGAATTCTGGAGCATGGTATTTCCCCTCCCTGAGTTTTATTCCCCTCCACCACCATTTTTTACCACCTCTGCTTCTTCTGGTCCCTTTCAGGCATGGGTCAGGGACTTCCTTTTCTTTTGTCAATCTCTGTCCCTCCCGGTGTCCCTGAGAACAGCTCCAGACCCTGCCTGGCTTTCCCAGCAATCACTCCAGGAAGCTGCTGCATGGAGCTCCCTGGCCCCTGAGCCATCTGCTGTCGCCACTCTGCCTGACTTGATAGATCATTATTTCCTTGTTATTTTAATGATTTCTTTACCAACAGATGTTGTCCCTGAGCCTGTTCAAAGACTATCCTTGGCGTCTCAATATTTTTCTAAGTCTTTGTGAGGTTTTTCAGGATGTCAAATTCCTTGAGAGGTTCTGTTTTCCCTGATGTTGGGTCTTAGTAAATCCCCTCTGAGAAATGATTACGAAATGCTACAGGGTTTGAACTTAGGTAATCGTTTCTGAAACTGTTCTCTGCGGGTTCTGCTTCTCGGTACTTTCCCATAGACATCAGACCCACAGCCCTTCATAAGGCCCTTTATCACCCTCCCCACCAGAAGCTACCTTGTTCTTCTACTTGTCCAGAAGCCTTGGGGCTGAGACAGCTCACTTCTATCCTCAGAACCCTCTTTTCTGCCTCAGTTTCTCTCCCAGGTCTTTAGCCAAGGAGACCAGCTCTCTACTTTGCTGCAAGGCCTATAAGCCAAGCATACCACCTCTGTCCTTCCTTGCTGCTTGGAAGTGGAGGCGTGGAGAGGAATTAGCACAAATAATAAACAAGAAAGGGTTAAAAAGACAAGACACCCTAGAAAGTATTAGTCACGGCTCTTTAGTCTTCTTCCAAAGGAAAATAGCTCTGTGTACAGCTGCCTTCCTTGTCGTCTTTATAGACATTCCCACGGGAGCGAGCATCTTCCCTGGGATGAAGGGTTTACCCGACACACCTTTGGCAGGGAGCTGAGTCAGAGATCCAGGCTGTGACACCAGCTGTGGATGCCCAGTGTCAGGACTGTGGGAGCTTCCCACTGACGCTGGTCGTACCCTTGATTTCACAGCCTTCTGGATGTGAGATGGGCTTGTTTTTGGTTACTACACTTTTCTTACCTTTGACTGATGTCTAGACCTATCAGACTTTCACACAGCTTGTGCTCTGGAGGGAAAGAAGAAAATACCACAAGCTAACCATGGGATGTGTTTCATGGACATCAAGGCGGAAGTCCAAGATTTAGCTGTGGGCAGTGGTTTCTCCTAGAACTTTGCTCCTGACTCAGGTGGGTTTCCTCATGTTGGTTCTGTTCCCTCCCTTTGACCTCTTCTTATAATGACAGCATTCCTGTGGGTGAGGACTCCACCACAATGGTCTCTTTTTAATTACCTCCTTGAAGGCTTTATTCAGGAACAGTCAAATGAAAGAAGATGCTCAACGGGAACTAGTGTAAGGACACTATTCACACTGTAGTGAGAACCTGTGATAGTTAGCTTTGGTGGTCATGCCACCGGAACACGCAGCAGTGGTGGCGGTGTGTGTGTGTGTGTGTGTGTGTGTGTGTGTGTGTGTGTGTGTGTCAGCGGCAGAGCTTAGGCTTGTGGCAGGGCAATGGCCTTCTTCTCCCTCCTTGAGCTTGGCTAGCTCTTTGTCGTATTTGGGGGCAGCTGTTCTCTTGTGGTGACTCAGCAGGCCCTGCCAACCCACTTTTAGGAGGCTGTGAAGGCAGCCAGGGAAGTAGTGTATGAGCTTTGTCCCAGAAGGTTGGTTGTGTACAACTCGGCTGCTCTGGGAAGGGATGGAACTGCTGTGTGGTCCTACCTAACAGCTGGGCCTGGAAGGAGAACACCGGAGGGTCTTAGAGAAAGGGGGATGAAATGCTGTGTGGATGAGGATGCTACTCACAACCATCTGTGAGAAGAAGATAATTTTGTGCTTTGGGTCCTTCATGTCACACCACGTGGTCAGCATCATACCCAGCAGTGCGCACACACTATTCAGTGCTTGCCATTAAAATTCCTTTTTTAAAAATTCTAAAATTAACATTCAAAGTAACGGATTTCATATGGACATTTTCATGTATACTCAGTTCTGACTGACCCCCCGCCCACCCACACACCTGTTCCCCTATCTCCTTGTCGAGACCTGTGTTCTCCTTCCACTGGTATCTCCCTTCTACTTTCATGTGTTCTCATCCTCGCCCCTCTCCACAACGTCTCTTTCCCCCCTGCTCTCGGGCTCCTTTCTGGCCTCTGGCGATGCTCACTCCTATATAAATGCACATTCATAAAAATTAAAAGCTAATTATTAAAGAGATTATTTTTACCAATTCCTTAAAACAGCTCAAGAATTAGCCTCATGTGGGAACAAACTATCCCAGAAGGACAGTGGAGCTGAGGATTCACAGGGACACAGTACTTGAGATTCTTAAAACAAACAAACAAATAAAAATATTTTATTTTTTAGTGATGTTCATGTGTGTCTTGTATGAGTATATGCCATGCTCGCTTGGGTGTCCCTGTGTGATCTTTGGGAGTGAGAGTAACAGGTGGTTGTGAGCTGCCTGTAGGTGGACTTTCTCTGTGTCCCAGTAGCCACTTCCAAATAACCACACAGAGGCTTAATATGAATTATAAATGCTCAGTCAATAGTTCAGGCTTATTATTAACTAGCTCTTACAACTTAAATTAGCCCATTTCTATTAATCTACATTCTGCCATGTGCCATTATCTCTCTTCTTGTACTTCCTGTTTCCTCTCTGTGTCTGGCTGGTGACTCCCCTGACTCCACGCTCCTTCCCAGCATTCTTTCTGCCCTGAAATCCTGCCTAGCCATTGGCCAATCAGCTTTTTATTAACAATGAGAGTGATACATATTTATAGTGTGCAAAGATTATTCCACAGCAGCTGCCTGATATTTGTCGTCCATAACAGCAATATGTGTTTCTAACCACTGAGCCATCTTTCCAGACTGTGTTTAGAATTCTTGAGGTAGCTGTAGTTGCTTTGAAAAGTAACTCAAGCTCTGGAAAGAAGCAGGAGTTGAGGACAGTTGCTAGGGGCTAGAATTGTCAGGGAGCTGGCGGCAAGTGGCCCGTGAGGAGTTCCCTGGGTACAGGATGGAAAATGAGTGTGTAGTCTGCCATCATTCTCTTTCCCTGCCTGTGTGGAAATTGCCTTTTGTTACACCAGTCTTTCAACAAAGGCGCTTTGAGTCCAGAGAGAAGCATGGAGTTTGCTTTGTGGACAGTCCAGGGCCGTGGCTGGCCAGTGCACAGTGGAGCCAGCCTTAGAGCAGCATGCTGTACTGACTCCAAATGAAGTAACAAAATAAAGAGGGGTAAGCAAGCCAAAGCCATCACTTCCTACATCAGTGAGAAGGCAGACCTTGTCAGAGAAGTGTGTCTCCACCCCAGTGTATGTGTCCTGACCCCAGTGTGAGTTCCCAGACACCAGTGTGTGTGCCCCGACACTAGTGTGTATGTCCCCCACCCCAGTGTGTGTGCCCTGGCCCCAGTGTCTGTCCCCCTGCCCAGTGTGTGCCCTGCCCCCAGTGTGTGTGCCCTGACCCCAGTGTCTGTCCCCCCCAGTGTGTGCCCCACCCCAGTGTGTGTGCCCTGACCCCAGTGCCTGAGCTTTGTGCTGACTCTGCTGAGAAGTGGCTTTGAGCCATTGTGTTGGCCTCCAGAAGACTGGGGAGCCTTTGGGTCTTCAGGCAGCAAATTCTGATTATGTGGATAAAAATGATTGATGAGAGTTTTCATTTTTTATGTGTTCCAGAGAAGTTCTTACGCTGAGGTGGATAAATATCTGTAAATAGAGGCTAGAGAGATGGTTCAGCAGTTAAGAGCACTTACTGCTCTTGTAGAGAACCCCATTCCATTCCCAGGACCCACGTGGCGGATCACCACCGCCTGTAACTCCAGTTCTGATATTGTCTTCTGGCCTCCTGGGCACCAGGCAGACATACAATATACTTACATACATGCATGCACTCTCACATACACATTAGATACAAAAATGAAAAGTAAGCCAATGGATTTCCTCTACTCACAGTGTCTTTAAAAAAATTCTGTGACGATGACAGAATCCTCATAGGTCCTAGAGCTATGAATGTGGGGAGGAATGAGTGAGTGAGAGTGAGAGAGAGAGAGAGAGAGAGAGAGAGAGAGAGAGAGAGAGAGCGAGCTGACTTTGTATTACTCCTACATCATGGATTCCATGTGCAATGTCTTCATTGCTTATGTGATCCACTGTTTGTGAAGCTTTGTGGGGTCGGCCACTAGGAGGCGGTACAAAGGTTTTATGGCCTAGTTGCCCTTCCTATTCTTTCTTTGCTTCCTGATCCATGGAGATGTGGGGAGCCCCCAACTCCCACTGCCGTGACCCTGCATGCCTCCCCAACCTGCCGTGACTTGGTCTCCTCCAATCTGTCCTTGAAGTTGCCTCTTGGATATTTGTTCACAGCAAGAAGAAAGGGAACTAACACCTCACCTCAGCTGAGCATCAGTCCTTCGTCCTAGTCACTAACCACCTCTCATTAGATGCCACTGTGGCACGGGGACTTAGGTTTCCAACCCAAACCTTTGGTGGGCATGCTCACACAGTAGCTAATGGCTAGCCTAAGTGTGTAGAGATCCTCCTGTCTCTCTGCACTGTCCTCTCAGCCATTAGCTCTGTGTCTGTTGTCTTGCCTTGCTTCAGTGTGCTAGGCACTCAAGGTGTCCAGTGCATTGCCAGCTGCTCTAGGTCAGTCCTGGGTACATCTTGTTTTAAAGTGGCATTTCCCTTTTTGAAACAGTAAATAAGAAAATTAACACATTTAATTACAATGGAGCAGATGCTGTGGTCTGTGTCCATGGTCTTACAGAAAAGCTTTGTCAATCTATTTTATAAATTTTTTTTCAAGGTGGAAAAGGTGAAATTGGGAGATGCCATGAGTATTTGGCTTCTTCCTTTCCAACTTGGAATAGTGGCAGCAAGTGGCACCCACATCAAAGACACAGCCTTTGAGATGGCTCTGCCTGGCCATCCTGTGCCCAGTGAGGAGTTCCTAGCCTAAGCTGCCTTTTGATGACCCAGCAGCAGATTGGCCCATAGGACTCACTGATTCAGGGTAACGAGAGGTCAGTCTGGAGAGATGGATGGTAATCCATCATGGGAGAGGATGATGGGGTTAAGAGCATTCTTGGTAAGGTTGTGTCTACAAAGTAATAAGCTGTCACAGTCAGGTTGATTTAACAGGGCTGAATGGAAAGCCCCACTTGCTGGGCTGTACTGGGGCAGTGAAGTGGCATGTTCAAACACAGTTTCCATTTTTCTATTCTAAGAATAAAATGTTTGGAGATAAATGTCATAATCTCCCCAGAATGAATACTTAAAGTTTGTGAATGAAAAAAAATTAGTGTATAATCTTCAGTCTGAACTGTATATATACTAAAATGTGCTCAGCCACTGAAGGCGTGTTTGATGTCTGTGTAGATGTTTGATGTCTGTGTAGACTCTAGATAGCTTCGGTCACCTGGTATATCTTTAGTGTGTCCTCTTAAGAGAATTGATAGGCTTGTGAGTGTGTGTGTGTGTGTGTGTGTGTGTGTGTGTGTGTGTGTGCGCACGCACAGTCCTCCCTGTGTGTGTGTGTGTGTGTGTGTGTGAGAGAGAGAGAGAGAGAGAGAGAGAGAGAGAGAGAGAGAGAGAGAGACACTAGCTGTGTGTGCCCCCATTTGTGTGTGACTGTGGGTACCTGTGTGCCATGATGTATGTGTGGAGCTCAGAGGACGGCCTTCAGGTATCAGTCTTCGCTTTCCTACCTTGCTTGAGATAGGTTTCTTTGTTGTTGCACAAGTCAGACTGGCAGACTCTTGGGCCTCTGGAGACGATCCTGCCCCTGTCTGCCAATCATCAGAGGCACGTGGGAAAAGTGGTGTGAGAGTTACTGCACATGGCTTTGACATGGGTTCTATGTATGACAACCCAGGTGGTCAAGCTTGTGTGGCAAACAGCTTACCTGGGATTTGACTTACAGAGGATTGAATGGCAGGCCAAGTTCCCTGCCCCCGCCCCTTCCTCACTCACCATTTCTCTTATTATTAAGGTTGTGTGTTCTGGTTGTGTGTGTACCTGTGATCAGTCGCATCGATGCATCATGATTATGCAGTTTACATCAACCTTCACTTTGCTTACATTCTGAGGACTTTGACAGATGTGTAACATCATGTATCCATCACTATTATATCCATCCTGCTGCCTGAAAGATCCCCATTATTCACCCATTCATCCTTCACCCCAGCACCTTGCACCATGGGAAACAGACCCTTCATTGCCTCATTCACTTTGCCTTTTCTAGAATGTGTAATGGAAGCACACAGCTTGCTCTCTTTCCAGATTGCCTTTTGCATTCAGTGATGCGCACCAAAAGTCCCTCCATGTCTTTTTGTGGCTTGTGAGTTCTTTTATCTTTTTATTGCTAAATAATGCTCCATTGTCTGCACACAGCACACCTCATTTATCCACCCACTGACTGCAGGGTATCTGGATTTCTTCCATGTTTTGGCAATTCTGGAGAAAGTTGCTGCTGTAAATAGTTCTGCTCAGGTTTTGTGAGGATGTAAGTTATGGCCAGGAGCCCCAAAGCCAGATCAAAAGGCAACACTGTGTGTAATTGGGGCCAGAAAGATGGTTCAGTGGATTAAGGTACTTGCCACCAAGTCAGATAACCTGAATTTGACTCTCTACCATCCCCATAGTGAGAGGATCAAATCCTGTATGCTGTTCTCTGACTTCCACAGATGTGCCTTGGAATATGCTCCTAACCCTGCACAGAGAGACACACACAATAAATGAACAAGTAAAAGACTTTCAAGATTTTAAACAAATATATATCTATATAATCATGTAAAAAGCTGCCAAAACATACCCCAAAATGCTTGATAATTTTTATCCTATTGATAGGTAATTGTAAAATTTATGAATTGCCTATTACTTACCTTACCAATATCCCAAATTTTACAAGCATGAGAATTTTTTTTGTGTGTATATGTATGTATATACTAGTTTACTTTTTAAGTAAATTTTTAATTTAAATTCTGATTTTTCAGACAGTTCCCAGAAGTGTTGCCACGGATACTGGCCAGCACTTCTCCCCTGTACCGTTCTGTTTTGCCTCAGTCTACCAGGTAGTTAAGGGATCCCAGGACAGTGAACCGCAGCACCTCTTGCTAAGTGAGTGGCAAAGCTAAGCCCTCGGATTGCAGTTTGTGGGCTCACACTGTGTCTAGACTTCAGGGCTCCACTTTTGGGTTTTGGTACTTTATCAATTAGACTCCCTGGCTTCCCAGGAGAGGAACCATCAAAGGTATGTGTACATCTACCTAACTGCCCAACTCCAGATCAGAGAGAACTTTCATTTTGGTCTGATAAAGGCTTATCAGGCAGAGAGAAACAAAACAACAGGAAATTTGAATGACATGATTAGCTCCTTTTCGAAGGCACTTCCTGCAGACCAGCCACCCTCTTCACACAGGTCCAGATGAGAGATGCCTGCCCTTGATCACAGAAGTGATGTCTGCTCTGCTGTCAGGAGGACACTGCAGACTCTGGGTGGCCAGTGCCCGCGGGCCTGGGCGAGTGATGGACTGTGAACCCGCCAAGGGAAAAAGAAGAGTTGGCTCTTACCTCGGGAATTTGTCAGGAATTTAAAGATGGTTTCCTGGCTAGAAACAGTTCATCTATCAGGGGAGAGTGAGAAGCCTGATTTTACCAAGTGGGTTCTGGCCGATAACAATAATGTGCAGAGAATTTCAGCTCTTTGTTCAAATCATGGGAAAACCATGGAAAGAGAGAAAGACAGAAACCAGTCAAAGTCAGGGAAAATGAAATAAAACTTGAGGACTGGGACAGGACCCCCCTTCTCTGCTCTGGGTGTGGGAGGGGGCCTTGTACATGCCAGACAAGGCCTTTGGTACTGGCCTACCGACATAGCCTCAGGATTGGGAGTCTAGGGAAGAAATGAAAAGACACACAGCCTTCAGGGGAGCTGGAATACATGGTCACAGAATGATATCCATAGCTGGACACCAGAATGGGACAACTTCCTCCAACTGTAGTGAAATCTGTTGGTTTCAAGACCCAGAAGGTACCAGCCTCATGTGATTGGGGATAGACAAGGACATAATGATTCTCTAATGTGATAAGTCAGAGGTCTTGGGCAGCTGGAGAGGAAGTCTCAGTGGATTAGAGAGTAGTCTCCTGGATGCCCTCATAATTCTGCAGAAAAACCCACGCTTGTTTTTCTGGAAACAAGTATTTTGAAGGATTTCAGAGGACAAAATTGTACCATGGTCACAAAGACTGACCATGAAGCCCCAGCAAGACCAGGAGGCCAGGGCTTTTGATGCCTTTAAGTTTTGTTTCAGGGAGGCGAAAGCCGCTTCAGATTAAGTATCAAGTCTAAGTGGCAAATTCCTCTGTGAAGGACCCCCTTTTATATAAGGTGCATGCATGCAGGCTGCCCACTTGGGAGGTAAGCAGTGGGGAAGAACAAGCATCATTTGCTCTAAATTGCACCATGGTACAATCCATGGACTCAGGGCTGCTACAAGCATCCCGGGCACAAAGGAAAACCGCGCAGACTGTACCTCTTTTGATATAGATTTTGCCACCATTGTTCCAGGTGTCTCGGGAGAGAGCTTATTTCCATATGTATAGAGACACGGTGTGCTTTCTCCTGCCCGTTAAAGTGTCAGGGAATGTATTTTTAGCTATACATAAAGCAGCTGTAGTGAGGCATCTTACCACAGGGTCTCAAGGTTTCAACATCCTTTGCCACCGGAGGAATGTTAATGAGATGATACCTCATTCCACTTATTTTAATTGCCAAACGACACTTAATTTCCCCCCTGGCTTAAAAAAAAAAATCAAACAAATCGCTTTTGTGCATCACTGGGTTTGCTCTTGCAGGAGCGGGTGGCTGGGAAGACCTCTGCCTCCGGTGTGGAAGGTTCGAGACCCGGACCCCTCCCTGTGCAGTGTAGTGTGTGGTATTAGTGTCTGCCCCCCTTCCAATGGCTTGAAGGATGCTGAGTGGAGATGCCTGTGGTTGTCAGAGAAACACGGGGATATATTATTAGATCTTTCATAATTAGGCATTGCTGATGTGTGCCAAAGATTCCAAGCTTAATCAAAAACGTTATCACCCAGGCTGCTGCTGGGGTGGGGGGTGGAGGATCTGGGAAACTAAAGGCTGTCGCTCCCGGTGCTGGTTCTGTAAGATAACAAACACGAGACAAAGGCAGACAGCTCCTGCCTGAGGTTCTGAGCAGGCTCAAGCTTTGGTGAATCACGTGACTCACGGATTGGCGGTGGGTTCAGAAAACCTGGAGCCCCTGCTAGCTCCCGATTTCTGAGTCACTCCACCGACCAGGTGCTGACTAAGGCTGCCGGCTGTGGGAACCTGATTGAAAGTGTCTGCCAAGCATTTCCAGGTAGAGCTTGACTCCCAGGGGAGTCCTCGAGGTCCCTCCCTGGGTCACAGCAGGCCCGCCTGGCTGCAAATTTCAAAGAGTGTATCTCAGCTTTTAGATAAACCTGGCCAATGTCCCCTGGCAGCGTAGCCAGGGGAGGACCCCGGGGACAGCCAGTTCGCAGAGCCCAGGGCTGTTTGGACAAACCATGCTATGTTTTTTCTGCCCGTATCTGGGCGTGCAGGTGAATCCTGGTCCCGCTGGTATCTTGGCTGGCCACTCTCTCTCAGGCTCTGTGGGGAGCTGGGGGTGCTCCCTGCAAACGCTCCAGCAAAGCTGTGCAAACAAACCGGGCCGATTAGTTGGACAAGCTCACTGGCTCGCGAGTGTGAGCTGGCCTGGCAGCGCTATGCACTCAACCCTTTCCAGCCTGCCGTCCCACCCAGAACGCTCATCAATGAACACCCGGCCTTACCCTCTGGGCACCCGACTGGGTGCTGCAGCCCCATGCATTCCTGGGCAGGACAGGATGCGGATTCTCGCCTTGGACTCTTCACACACAACACATCACACATTCTTCTTTTCAAGGCAAATTTCATGATCCTTATTTAAAAAAAAAAAAAAAAGTCACCCACTTTCATTATCAACTACAAGAACAGGTCAAAAGCAGTGACGGAGCCAGAAACACATCTTGTGCCTTGGTTACTTCACACATATCAGAGGTTACACAAGACCTGTGTCATGCCAGAGAGACGGAGACTCTTCGCCTTAGATGCTGCGTCAGACAGGGGCTGGCAATTTCTGTTTTTAAAGGTTCAGTTTAACATCTGTAAATACCCCTGATGTTCGGAGCCTGTGGGAGAAGCTGCTCAAACTGACTTGACTATTTTTTTTTCCTTCTTCTTCTGCCTCTGGTTTGAAGTAAGAGTCAACTTGGTATAAAGGAACCTCAGGTCCCCTTTGAGGTGAAATCAGAGTGAATCAGAAAGAGTGATTACACCCTTCTTTAATCAAAGGCTCTGGAGAGGATTTTCTTTTAGGAAAGAAGCGTCAAACCAAGAGCTTTGAAAATTACTTTCATATTTTCTTGAGCAGTTCAGAGCAGGGTGAGTTTTAAGAGTTGTCGTTTGCTCTTGAATATCAGACTGGAGCGTCAGCCTTTTGTGTGTGCCCTTCCCTCAGCGTCTCAGAAAGGACTGAGCTGGCCTCGGCTTTGTTGTTCACCACAGACGCTTTCAAGTGACTAATGCCCTTGGAATCTCCTGGAGACATTTATTCTGCCTCTGTTGCTATGAGCCCCGTGTTCTTTTGTGGAACCTCACAATATAGGTAACATATCTAAAGTATGACCTTGACAAAAGGAACTGCGTCTTAAGGAGCAATCATAAAGTCATTGTGTACACATCACTGGCCTGTCAGGTCTATTCTCATTTTAGTGTTTCAAGTATGTTTGTGTTAGTTATATTGGCTGATTAACCTGAAATGATGTTAGGGCTGCAATAGAAAAGGTCGCCCACATTCACACAGCAACTGTTTATTTAAACATTCTCACTGCTTTCAGAAAGCAGCACTCCTTTTGGGAATTTAAAAACTGAGGATAATCAATTGGAAATTATTTGATTAGCCCACAAACCATATTACAGGCAAAATCCTCCCTGTTACTTAAAATAGACAATCCATTTTTTTTTAAAGAGTAGGCACAATCAGATTTTAACATTGTTTATTAATAAAGCTTTAAAAATGAACACTTCTGTTCCCAGGAATGGTTTGAATGGTTTGAATCCTTCACAGGCAGTGCTTGGAATGTGACTAGCAGAGAAAGAAGTAAGGGATGTGTTGTCAGCTTTTTGAGAAAAGATCTTACACAGAGTCACAGGCTGGTTGGGAAACTATTGCAAAGTAGCCCAGGCTGGCCTCAAGTTGTGGCAGTTCTCCACCTCCAGAGTGCTGGGACTACAGCCACGATCTAGGAAGCCTGGCTAGGGAATATGGTTTTGTTACCACTAAACGTGTGCTCATTTCTTAACCTGAGACATTTAAAAATTAGTTGAAGTCAGAAACAATTAATGGTCCAGATTTCTCTCACTTATTTTTTGGCTTTTATCTTCCTTGTTTGTGCCCATTTTAATTAGAAAATAATACAGTGACACAATTAATTTTACCTGGCAGGCTCTGTTCCACGGCAACATGGGCATGTGTGAAAAATGGTGCTTTTTTTTTTTTTTTCAAATCTAGCATAAGAATTTTTTAAAACCTAAAAGTCTGCTTCCATTTGAGCCTTTATAAATTCTTAGACAAGATCTGAAATTGAGGCCACGATTTTCACAACTCAGGAAGCCATATGGAGGTTAAATGTGATTCTTTGTTTTGTATTATGTATTATTCTGTATATTTGTTGGCCGTCACTTCCATTCAGCCATTTAAAATATAAAGCTCACACTATCCACTTAACCACATTTCCTCAGAAATTGTGTCCATGACTACAGATGACATCTTAACATGACCACACATTTTATTGATTTATATTTGATGTGAAGGGTGATAAGATGAAGATAACATTTTAAAAGTAGGTCAATAAGAAGAATCTACATAGACTCAATCTTAATTAATGTTAACATACTGTCTCAGCGAAACTAACACCATTTTATCACTTCTTTTCAAACTGTGTGCTATTCCTTGCAATTTTGATTTCTCTTCATCTTTTCTCTTTGGAGAAACAAGACCAAAAGTTGCTTGAGCAAAATCTCCTTCATTTCATCCTCTGCACATCATGTGCTCTGTGCATGCCCCCAATAAGTCATTTATTGATTATTTTAAGTTCATAGTCTATAGCTACAAAACAGTACAGTGACCTTAGAATACATGCCATACATGCGAACATAGTCAAGTCATGAGTTCGGCACAGCTAACAACTTCCCTGCTGTGAATAGCATCAGCTCTCTTATATTTGGAAGAGTCACAAAATCCTACTACATCTGCCCTAAGAGCAGCATGCATTGACAAGGGAACCTGGGGAGCTTCAGTCTTAGCATTGTTTCACTGGCCAGGTCATGGTGCTTTTCACTAAAGACAAGGGCTGGAGAAACCATGACTTCAACTCCCAGCACCACAAAAGTAATAACATCTAGAAATGGGCTTTCCCACACCAACAGTTACAAAGGGTGCAGGATTTGGATCTAAATGTCTCTGATGTTAGTCTTTTAATTACTTTTCTTTTTATTATTTCATTAAAATATAGAGTTTAGGTACAAGTAAAGCTACAAGAAAACAAAGACACAGAACAAACACAGAACACTTTCCACCTCTTGGCTGTCTCCTCAACCAAGCGCAAGACTTTTTAAAGGAGTTAGAGTTGTCTTAGACAACAAGGCATTATTCTCAGCCTGGTTCTGGTTACCCTCCCTGGTCTACAGCACTGAAGACAGGGGAGGGTTTGCTTTCTATTTACTACAGCAATGCAGCTTCGATGGGAGCAGTTACCATTTGTATTTCCATAGAACTCTCATAATTACCTATTGTTTTTGGCAAAAACCAACACAGTATTTGCACACACTGTACACTCAGACCCCTTTCTCACGAAACTTCATTCTTGATCCTAAAGTACATATTGTGTATACACGCTAGTTATACTAGTTTTGCAAGTAATTTCTTACACTGGGGTCTCATAAAAATCTCTCATTATCAGGTAGTGTTATTGTATTAAAATAAACAAATAAACAAAAACAAAAACTGAGGCAGGCCAGTGAGATGTTTCAGCAGTTAACGACAAAGGCACTTGGCGCATCAGCTTGACCACCTCAGTTTGGTCCTTAGAACCTACTCCACAAAGCTGTCCTCTGACTTCCACATGTGCACTGTGGCACTGTTCGTGACACATCGTGCAAACACGCACACGATAATAATAACTGAAAAAAAAAAAAAGTAAAGCTACTGCTTCTGTTGCCTTTGATCTGTCCACAGAGTTCCTTGAAAGCAAGCTACAAGCCAGTTTCACTGTCCGTGTGTAGTATGAATAAAGCTGAGAGGATAGGTCAAAGTCACTGTTTTACCAGACAGTAATGGCATGCTAATGATGTTGGAGCAGCTTGGACCTCCGAGCGACAAAGCCTTTTGCACTCTGTGGTGATGCTCTCTGTGAATTCAATTAAAAAGGCAACTATGAGCTGCTGGCAGGGACTGTTGCTCTGCTGGAGAGTTTCATTTACCAGGCATCCTTCTCTCAGCCATCAGAAGTCTTAGGTAAATTGTGCAGGCATTTTTGTTGGGTTTGGCTTATTTAATTTTTATAAAAGTAGGGTTTGTAAATATCACAGCAAAGCCCTTCTCACAGTTTTGGTGACTAAGTAGATTCTATGAGCTATGTCTGAAGGTTGAGGCCCATTGAGATGTACAGCCAATCAAATTATTTTATTTTACCTTAATATTTTATTTTAAGACAAGGACTCATGTATCCCAGGCTGTCCACAAACTTCCATGTAGCAGAGGATAACTCGGAGCTTCTGTGTAGGTGTGTTTTGTGAGGAGGGGGTGTTTTCTGTGTTTGTATGGTGGTTTGCAAGAATGTGTAGTGTACATGTGTGCATGTGGTGTTGTATGTGTGTAAGTGGTGTTTTGTGTTGTGTGTGGTGTATTATGTGCACTCGGGAGCATAGGGGTATATATGTGTATTTGAACACATGTATGTATATATGAGAATGGCATATGTGCACATGTGTGTATGGGTGTGGTGTGTGTGCAGGTACACGTGCATGTGACCTCTCACTGGCCCTAGATTCAGCCAGGTAGGCTGGCCAGCCATGTGACTTAGTGCCTCCTCAGCACTGATCTTTAAAAAGTGCACAGTAGATGACAGGGGTCCAAACTGAGGCCCTTCTGCTTGTGTGTGTGCCAAGCATTCTACTGAGTCAGCTAGCTCCTCAGTCTGGTCACAAACTTCTGGTCTTCCTGCCTCCACCTCCCAAGTGCCAGGACTATACACTTGCACTACCCATTGTGTGTGGTACTGAGATTTAACTTAGGGGTTCATGCATTCTAGACAAGCGCTCTACCAATCCAGTCACATTCCCAGCCCAAATCCCTTTTTAATGCTTGCTAAGTTTTTTTTTTTGTTTGTTTGTTTATTTCAATATATTAATGAGGGTGGAGAGATGGCCTGGCTGTTAAGATTATATACTGCTCTTGAAGAGGGCTGGAATTCACTTTGCTTCTTAGTAATTATATCAAAGATTTAAACTGCCTGGTGCTCCAGCTCGGTCGGCACCAGACACCTCTGGCCTCCATGGGCCCCTGTACCCACAGGCACATACCTTATACAGACAAATGCACGTTTACATAATCAAAAACTAATTCTTAAAGTTCACTTCCAGAGCAAATGTTCCTTCATCCTGCAACCTCTGAGTTGTGGGTTAATATTCTACTGACTCCTCAAAGAAACTTCTAATTTCCGCAGCAACAACAACAACAACAACATATGCAGCAGGATTCAACTTTTTTCAAAAAAGGACAATTTCAGATTCCAGGAAAGAGTAAGCCGTAGTCTGAAGGCTGGAGTTGAAACTTTGGTCAACGGTCTACGAAAATGAAATTGAAAGTAATGTTGAAGTCATGACTAGCTTCTCTGGGCTGGGGGAAAAATGCTCTTCTGCTACCTAGGCAATAAGTTCTCATGGGGCGGGGGGTTAATCTGCAAGATCATTCCTTCCTTCAAAACAGGTGGGCTTTCCTGCCTCTGAGTGGTGAAGAGTTAAAGGAGCGTCCCTCTGTAGGGAAGGGTCTTGTGCTGCCTTTGGCAGGATTTCCACCCCTGCGGAGTCAAGGCTGGGAAGTCTGAGGGGGAGAGTCCTGAATAGTCTTTTTCCTACCCACAGCATGCAGCCTTCGACAAAACAAAAACAAATAAGAGCTTTATAGTTTCAACCCCCTTGCTATTTCCTCGTCTGTGGACGCCAGACCCTTTCTAAGGCATCCGGGTTTGCAAAGCTGAAGCAGTATCTACGTGGGAAACCCTGTCGAGGCTTTCATGGCTCAGCCGACTGCGGAGCCTCCAAAGGCTTCCCTTTTTCTTTGCCCGGTCTTAACCTTCTTTCCTCTCGGGTGATAACTTTAATGACATCTCGTGAACTCAACGCTTCGACTTTCCCACTCGCTTATTTTAAACAGAAATGCAAGGCATCCTGTTTCTAATGACAAAGGAAAAAGCAGTGAGCGCCGCTCAGCTGGATCTGGAAAGGGGATTCCAGGTCTGCAGATCTCTAGCTAGATGTGTGTATGGCTTCAAGTTAGGGGAACCCAGGGCTCAGTTGGGTCCTGTAAGTCTAAAATGACAGCGTGGGCTTTAGAATTTGAAGCTGAAAAGAGTCTGGTATCACCCTGATTTTTAGAACGCTTCCCACAGCCTCCAGCTCACCAGGCAGCTTTTGGGTGCCTAGGGCTCCTGAGGGACCAGGGGTAGGCTCTGGGCAAGTGCCAGACTGGAATCCTGTACGTTTGGAAACCCTTCTTATCTCTGCTCATGTCCGGGACCCTGTCTTGCTTACACAGCCAGGATCTGAGGCCAGGACTTTCAGTTGCTCGGGCTCTATCTTCATTTCTTGTACCTGGATATCGATTGCCTTTAAGTTGGGAAAAGAGGCTGCAATCTCATTGGATAAGGGGATTTCGGATGTCAAGCTTCAGAACATACCAAGCTGGAGAGATGTGGGCCAGGGGATGCTGCCCTGGGCAATAGATAATGGAAAAGATCTACCATTAAAGCAAAAGCCATGCTTACAGTCAACGGGATAATCCAAGTTTAAGCAGGAAAGCCTAGACTCTAAATCAATGTGGGATGCTGACGTCCTTATATGGCTACCCATATACAGATAACCCTATCTTTGAGGCTCTTCAGAGGCAAAGGCCCAACTTAGGGAAGTACATTCACTTTAAAGGGTTGCTTTTAATTAGTTTTTGGTCATCATACTTCCCTAGCCTTAAGAGCTAATGCTAAGTTCAAAATAGAACCTTAAAATTTTTACCCACTGCTCACCTGAAAACCTGTGTGTGCATTAGTCTAAGTATGGGCTGTGGAGTCACTCCAGAGCTGTGTTATCTTGAACAAGGTGTCTACATTCTCTGGGTTTTTTATATTAAAGGTGTTGGTACCTACCTAAAAGGGCCTATGGGTGGCTGAAAGCTGATAATTTATATAAAACCCTTAGAGCAGTGCCTGGGGCATCCAAAGAACTCTAATTCCATAAATGATTTTTTTTTTTAAAATCTCTTCTTTGTTCTGGGAGGTGGCGGGCATTCTTAGCCCTAGCCTGAATTCAGATTCTTTTGAAGATAAAGCTTGTGCCAGACAAATTTTAGAGAGTGGGATCGAGGGGAAGGAGGCAGAGCAGGAGGGAGGGGCAATTCAAGGATGACCTTGTCCACTGTCACACACAGTACTTCAAAAGCTCCTGGAAGGTGCCGCACTGAGGTGACCATGCAGGGATGCTGACCCATGGCTCTTAGCCTCTGGCGGGGAAGAGGGGGGAGAATGGGAAGTGCTGTATGTTGTGGTCCTCGCCCCTTCAAGTGTGTGTTGATAGAGTATTTCACATTGAGGTGTTGAGACCCTGACACAGCCTGCAGTGAGATGCTGTCACCTTCTCAAGGACAGGGAAGCTGGGAGAAGCTGTACTCTGCCACCTAGGTGGGCATTAGACCTGTGGCTGGAGGCATCTGGGGTCAGGTTTGCAAGTTCAAAGTCATGTCCTGTGTGTCCCATTTGACAAGCACAGAAACTGAGTCCAATGGAGGACCCCATCACACCTCATTGTAAACTCCTAAGACTGGGTTTTATGTCCCAAGCCTAGCTGAACATCCAAGGCTTACATTTTCCCTCCTGGTGCTTCTTTGTTTATAGAGAGTGTGTGCGTCTGCTTGTCTGTATGTATACCTTATGCGTGTAGTATATGTGGAAGCTAGAAGAAGATGCTGAGTTCCCCGGAGCTAGAGTTACAGGCAGTTTTGAGATGCCTCATGTGGGTTCTGGGAACTGAACCTGGGTTCAAAACAGTAAGTGTTCTCAAACACTGAGCCATCTCTCCAGCCCCCACTGGGTCTCCAATCAGGGGTGCAGCTTCAGTAACGTGTGGGACCTTATTTATTTCTGCTTAAGAGTGTAATTTTTAGCACAGTTTTATGTGACAAAACATATACTGTTGAATATGTTTTGAGAATATTGAAATAATCGGGGGGGGGGCATTAAAGGTTCAAAAAAACAAAAAAACAAAAACAGAAATTAATTTATCCTGGGGAGAGATTTGAAAAGTATACTCTTTGCAAGCACAGAGAGACTTTCTCCAAATTTTAGTTAATATGTTTTTAATTCCAGCCAATGCTTCACTTTTAAAGTGATCTTTAATATGAGTGGAGACAAGAGGAACTTGATGTGTAGTGAGACATATGGATGTTGAAGAGGTTAATCTTGTTGAGCTCCAATTACAAGAGTGCCTCCCTTTTCTGGTCCCTCTCTGCTCTATACAAGGTATATGTGTGTTCCTAATTGTTAACGTGTATGAAGATTCCCCAAGAAGAATACAATCATGATGTTGTCGAAAGACACAAACTGAATCACATTGCTTCCTATTGACAGGACTCATGACTTTATTGCAAAGCAGTTATAGAGAATGCAATTGGAGCGTCATTCGACAAAGGAGGTGACTATCACTGGGTTGACCATGTCATTTCCCCTCAGAAATTACCCAAGAGAAAGTTTTAGAACTGACATTGGTTTGTCTGACTGAAAAAAAGCAAGTCTGTGTTCCAATTCACTCATTCATTTGCCCTCTCCCCATCTTGATGCCAGTGTTTGGACAGAGAGGCAGATTCTTCTGGATCTTGCAACACTTGCCAAGCACTGAATGACAGACAGCAGTTCAGTGACTGCAGGGCTCCAGATACCCAGTTTCTATCACAATTTTCCTTGGACGTTCTGACTCACATCCCTGTCTACCCTGGAACATCTCCCTGCACAGCCCCTGCTGCCTCTTACACTCCTACCTCCCCCCACTATGAGCTGCAGATTATGTTGATTCTGGACTGGAGAGGTTCCTGACTTCACCTGTGTTCATGCTTCTTCTTCTTACCCCGAGTTCTTCACAGCTCCAGTTTATGTTAGGATGGACAAGGCAGCTCTTTGGTATCAGCATGGCTCCTTCATGTTTTGCCCTTACCTCTCCTGTCTGTCTCAACTAAGGTATTGGCTGCATGTTGGAAGCTGATCAGTATTTACTTATTTTATTTATATTTTTGTGTGTATCTCTGTATGGTGTGTATGTGAGTGCAGCCTCACACATACAATGGTATGCATGGGGCAGAGAACAACCTTTTGAAAGGAACAACCTTCTTTCACCTTGAACTTTGAGGCAGGGCCTCTCTGTTTCTGTCTTTGCACAGTATCCTCTACCCAGCTGGTCTATGAACTCTGGGATGATATTCCTGTCTGCTGCCCATCTTGCTGTAGGAGTACAGGGATTGTAGATAAGCACAACATCAACTTTTTCCAGTGGGTTGCAGGGTTTGAACTCAGCCAACAGACTTAGCTGAGCAATCCCTTTTCCTCACTGAACCATTTCATGCTTTACTTTTTACCTATTTATGTTAATGTTTAAGATACTTCTAAGGTCACTCTGGATTTTGTATTCTATGTAATTCATTATTTATTTAATGGGTATTTTAGACCATTTATGTTGATGCAATTATTGCTATGATTGGTTTGTTTTTGTTTTATCCTTTGGTATTAGGGATATACTCCAGGGCCTTGTGCATGTGAGGTGAGTGCTTTCCCACCAAGCTGTATTCCCAGTGTTTCAATCCGTGTCTTGCTGTCTTGCTTTTATTTTGCTTTTTGTTCTTTGTTCTCTATCGTCTCATTTCCTGACTTCTTTTAAATCTATTCTGTGCTTTTGTAGCAGTTCCATTTTATTTGCTTTCTGGATGATTCGCTGGAATGCTCTTTCAGTATTTCTGTGGTTAATTTATTCCCAGTATACCCATAGCTGGGCGCCATTGCCACTGCATCCAACTGACCCCCTTGCTCCATTGCTGTAGCACATGTGCATCCAACTCATTTCCTCACTTTCTAGAGGGTTCTCTGATGTCTGTCTGTCCTACTCAGTGTCATCTAGTTCCTCACACAGTGGGTCTCTCCTCTCTGGCTGATTCTCCCATCGACCCTCAGAACCCACAGAGAGGTGAAGGAAAGAAACAGTGTTGCAATGTTGTCCTTTGACCTCCAACCATGAAATCCGCATTTGTACCCTCACCCCACATCATGCACACACACATACAAGAATACATTTACAACACTTTAAAAATTGAAGCAAAGAGGCTCATTTTGACTGGTTTTGGGCAATTTGATTTGGATACATTTTTGTGTAATATTAGATTTAAAATTATTTATTTTATGTGTATAGGTGTTTGCCTGTATGTATAGCTGTGCACAGCATGTGTGCCTGGCCCTTCAGACATCAGCTAAAAGTGTCAGAGTCCCTGAAACTGGAGTTACAGATGGTTGTGAACTGCCATGTGCATGCTGGGAATCTCACCTGTGTCTTCTGCAAGAGTAACCAGTGCTGTTAACCTCTGAGCCCTCTCTGCATCTTCTTTATGTAGCTTTTTAGAAAAGTATCCCTTTGTTTGGAGCTTGCTGAACAATTTACATGTGTAAGTGTGTAGTTTATCAAGTCTTAAATGTGGGCTGTTATTCCCAAACTACATTTTGCTCTTTCCATGGATTTCTTTAGGAGTGCTGAATCTGCCCCATGGCCCAGGGATGCTCTGCTCCATAAACTCTGGCTCTCTTGGCATCTCCACTTGGGGCCTGTAGCTCTTTCCTAGCCTGCAGAGACTGTGGGCTCAGCTTCAGTTGGTTCCCATGGAAAGTTCCGCAGGGGATGAGGTGCCTGCCATCATCCGTGTTCCTGGCACACTGCTGTTGTTTAATATCCAGTGTCTTGAAGGTCATTGCTGCAAATGCTTCTTGTTCATTAGTTGCTTCAGCCAGGAGGACAGCTATAGTTTCTTTTGCCTCTGAGTTGATTTTCTTTATTCTTACATCTGTTGAACAATAAAGCAGACCTTTCCTAAGATTTTGATAGGTTTGCAGAAAAACTCAAACTGAGAAATAAGAACCCAAATGATAACTTTGAAATCAGCAAATCTGCTGTGGTTGTTCAGACAATTCAGAATGTGAACAAGAGAACGCTGGGAAACAGGACTGTGAAATTATGTGGAAAAATGACCACAGTCCATCATTAGGCTTCTCAGATGAGTTAAAAAAAATAATGTCAATGCTTAGTGAAGATGTATGAAAAGTCTGTGTAAATAAAGCAATGTATAGATGAGTGTGGAATCAATGCAAGCTGATGGGAATTTAACCCTACCTTAACCTGCCTTGGTTTGAGTCTTTGATCCACACTGTATAGTAGTGGATTCTTAATAAAGCCATCACCCCTCAGATAGCTCCATTTCTTCTCTCGTAAAATAGGGTTGTTGCTGTGAAATGAGCTTGTGTTTGTAACTATTCCCACAGTTGTCCTGCATGTGACTAGTGACCTACAATGTTAACTAACAGCAACAAACAAAATCAAAGAACAAGCACATGCAAGTATGATGCTCATGGGCAAATGAGTGTTGGATACCCCTGGAGACCCTAGCAAAATGTCCAGCAGGAGAATGCCCAGCAGCTGAAGGTAGCTACAACAATTCAGGCTAGGGTCAAGATGGCTGCCAGCATGAAAAATGGGATAGAAAGAAGCCATGATTGAAAAAACAAACAAACAAACAAACAAACAAACAAACAAAAAAGCACCTTGGTAAGAATGAAAGGAGAGGAGGATTTGAAAAAGAATCTGGAAGAGGAAAGTCTTTGCCTGGAAGAGTGGTGGTGCCATTAATGGACACAGTGGGTTGGAATTGATTCAGTTTTGGAGCTTTGACATTTGTGTGCAATGTTCCAGGGTCCATGAGGAGCGTATTTGTATTTTAGAAGTGGAAAAATGAGAGAGAAATCTGTTGGGTCCTGATGTGGCTTATACAAGCGATGATTAAAGCTGGAAGGTGGGATAGTGAGAGGAAGGGCCAAAACTATGTGTGGGGATGAGGTAGAGGGTTCTAGGGACGTAAGATAGTATATATTAGGCTGGCATGTAGCTTGGTTGATAGAGTGATTGTCTGGCATGTGTTAGGCCCTGAGTAGCCCTGCATGAACCAGGCATGGCGGTATAGGTCTGTGATTCTTGGTGGAGGCAGGGGAATTTGTGCAAGGTCACCCTTGGTAAGAGAGTGAGCCTGTCCGTTAGGCGGACAGTCCACAGACAAAGCCCCTCCCACCTCCATGCTTCCCTACTAGGACACAACAAACTAAAATCCCTCAGAAACCGCACGCCTCAGTACGCCTCTCCTTCCTTGAGTTGTTCTGTGGACTGTCTTTCACAGCGATGACAAAAGCTGCTGGCATGGGGCAGAGATTAAGATAACATCAAATTTAAAGGAGGAAAAAATCAATTGCGTTTTCTTTTCAAGGTGTCTCCTTTTGAGTTCTATTCAAGGCAGTTGTTGACACTGTGGTTACAGGTGTGGTTTCTCTTCTTTTTTTCCCTCTTCCCACCAGTGCTTAGATCAATTTATGTTTCCAAATCTGAAAATGTCCTTTAGGGGGTAGTCAATTTAAGTTGAAGGTGAGTGGAGGCCATTAGCACAGCTTAATTGGAGAGATACACGGAGGATGGAGTAATTCTTCACAGCACTGGAGAGTGAAAGGGAGCTTTTCCCATTGTGTCTCTGTGTTCATTTTGATTGATATTTCCACTAAAAGGGGCCATGCAAAAATAATTCACGGAGTAATAGAAAATGGCTATAAATTGCTTTAAAGCCCTTTGTGGTGATGTTTATTGGTGGTGTTCATAAGTAAGAAAAATTGAAATGGGCACTTGATGGTACTTTCGAAGGGTATTCAAAATACCCTAGCTGTAGGTAGGATACGAATATGACACCTTTGCATTTAGTTTCTTTCTTTCTTTCTTTTTTTAAAGATTTATTTATTTATTTTGTATACACCATGTATGACTGCAGGCCAGAAGAGAGCCATTACAGATGGTTGTGAGCTACCATGTGGTTGCTAGGAATTGAACTCAAGACCTCTGGAAGAGCAGTCAGTGCTCTTAACCTCTGACCCATTTCTCCAGCCTGCATTTAGTTTCTTAGAGTAACAAATGTACAGGTCTTGTAGATTATTTGAACCATATCATAATTCTAGGTAATTCTGAGAAAACATCCAGAAATTAGGTTGACAAATAATATTTCAAGCTATATGCAGAGAGCATAAAGACATTTTGGATCTATAGTCATCTTGCTGTCTATTGTTGTGGTAAGACACCATGACCAGGGCAACTTACAGAAGGAAGAGTTCATTGGACTTCAAGTTTAAGAGAGTCAATCCATGACTGTCATGGCAGGGAGCATGCAGCAGGGAGGCATGGTGCTGGAGTGGTAGCTGAGAGCTCACATGTTGAGACAAAATATATAGAGAGATGTTTTAATCAACTTTGTTCTTATATGTGTATCCTAGCCATACGGACTAATGATACTTATTTACTTTAAATAGCTTACCACCATTTTCTCTTTTGAAACAGGATTTATCTATATCTATCTATCTATCTATCTATCATCTATCTCTATCTATCTATCTATCTCTATCTATCTATCTATCTATCTATCTATATGGAGAGAGAGAGAGAGAAAGAGAGAGAAAGAGCAAGCTGAGAATGGCATATACGTTTTAAACACCCAAACTCCAGTGACATACCTCCTCCAACAAGACCACACCTCCTAAAACTTCTCAAACAGTTCTACCAACCAGCCCCAAGCATTCAAAACTATGAGCCAGTACAGCCATGCAATTCAAACCATGACACTTATGTTAAAACACAAATGGAAAACATATATTATACAAAAATCTGTGGTTTTAAAATTTATTTATATATTTATCAGAAAAATAGATGGAGGGCAAGCTGGGCATTGTGGCCCACACCTTTAATCCTAGCAAGTGGGAGGCAGAACTGTGACTAGACAGTGAAACCCTGTCTCAAAAGAGAAAATGATGGTAAGCTATTTAAAGTAAGTAAGTATAATTAGTCCCTATGGCTAGGATACACATATAAGAACAAAGTTGATTAAAACATCTTTCACTGCTAAAAAGAAGTCATAGGCTTCTACTATGAATAGTGTGTGAATGTGGAGGTGGCTCCCCACATTCCACCAGAGCTCTAAGTAGCAACACCCATGCCTATAAAATAGAACTGACAGAATGCTACCATGTAGTGGGTAACTGTTCCAGCTTTGACCTGGAAGTACTACCCCTAGTGAGGCTTCTGGTAACTGCCACACCTACCTATGACCTGCCTCTGCGATGGGGCTGAGACAGGAGCCCTTAAGACCCATGATCTAGATGTACTAGGTCTCTTGGTTCCTCGTGATCCTGGATGCTGAATGGCAGATAGAGTCAGAGTTCTCCAGAGAACCCCACTGGACTGTACCTCACCTCTCTCAGATCCTGTAACCAACCACTTTACTAGCTGTACATTACCCCAAAATAAACCTCATTTTTAACTACGTGGAGTTGCCTTATAAATCCTCATCCTCGCTCTCTGCTTCCTGGTCTGCCATTGAAGCATCCCAGCCGCATGCCCCCATACCATGTGAAGTCCACCATGCTTTTCTTGACATATTGGACTATATCCTCAATACATGTAGCCAAATAAATATTTTCCCCCTTAATGTTGCTTCTCATTAGGTATTAGGTCTTACCTCACAGTGATGAGCAAGTAACTAAAACAGAAAATCAGCACTGAGAGGTAGGAGCATAGTGATCTCTGCCTGACCTGGCTCACCTGGCTTTTAGAAATTGGCTTATGAGAGCAATATAGAGGAGTCAGAGCTGTGGGCTAGAGAAGTCCTAGAGAGCTTAATAAGCCCTTCTGGTGGGAATTCAGAAGAGTGGAATGCCAACAGAAATGGGCAGAGTTAAGGCTGTGCTCATGAGTTTTCATAGTGGGGAAAGAACTCTATGGGGAATTGTGTTTGAGGTCAAGGGTGTTACTTTCTGAGGAAGAACCTGCCTGTGTCCTGGAAGTTGCAGAGATGCTGAATTAGGGTGGCTGAAGAAGCATGGTCACGGCTAAAGTTGCAGACAGGCAGGGTGCTGACAGCTGCATGCATTAAATATTGGCCCCACTAAAGAGATGCTATCCACCTTACCATAGGACAATAGTAAAAGTACCTTGAGAGCGAGACCCATTCATCAAAGGCTGCCACAGGGTTTCTGTGCTTGAAAATAGGGAAGCACTTTTTTCTAGGCTCAGCCAGACAGATGCATGTTGGCCACAGAAGCTGTGGCAGTCCAAATTACCTGTTTTCCTGGCAGCAGAAGTTGGCAGCACCGTTCATATGGTACAGCAGTTGAAAGCATGCAAGATACAAAAATGAATGGGTCATGGAGTTTTTCAACCAGGCTCTAGGAAGCTGCTGAGTCCAGGCCACATGCAGCCTGGTTGGATTTTCTACACAGAGCTCCTGACTGGTCTGTACATGAGGCTGGGGAAATGAAACAAAATTGTAGTAGAGACTCAAGGTACTGGAGATGCCAGAAACACGAGATATAGTTTGGAAGGAAAGCTGTGAGCACAGAATGGAGTTGGCCAAAGAGAGAGATCACATATGCTTCAAGCAACAGAGCTGGAAGGCTGGGACCTCTCAAGAGCACAGATGATGCCACCTTGAGCCCCAGGTGCTGGACGTGGGTTTGCTGTTGCCCTGATGGGCTTTGGCCTTGGTTTGATCCAGCATTTCCATGCTGTGCTCCCATTCTTCCGTTTTGGAATGGCAGTGTGTACTCCCATGCCACTTTATGTTGGAAATACATATCTTATTTTTTGGTCTCTCAGGTAAGAGATTGCCTTGAGTTTCAGAGCAGACTTTGAACTTAGACATTTTAATAATGTTTAAATTAAGACCTGGGGGACTCATGGATGTGAGATCAATGACCTTTGCTTTATAAAATGGCCATCTGTCTTTGGAGACCAGGGGTGTAATGTTGTATATTAAAATGGTGTGTTTGGGTGCCACATCGCTATCTTTGCTATCTTTGTTGTCAGCTTGACTGGATTTGGGGTCATCGAGGAGACACTGTCTTTTGAGCATGTCTTTGAGGGCCTTTCAGAAAGCATTGTTGGCATCATCCCATGGTCAGGGGAGAGGTGTTCAAAATTAATAGAAGGGTAAAAAGGAATAATGAAATAAAATAAATGGAACTAATAAGCAAAATAATGCTACACTATAATTTCTGGAATTCTATAACGACTATCTCATTTTAACCTAACATCATGATGATGTCCAGTCTAACAGTCATCTCTGTTCAGATTGATCATTACCCGGGGGATTGTTGGGAAAAACATTACAGGAATGTGAAATAGAAAATGTAAATTTCTTAGGCAAAGAGATGATTTCTCTTAGATATTTTAATATTGTCCATAAGGGTAAGTTTGCTTTGAGATACTGGAGAAGCTTTTCTTTAAAAAGCTTTCTTATTGCAAATATTTACTTAGTGTTGTATTCAAAAGGCCGAGTTTTACTGCATCTGAGTCCTGTAGGGCATTCTGTAAAGTCATCTTTCCTGCCTTGTGGTCCATGCTGGCCCCATCTGATGGCAAAGATGATCTTTCTTGTAATAGTGAATGCCAATCAAAGTTGTTTCATTAGTTAGGAATCAGAGGAGATGGGAAGGACAGAGTAGAATTCTCAAGTTCAATGCTAAAAATATGAGGACTTAGAGTGACAGTGTTTAATATTGTAGAGAATGTGCCATCTTCAGTATCTTCCTAAGGAGACTGGAGAGGTCAGGAGCAGAAGCCCACCCGATGCTCTGGCCTGGTCTAGTCTGGAATCAGGGAACATAAGCAGGATCACACACCTGCACAGCAGGCAGAATTCCTGTCACAATCAGAAAACTCATGGTTCTGTGTACTTGGAGAGTCCAGTTCATATGTGGGCTACAGTCTGTTTCCTAAGCGTTCATTCATGGCTTTCTCTACCTCAGGAGACTGTTCACTGCTCAGCTAATGGAGAACAGATTTGACACAGAGGAAGAACCACCCATGAACATGAGACTCTTCCTCATCCACAACCATTTTAAAAACAAAGGCAAACTTGCAACACTCTACTATAGATTAGATATGTTGGGATATAAAATAACATCTTTTAAGAAACAGTTAATATTTTTCCATTATGAGACTGAACATTTTGTAGGTATAAATACCAATATTAAGATTTTTAGTGACATATGAAATATTTAAAAAACTATTTTGCTTGTAAATATTAGGAAAATTTACTTTAAAAACCCATTCTTATGGAAGTTAAAAATATATTAGTTGAACTGGATGATGGTGTCACACGCCTTTAATCCCAGTACTTGGGAAGCAGAGGCAGGTCAAGCTCTGTGAGTTGGAGGCCAGCCTGGTCTACAGAAACCCTGTTTTTAAAATCGTCATGGATAAGGAAGAGTTTCATGTTCATGGGTGGTTTTTCCTCCATGTCAAATCTGTTCTCTATTAGCTGAGCAATGAGCAGTCTCCTGAGGTTGAGAAAGCCATGAATAAATGCTTTGGAGACAGACTGTAGCCCACAAGTGAATATATATATATATATATATATATATATATATATATATATATATATATATATATGTTAATCCCTTTAAAAAACTGGCACTTAGCTCCACAAGAGTCATATCATACAGTCTTAGCAAATGTTGTCATGATCCACAGAGCGTCAAAGATGATAGATATTTTTTTTTAACAAAAAATAAAATACTTGCTTATGGAGCCATCATGGAGAACATTTTAATAAGAAATTGGCTTCTTTTAGGTATGACTTGATTTATTTTTTTCTTTGAAATGGAAGTTTAAATGTTTTTCTTTGTGTAGTTGAAAAGAAATCTTGCTGCAAAAGCACGACACAATTTTAAAATTTTAAAAATGCAGCTAAGTAGTGGCTAATCTATTCAATTGGGTCTCTGCTGATTGGGGGGTTAGTCCCTTGCCTTTTGTCTCAGGGATAATGATTTGCCCCCAAATTCAATTCTCTCTTGGAAAAGTGCCCTCCAGGGTCTTGTGATGTAAAGTAGATAGCATTTAAAGTTCTGAACTACACCACTAGCTTTCTCTCTTTTTACTTTTCTTCTTTTTTAAACTCTGAATAAAGTAAAACAGACCCCGAAACAACTGCAGCTAAACAAGTCGCACTAACAACACAACTTTTGCACTATTCAGGAAGCCTCCTACTGGGCAATGGCCTGGGATGACTATTTGCATTAGAATGAAGCTGCTGCTTCTTCTTTTCAACAATGTTAAAATCACAGTGTTTCCTCCA
The DNA here is from genome assembly GCF_903995425.1 of Onychomys torridus. Lineage (NCBI taxonomy): Eukaryota > Metazoa > Chordata > Mammalia > Rodentia > Cricetidae > Onychomys > Onychomys torridus. The sequence continues at coordinate 5,570,986 of NC_050459.1, read as the reverse complement.
GGAAACCTAGGGTAGGGTTTAAGAAATTACCACAGTTTGCAGCACTTGGCCTTCACTTTCTGTGTGAATTGGTCTCTTAGAATAGCTTACGAACCAGGAAAGAAAGAAATGACCCTGAGAGAGAGAGAGAGAGAGAGAGAGAGAGAGAGAGAGAGAGAGAGAGAGAGAGAGAGAGAGAGCCACATAGCAGCATTATTCCTGAAGTTCAGAATTTACAGGGTGAGCAGCAGATGCCCCATGTGTGCTCCCTGAAGGTATTAAGACGAAATAACCATCGTCTACCATGGAGACTCTGCTGCTTGATCCAAGCTATGTTATTTTATTGTCATGGTGTGTGTGATAACGTAATGTTTATCATTTAAATCGCTTGGAACTCTACACTCAACGGCACTGACTACATTCACGGGGTCTAGTCGCCGTCATCACAACCTGCATTAGTTAGTTTTGTCTCACTGTGGTGTTGAAATGCCTGAGAGAAGCAGCCCAGGGAGGCTCATAGTTTGAAGGTACAGTTCTTCGCGGAGGAGAGGTCATGGTAGCCGGGGAGGCTGGCCCTGACTGTGGGGTGCCTGAAGCTGCTTGCCTACATTTCAGGGGATCAGGAGGCAGATGGACTCTGGGGCTAGACATAGGGCTGGAATATAACTCTTAGGGCCCACCTTCCAAACTTCTTTCACCTCCTTTAGTTTCCATAACCTTCTCAAACACTTTTTCCAACTGGTGCCAAGTGTTTAAACACATGAGCCTAGAGGCGGGGGCAGGGGAGGGGAGAGAGATGGGGTCAGGCATGTGTATGATGGATTTCACATTCATGTAACAGCACCTTTAATCCTTCCTTCTCACTGCTTCCCTCCACCCGACCCCGTTCCAGTCTCTGTCTCTATATGCTGATTTTATACCTCATGTAAACGAGGGATTATTTTACTTTATATAATGTTTTTAATATCTAACAATGTTATTATGCATATGTCAAGATTTTGTTTTGGGTGGCCAAATATTCTCTGTTGTATGTGTTTGCCACATGTTCATTATCTTTTGCTGGACACTTGGGTTGTTTCTTTATCTAGTTATTTTGCATAATGCTGCTATGAATATATGAATATGGGTGTTTAAATACTCATAGATCTGTTTTTCTTTTTTTTGAATAATACCCAGGAGTGGAGACACTAGATGATATGGTGACAAACGTTTTTTCTATAGAGGCTCTGTGTGTGTGTGTGTTTGTGTGTGTGTGTGTGTGTGTGTGTGTGTGTGTGTGTATGTGTGCACACGATCGTGCAAATGGAAATGCAGATCCAGAAAGAGTGTGGTCAATCTCCATAGTGTATTCTGTCTTTTTCCAAGAGTGCAATCATTTTATTTCCCCCCAATACTTATTATTTATCATGCTGATGATAATGGGAATGTGCTGATTGGAGCCGAATCTCTCATTTTCTGGGAAATTCATTTAGATGGTTGCCTAGATAGAAATGATTTTAATTAGATTGCTCTGTGGAGGACATCTGACGCAGAGGCACGATTGTCTGCAGCTCAGAGCTTTCTAGGCAGAGTCTCCCTGCTTTCCTGTTTCTATTCCCCCTTGCTCCATTAGCAGGGGGCTTCTTCGTTTTCTATGAACTCAGACTAAAACCTTGTGCATAGTGTTTCTCACTCGGCCCTCACCCTCTGGGGTTGATCCCCTGTCATGTTCCTAGCTCTAGCCCCACAGGTGTTCAGGGCTGAAAGCAATCCCTACCTCTCACTCACGCTTCGCCCTGCTGGGTCTTGCTGCTACTTGTACCGGGAAAAGCATGCCTCATCAATATTTGTTTGGTTTTTAAACCTGGGATTTCATGCTGCCTCCTTCATAGACTCTTTTGTTCTAGCCATCTTCCACATCCCCTCCTTACTCAGCCCCTCTGTGTCCAGGCATCCCTAGCCGCCGCTCTTTGGATGGTTTCTGTCCTGTGGCTTGGGGCGGGGGCGGGGGAGGGCCCTAGGGAGCCCTGTCAGAAATCTGGAGGAAGGTGGGGAGCTCAGCCCGCTGCTCCCGGTGTGAGGTCACTGTGTGTTCCTGTCACCTTTGACTGCTGCCTGCTGCTTCTCGTTAGGGCTCCATCCTCCCTGGTTCCCCGCTACCCTCTTTTCATTTGTTCCTTTGACCTCAGGGTGGTAACAGCTCCTGCTGACACTGACTCCAGGTGGCCTTGCTATCGTTTCCTGAGACTCAAGCCTCTCCCTCTGCCAACAACGTCGCTTCAAATTCCCCAACTCCAGGCTGCAGCTTGCTTCCGGTGGAACACTCCTGGACAGACCTTCTGTGCTTACTTCAGGGAATGGACACACATATCAGACGTGGGTGGCTTGTGCCTGTACACTTACTCCATTTTCGGTTTATTGATTTCTTATGGGAGGAAATTGTATTGTATTTTATTTTTTTCCTTGGTTTCTTCCTTGAAAGAATAATTTTTAAATGTCTGTTACAAAAAAGCCACAGTTTTACTGAAAGCAAATACCTTTCGTTTTAGGTAAAGGGTTTTTGCAGCCATTCACTGTAGATCCAGCAAGACCAGTGTGTGTTGGAAGTTACCCTCTGAAAGGTCATCTAATTTCAAAGAAAGAAAAACACTGAAATTTATTAAAAGCAAATGAAAACCATATTAAAATCATATTATTAAAATAGCAGCAGTGGACTTAATTAAATTGAGAACTCGAATTAATAGCTGCTTCTGTATGGAATCATTAATTCGAAGGAGGCTGAGGCAGTGTTGTTTTAGGCCACAACCAATTTATAATGAAACTAACTGCAGAATCTTACTTTCCTGCAATCTGCATGGCGAACATTCATTTTACATAGGAGTCCATGGAGCAGTCGATCAGAACACCTCAGACTGGAATTCTGGATTGCCTTAGACTCCTGCCTCACAGCTGTCTTATTCCTGGTAGTATGCAAACTGCTGGTCACGGTCATGGAGCACATGCACTGTGTTCACAGACAGCCCGTTCTAGAGCCTGCCCTGCGGTGCCTGCTTACCAATACCCCGCTGCTGTCTTCGCCTTGGGAAAGTTTCGTGTTCTGGCGTGTGGTATCTGTCCCCTTCTGTGAGCCAGCTGTCATTGTTTGATTTCCCGTGCATCCCTGGCCACTTCTGCATCCTCTTTAGCTCTTCTTCCCTCTTTCCCGTCCTGTTTGTACGCACTCGTTCTCTTCAAGGACAGACGCTCAAGACAGGCTTGACATCCACCCAGCGTCTGAGAGTCCTGCCCTGTGAGGATGGTACAGATGCCAGTGTGTTCATCCGTCCCACAGGGAAGTTACCTGACATCCCAGACTGGCCCGGGACAACGGGTGTTCTCAGTTACCGCCACCTTTCATTCTTCACTGACCACCTGTTCCCTTTCGGACAGTGACCTCCCCATAAATCATACCAACGTCTTCCTCATAATTTCCAGCCAAACTCAGCATTCCTCCTTCAGCCCTTCCTCCGTTTCTTTCATAATTATTTTGACATACAATCAATTCTGTGTACTGGTAAATAGTAGATGTCTTTGTCAGTCTCTTTCATGAATGTCCATAGATCCACCCCTTACAGCTAGCCACTGCTGCCTACTTACCAGTACTTCAGAGAATTGCATAGTAAATATGACCCTGTGTACTTTTAATAAGTGAGACTAAGTGGGGTAAATTTTATTTCCCATCCTTTTATGCAATACCCAGAACCCTACTTCTGACCCTGAGGAAGTGTATAGCTCTAAGTTTGGGGGTGTGCACACAACTGCACAAGGGCTACCAAAGCAATCAACAGAATGGGCCCGCGATTTCTTCAAAAGGTTTCTTCATACCTGCTAACAGCCAGTCCCAGCCCCAGCCCCAGCCCCAGCCCCTGGCAGCTTCTAATCTGGTTTCTACCTAGACAGCCTTACCGAGCTCTAAATGACACATAAATGCAATACTCTGTATGCGGCCTAGGGGTCTGGCTTTAAGTTATTCATCTGGGCTGCTGCAGGTGTCAGTTTGTGCTTCTCTGTGGCTGAATGGCACACCTGTCCTTGTTAGTATTTGAAAATCTTTCTTCTCTACCCCCACCCTTCATTGTTGTGATGTAGTTTGCTATAAGGACACACTATAATTTAATTTGCCTCCTGGCACCATTTCTTCCTCACACCATTCCTTTTTCAAACACGTGCACACAGCTTCCCCAAGCCCCATCACCCTGCTCTCTCCCACATGTACCAACAGGTCATTGCTCCTGCTGGTGTTAAGCATATATCTCAGAGACCTCCTGTTGTGCATAGAGTGAATAGACAAAGGCAACCTGGGCTTTGATATCTAGGGCTGTGTCTGGGCCAAGACCCAGGTCAAGACTCCCAAGGCTGCTTTGTTAATCACCCAGGAAATGTCAGGGCAGAAGAGCATTTCTGGAAGATGCGGGTTCTGTGGCTGTAGACTTGAGCCCAAGATCATCTTTCATGCTTTACTACCCCCTGGAGAAAGCGCAGCAGTCTAGGGCACTTCTCTACAGCCTTTGGTTTTGAAGGCCATCTGCCTGCACCCCAGGCTTTCCATCCCTTCCAATTGTCTTGCACATGAGCATTCGGAATAATGGCACGTCTGCCCCTTTAATACTGTCCAGGGTGAATTAGTTATTTTCTTCAATGTAACCTCAAAATACTTGAAAAACCAGCTTAAGAAAGGGTTCTTTTTGGTTGGCAGCTTGAGGTTACAGTCCACTGTGGTCAGGAAATCAGAGGCATGAATGGAAGCTAGCAACTGGAATGGTTGCATGCACAGGAAGCAAAGATGAACGCTGGCACTCAGCCTGCTTTCTGTTCGGTTCTGTGCCCCAGCCCATGGAAAAATGCTGTCTACATGGAGGAGGCTTTCCCACTTTGGTTAATCCAGCCTAGACACTCTTTCGCACGCATGCCCAGTGCTGTTTCCTAGATCCTATCAAGTCAATGTTAACCATCACACCTGGCATTTGTTTTTCAGCAAACTCAGATTATTGTAGCTCCTGGTCCCCATGGCAGCCTATCCTCTCCACAGATATCACTTCTGCCTCTGTGTAATAGCATGTACCCTGACTTCTTGCACTCTGTCTTGCCACCTCTTGGGTTGTGTGTCACTCTGATCGCTGTCTTCTGAAAATGAAAATAGATCATGCTGTCATGGCACTTCCTGCATAAAACGTGTAAAGGGTCTTCATTGTATTCAAGTAGAAGCCAAGATTCAGTGCCCCTGTAGACTCAGGTCCCTGGGCTTCCTGCTGTGGGATGTCTTTCTGTATGCTGTGAATATGTGTTGCTATGATTGGTTGATAAATAAAGCTGCATTGGCCTATGGCAGGGCAGGATGGAGACAGGTGGGAAAATCCAAGCAGATAGACAGGAAAAGAAAGGCAAAGGCAGAGGAGATGCCATCTTGCCATCCAGGGAACAACACGTAATGGCACACAGGTAAAGCCATGGAACACATGGCAACATATAGATTAATAGAAATGGGTTAAGATATGAGAGCTAGCTAGCAAGAGGCCTGTCACAGGTCATGTAATTGATGATTAATTTTAAGCCTCTGAGTGATTATTTTATAAGTAGCTGTAGGACCACAGGGCCTGGCAGGACAGGAGAAAACCTTCAGGCTACAGCTTCCTCTCCTCTCTCATTCTTTCCTCTGTCAGGTTGCTCTGAGGGCCACTGTTGGACTTTTGTTAACCATAGACAGATATTCTTCCTACTGGTGTGTGAATGGCTTGTTCCTTCTGTTCTGGATTATCGTTGACAGCCACTTCCATGTAATGATCATCCATCGTGCTTGAATGGATGAATGCTGGACATAAATACCTCTATGAGGCCAGTGCCTCCATAGCCCAGACCTCCCAAGGTCCATCATCACCTTTTCACACTGTTGTACTGGCCACCAAATTCCAGCTGTTGGAAGAGAAATACTACACTCAAGGTATATCACTAATCATTTGTTATTTGCTAGTGGTCTGTGTCCCCCCGGAAGAAGGGTTCATGTCCTGCATTGTTTTTACTTAGGTATGAAATGTTTACACCTTCAGTGACTCACATGTGGAAGACTTGGTCCCAGTTGGCGGTACCACTGTGGATTGATGAAACATGAGGAATAATCCATGGATGAGTTTCTAGCTGAATAGGAGGTATGTCTCTTAGGGTTACTATTGCTGTGATCAAACACCATGACCAAGAACAAACTGGGGGGAAAGCGTTTGTTTTGTTTACTCTTCCTTATTACGGTTCATCATCAAAGGCAGTCAGGGCAGGAACTCAAACTGGGCAGGAACCTGGAGGCAGGAGCTGATGCAGAGGGCACAGAGGAGCGCTGCTTTCTGGCTTGTTCCTTGTGATGTTCTTAGCCTGCTTTCTTCTAACATCCAGGACCACCATCCCAGTGATGGTACCACCCACTATGGGCTGGGCCTTCCCCCATCAACCAGGCTTGTGATCTGATGGAAGTATTTTCTTATTCGAGGTTCCCTCCTCTTAGATGACTGTAGTTTGTGTCAAATTTACACGAAACTAGCCAGCACAGTCTGTCTTGCCCTCAGATCATTCCTTCTTTGGCCTGCAATGAGCAGTTTAATTCCATCGTGTTCTTTCTGCTATGGTGTTTGGTGATGGGGCTAATGAACTATGGACCGAAACTTTTGAAACTGTAAGCCAAAACGTATCTATCCTTCTTTAAATTGTATATTTCAGGCACTTTGTCATGGAAACAACAAATAACTAACATGCATTTTCTCTTTGTCACTGAGAATGCTGCCTGGCACATACTAGCTTCTTAGTAATGATTTGCATAAAGAATGAATGGATGTATTTAAGAATGGCAAATCTGACAGGACATGTCTGCTGTACACTGAGAAAGCTTTGGTGAACATATGCCTTTTTTTTTTTTTAAATACTGGCCAAGGTTCAAGATGAGAACTGTAAGAGCAGGTGACCACACATCTATATCCTGTATGAAGCAATTTTTCACAGGACTGTAAGATATTAGTATTAAATATTAGATTAAATTCAACATTCAATTCAGAGTTGCTTAGGAATTAGATGTGAAGTTTCATCCATGTCCTAAAATGTTATCTTTGATTTGATCATGAACCCATTGGTACTAACAAACCTAGTGCTTTGTGCAAGAGCAGATGTATAATTAGAACCTAATAAAATATATACAGCATCCTGGTTGAAGGATCAAAGTGACCAACAGGGTGGAGAAGTGGGCAGGTGTGTTAAGAAAATATTGGCTTCCTATGGCCATGTTGGTGGGTAAGGGCCATACCACCACCAGGGCCATGCTGAGCTGAGTGACCTGTGCCTTGGTGATGTCAGGGCCTGGACTGCTTCTGAGGGTCATGTCTGGGTCTGCGGTCCATGGATCCTACTACCACTGAAAGCTGTATATGCCCAGGGTCTAGGCCACCACCTGAGACCATGTTGGTGTCATGCTGTTGAGGGGCCATGCTGATTTGAATGGCCTGTGCTGCCATCTGGGGCCATGGTGTCGTCCAGGCCTGACCTACCAAGGGCCATGTCTGGGTCCATAGCCCTACTGTACTCAGGGGCTGTGTTGATGCCCATGACTCCTGTTACTACTGAAAGGTGTGCAGATGTCTGGGGAATGGGCTGCCACCTGAGGCAATATTGGTATCCTAGGGCCATGCTGCTGCCAGGGCCATACTGATCTGAGTGGCCTGCACTCCTGCCCAGGACCATGGTGATATCCGGGCTGGAGCTGCTGACTGAGCTGCTGCCGAGGGTCATGTCTGGGTCCCTGGTCCTGTTGTAGCTGGGGTCTATGTTGATGTTTGTGGCCATGTTACCACAGGGGTGGGGTGTGGGGACAACAGACATGCTAACTATGTGTGTTGAAATCCAAGGGCCATACTGAGCTGGTCCTGCCATTGGCTGGCCCTGAAAGATCTGGTCATGCCTCTCTCTGGCTGCTTCAGGAAGAGAGCTGGCCCCACCTTACATGGGAGAGCTGGCCCCAATGACCTTGGCCCTAGGAGAGCTGGCTGCACACACCCCTCACTACCGGGGCAGGAGAGCTGACCCTGCCCCCTGACTGTTTGGGGGGTCCTGGCAGAGGCCAGACTGACCAACTCAGTTACCATCCAGGCTCAGCTCCAGTGCTTAGAGTTGGCCCATCCCAACATATACCCCATCTATGACCTGCTGGAGCATGTGAAGGGGCTGGTCCTGCAGAACCAAAGCTGCAGGATCTTTATAATACTCAAGATATCAGAGAGACATTTTGGTGAAGGTCTGGTGTAGCACAAATCTTAAAGGATATTATTAATAAAAGCAAACCCAGAACCAGATATTGGGATGAACGCTGAATGATCAGAGAAGCAGAACAAGTCACAGCTAACGTCACCTTGCCAATTCCTTAGCTAATCTTGTTTCCTCAAACTGGAAGCCTGTGTCCTCATCCAAATGGATCTCAGCTGAACTGCTGCTAAAAGCCTAAAAGCTTAACCAGGCTCTAGTTCCTGGTCTTCACGTCTTAAATACCTTTCTGCTTCCTGCCATCACTTCCTGGGATTAAAGGTGTATGTCATCATGCCTGGCTATTTCCAGTGTGGCTTTGAACTCACAGAGATCCAGATCTCTGCCTTCAGAATGCTAGGACTAAAGGCATATGCTACCACTGCCTAAATCTATATTTAATATAGTGGTTCTTCTGTTCTCTGACCCCCAGATAAGTTTATTGGGGTGCACAATATACCAACCACAGTCTGGTATTGATGGTGTGCCAAAAACCAGAGGCTTTCAACCAGACCAACAACTCAATGAACAATTGCAGGCAAAGCTGTTTAGTCAAAGGGTGAACTGTGTCACACACCGCAGCTCCTGCTGCCATGAAGAGGAGTGAAGAGGTTATGGAGACTCAAGAAAGATGGAGGATCAAAGTGTTCTTTTTTAAATTAATATTTTTATTTTCTTTATTTTTTGAGGGGGTGGTGGTACAAGGATGAAGGGTGGATATGGAGAGACTGGGAAATGAGTGGGATTGGGGTACATGATGTGACATTCCCAAAGAATCAATAAAAAAATTATGTTTAAAACAAGAACATATTGTTCTAGGAGTCGCCATACATTTCCAGGAGTAAAGATGGATACAGTTCTGTATGTTAGGTGGCCATGTCGACCTTATAGAATCTCCAAAGATCTGCTGGTCATTTGAGGTTTTTCTTTTTCTTTTTTTTAAATTGATCATTACAATGAACATTTCTTTATGAGTGTCAGCCAACATCTGCTGAGGCTGAGTGGAGCTCTGCCTCCCACTGATGAAACCCTTGGGGAGACAACTCATTTGCAGATTTCTTCTTCCTTGTTTTGCTCTTTTGAGTCAGCAGAGAAGAAGCCAGCAAAGTGATTGTAGGATTAATCAATTAAGAAGACAAACTGCAGCTTTTAGTTATACTCTTGTTCCCAGGGATTGCAGAACACTTCATTTTTAGATCATTTCTATCTTGTTATTATATTCTTATCTCAAAATCCTGAAATTTTTGCTAATGTGTAGTCCCTTTCACGAATGATTCATCTTTAAATATCTTCACTGAAATGTATAGTTTTTATTGAAGAATATTCATCTAAAAAACACTACCAAGTACTTATTGCCCCAGGGAGCTTCCTGAGCTTGATCTGGAGAACATTTCTGGATTATAATAAATGACATTAATTTGGCTTTCACAGAACATATTTTATCTTTCTTCTGATAAATTAAAACATTCTCGTAATGATTTGCACAAAGTAACAAGTTTGACTCTTTTGGAAATTGAACATGTAAACTTTCCTTTTTGTAAATGATATGTAAATTCATTGGTCTTTTCTCTATGAGAAATGTAATTAAGGTAAACTGAGAAGTCACAGGAGCAGAAGAAATAGGTCTAAGAGTAGAATCATCATCCTTAAAGAGAGGCTTATTTCAGTGTTTTTTTTTTCTCCTTAAAAACTGCATTTCCCTGACTCCTAATGACATGTCTCTACATCTGTAGATTAGAGCGTTGCCCAATCCTCATCAGAGAAGCTTCTTGAGATAGATGGTAATTAGCACAGAGACCAACAGCTGGATAAAGTACCGACAATGAAAGGTGTTTTCTCACACAGACCTGCTCGGCATGCCTGTATCCCTCCAGCTTCAGGCATTTACAGAAGAGGCAGAAAGATTCTGAGACCTGGAGGTTGTGGATGACTCCAAGAGAGCAATGTCTTCCAGACAGAGTAAGGCTGATGACACACATAGGAACTCACAGATGGACCCACAGAGAATTTGGCAGCATGCATAAGACCTGTAGAAGCACAAGCCAGACAAAAATCCCAGCATTCTGGGAAAAGGAAGTGGACACAAAGTCCCACCCCCAACCAAGAATCTATTTATAGTTGTTGGGGGAGGGAAAATCAGTTTTTTAAGTGGAGGGACACTAGGTATACCAACCACACTCCAGGGCAAGTCCAGTCATTAGGAGTAGTCAGTCAACACAAAACAGACGCCATCTTTTTTTTTTTTTAGAGAGAAAACTGGATGGGTAGGGAGGTAGTAGGAGATCTGGGAAGAATTTTGGGAGGGAGGAAGAATATGATCAAAACATATTGAATGAAATTTTCAAACAATAAATAAAAAAACATAAAAATTACATTTCTCCCTCCCCTTTTTTTCTAATGTATCACTGAATATTGTTTCCTATGATAGCAACCTCAAGCTCACTCCAACATACAAGGTAAAAAAAAATGATACAAAATTATTTTTAAAAACTAACAACTGATATGTTAACGAGAGAGCTGCTATGTGGATGCCAAACGCTTTGATTTCTGAACTTGCTCTGTGGTCAATTACCTTCGGATGCCTCAAGCCTAAAATGGCTTTGGCTGAGCTGAGTCAATGAAATATTTATGGATCAAAGCGTCCTGGAGATGCTTCCTATGGGAATGTGTGTAGTATTTATACAGCGCCCTCTTTGATGTGCTCAAAGAGTTTTGCAGATATTATAGACTTCATCTGAACCACCCATGAGGCAGGTTGGGGGAAAAGCGAGTCTTGTTTACAAACAAGTACAGGAGTATAAGGAAGGGCTGCTCAGAGCCTCCAGTGGGGCCATGACCGAGCAGGAAGCCCTGTCTGTTCAAATGTGCGAAGAAAAGGATTAGCTTTATGGTGTCTGCAGAGAATTTTAACCTCTAAATTACTGATTTCCCAGGATACCTAGTTCCTTGTGCTCTGTGACCTCTCCACCCCACTTCCAATTCTAGAATTCCACCGCCAAGTCCACAGTCATAGAGTGTGCCATGGAAGTGGGGGACGGGGTTAGGCTCTGGCAGGAGACAGCCTTGGCTTTGAGTCCTGTCGTTGATGCTCCTGAAGGGGACGTCTCTGAGAAACCCAGCTGACTTACTTGATATTCAGTTTCTTCCTGCATGAGAAGAATGCGTAATTCCTGCCCCCTGAGGTTTCACTGTCCAACAGAGACGATGTGATAGGGTCCTTATTACAAGGTCTGACACATAACAGGTTCTTAAAAGCTGTGTCAGTGAGACTAGACCCTGGAAGCTTGCAGAGGCAAGGTACAGTCTGCCTGCCCTCCTCCATCGAGATGGAAGGACCTGGCCATAGGTTTCTAAAGGAAAGATTTCAGTAAAAGCAAAGTCATTGTTATAAAGTTTTCTTTTTAGGCAATTTTATTGTAAGGATGGCATTGTCAAATACGGAACGTTTGAAATGTGACAGGCATTAATGGGATCTGGAAACTACATTTGTTAGCTTTCTATTGCTATGACAAAACACTGAAGAAAATCACTGATTACAGGAAAGGTTCGTCTGGGCTCACAATGTTTGTCTTTGGTCACTGGGCATCTTTGGTGCTGGACTGAATAAGGCAGAAATCATGGTACAAGAAAGAAGTGGAGTCGAGTTGCTCATCTGACTGGGAAGGAGGGGTGGGGCTCATGGGCAAAATATCCCATCAAGGGAATGTCCACAGTGGCCTCCTTCCTCCCACTGGGACCCATCTCTAAAGTTCTTACCATCATTTTGTCCAAATATGCCACCTGCTGAGGACCAATCTTTGAAGACACAAGCTTTTGAGGGACATTCTGGCTCTGAACCACGACAGTCAAGCCTGGAGGGTGCTGGGCTCTTTGTGCAGAAATGGAGCAGTTTTCTGAGAATCAGTGGCTTCAGTGAGGCAGGATTATAGTGTACAGTCCATTCTGAGGTGAACCCTCTCCTATGGGCGGCAGAGAAAGTCACAAGGTGAGAGGGGAGCAAGGGCTTATTGTGATGATATGGTAAGGAGGGACTTCAGAGCTAAGAAATGATGAGAACCAGAGCTACCTAATGGTGCCTTTTTGAGGTCTTGACTTTGAATACTTCCTCGGGTGTGCTCCTTGTGACAGGTGTCAATCCCCCCATCCCAGCAGCCCACACTTACCTAAAGAAACCTAGTGACAAGTGTGACAGAGAAATCAATGCATATAAAGGCTGAAGGAACTCATTGTCCTTGTTAGCAACATATGTTTTAAATCAGTGTTTCTCACTGTTGGACTGGGGAGATGCTCAGTGGGTAAAATGCCCACTGAGCAAGCATGAGGTTCAAATTCCCAGCACCCACAGAAATGTCAGATGTAGAACCTCAGCACTGGGGAGGTAGAGACAGGTCGATCCTGGGGGCTCCTTGTCAAGTCAGCTTAGCCAAAATAGAAAACTCCAGCTGCAGTGGGAGCCCCTGCCTCAGAAAGAAGAACATTTAGCATCAATTTATGGATCCAACATATAAATAAAGCTGCACATGTGCATATACACATGCTCAACAGACTCATACACACAACACACATACATACACTCACACAAGCACATAACACACTTGCACTTATACTCATATACACATGCACACACACACACACACACACACTCAAAGCACACATACTCACATGCATGCACACATACTCATTTTGGTTTTCCCGTATATATTGATATAATTATCAATAGAATCTGATGGACACACATTCTACCATTTGGTAATCAGTACCACAAATGCATGTGTATTTTGATAGCAGAGAAGAAAACCGTAATTTCTAAAAAGGAAAATGAAAAGCTGATGCATTAAGCAGTTGCATTTGGGGCTTAACAGTTCACTATAGGGAATGTCCACTTGGTCCTCATATTTCTGATGAGCCTGTTACAAATGGACGGGTCCAAACCATAACACAGAGACAATGGGCTGATAAAAAGCTGATTCTCAGGGAAACAAAAGGTTCTGGTTTGTGGCCTTTGCCAGTTTCCATTGTGCAAACACCTTGCCAGACTCCATGATCTATTTCTGATAACCAGGGTGATGTCACTGGGTATGGAGATTGAGGAGTTGTTTTCAGTCAGCATCCACAAGGTCGGCTTCTATTCAGACCACAGGGAGGGAAGGAGGCAGATCAGTAAGTGCTGGCAGCCAGCCAGGAGGGGTAGGTGTTCTGGAGTTGACATAGGAGCAGATAGAATTGTTCTCCTCAGCACAAACCAGGCACACCATTTATAAACTTGCTGATGCTCTGAATTCAAGAAACAAGGTCAGCAGAGCTTAGCAATTGAGAGCCCCAACTCCTACCACTGTCTGGCCTTATCAATCACGGCTTCGCTATGGACTGCTGGGGTGTGCCCTGTCTGGCCATGGCCTCCTTTTCAGCTATGATACAGGTGTTGAGACATTAAAGAAGCTCCTGTATATGGAGCATTCAGAAAGCACATGACACACAGAATTAAGGGTGAAGAGTCCTCCGCAAAGTCATCTGTTGAAGTTCCTGTGTCCTTTAGGGTTCTCATAGCTGAGATCAAGTTAAGAGGAGGCTATTGTGGTGGGCCTGGGACAATGGGAACTAGAAGAACACTGGGAATACAGAGATATCTGGAAGGATAGCCATGTGATGAGCCAGCAAAAAACCCTGCAAGTTCAGGAGTGGGTCACCAGGGGGACATCCACCCTATCCAGCTTGTAGCATTTTGTTTACGGAAGCCCTAGCCACTAACACACACAGCAAAAACCAAGAGCTTGATTATGTTATATTATTGTAAGTAAATTATATTTTTGTTGATTTTAAGAATGAGAAGGCATAAGTACCAGGGAAGAGAAGGAAAAAAAATTAAAGAGTGGGTTGATGTAAGTAGGGCTAAAAATATACTCATGGAGAATACCTTATTTTGAGAACTCTGTGATAAATAGAATATTGTTTCCACTTCCCAGGAATAATTAGATCACCATTGCTCAGACCCGAAAGTGTTCATGAAAGTATGCTCTTAGAAAAAAGCCTATGGGGTGTCCCCATATGCATGGGGAGAGGACCGGGCATGTCTAAAGCAGATGTGCTGGTTTGCAGACTGTGCATCCATCAGAGCACAGTGACTTGTGATAACTTAGTATCCAGTGGAACAATTGAAATGTCCCCAGTGCCCCAAGATTCACATCTCATCTTAGACCCGCCTTGCTGTACAGTGTGTTCTCACTGAGTCTGTTTATTGCTTTCTTTCAGGGTTGCGCCAGCTATCACGAACTGAATAGACAGACTTCTAACCTTGGAAGGGCCAAATGTGCAGGTCAAAGCCCTTTCTTCCAAGATGAGGTAAATATGTCTGGTTAGTCATGGGAAGAAAAAGAGAAATAGGCTTTTGGCTTTGGAACCTCTGGATGGGTCACATTGTGGCCTCTCCTTAACCATGCGCAGACTTGGAGTGTTCGGAACAAAATTTCCCTGTTTGCAGCCTCCATGCTGCCGGGTGCCTTCAAAGGAAAGCTGAAGCTGACAACCATGAATGCAGATGTAGAGAGACACGAACGTGGGATCTGCGCAGCTATGAAAACATGACACGATCCTCACATGTTATTCGGGATCTCAGGGCTTTGGCTCTCTTTATTACAGTCATTAAAAAGTATCCATGAACTCTGACAAGTGACCCAAACTGAAGAGGAAATGATCACACTGCAACTTTTCTGCCTCTCTGAAAACTTTCAAAACAGAGAGGGAATTACGTAGGTAGGAATGCCAGCTCCAGGGAGGTGCGGGCATGCAGATGTTAGGAAAGACGAGACGCCTCATTAAAATATAAGTAATAAGGAATGCTTGTTTTAATTGATGCCAAAATCACTCCACTTTAAGTTGTGAAAGAGCCACTTTGGGGGTTGGGGAGATGTCAGCTGCTACAGAGCTAGCTGCTCAGGAAGACCTGAGTTCAGATCCCTAACAGCCACATAAATACCTGGGTACAAGCCAGGTGGTGGTGGCGCATGCCTTTAATCCCACCCAGCACTTGGGAAGCAGAGACAAGTGGATCTCTGTGAGCTTGAGGACAGCCTGGTCTATGGAATGAGTTCCAGGACAGCCAGAGCCACACAGAGAGACCCTGGGGGAGGTGAGAAGACCTGAGTATTGTGGAACATGCCTGTAATTCCTGCTCTGGGGCATGTGGAGACAGAAGGATCCCTGGGGGCTTGTTGGCTTCCAGCCTAGCCTATTTGTGGAGCTCCAGGTTCACTGACAAACTATGTCTCAAAAAAAAAAAAAAAAAAGTGGAGAGCTATTGATAAAGATATCCAGTGTTGACAGTTAGCCTCCACATCCATGTGCACACACATGTATGTTCACTAGTACACATGTGCACATGCACACAAACGTGCATGCATGCATACCCTCCTTCAGTCACTTGGACTTTTGCTAAAATGCAAATCCTGGGGGCTGGAGAGATGGCTCAGAGGTTAAGAGCACTGGCTGTTCTTCCAGAGGTCCTGAGTTCAATTCCCAGCAACCACATGGTGGCTCACAACCATCTGTAATGAGATCTGGCGCCCTCTTCTATATACATAATAAATAAATAAATCTTTAAAAAAATGCAAAACCTGGTGCTTAATTACTGCCGAAGGTTCTCTGGCCTTAGCTGCACTGCTTGTGCATGCTATTTCCCAGGGCATTTCTGCATCTGTAGCTCTTAGACCCGTTGGTTCTAGAACATGCTTGACAAACGTACTGTGGCCTGGCTCTGCTCAGGCAATATTTGCCTTTAGCACCAGTTTCTCATCCCATGCTTCTGCTGTCCCCTACCACCTGTCCTGTTTTAAGGGTACAGCCATCATTAAAGGAGAGGCCAAGCAGCTGAGCCCAGTGACTTTATGGGGGTGTCCGGAAAGAGCATTCTTTTTACTGACTCAAACAAATTTTAAGTCGTGAGTTGTGAAATGGTTGTGATGTTGATGGGGTACTGATGTAGTCACTTCACCCGAATCAATATATCGAGGAAGCATAGCAGTATGGCCAACAAATATAGAATTCTTATTGGATTTAGCTAAGCAATTATCCCGGGATTATGGTGCGCTGTTGGGGAATCCTGGATTACACTCAAAAGCCGCTTTCTAAGTGATCCCAATGGCTTCATGAATCTGAGTACCAGTTTACTAGTACTTTGTAATGAGAAGAACTCTGCACCTGTGAAGGAGTTTTGGCCAATGGAGACCCATGGAGAAGTCTGCCCAGCAAACTGGATACCACAGTCCCCTATGACCAAAACAAGTTCAGCTGCTTCCAGAGCCCTTCCGAGACCTGTGTGTACCTGCAGCTTCTCAGGTCACAAAAGAGTCACAGTTGGAAACCTTTCAGCAGTTCAAAGAAGACCACTTATACAAAGCGAAACCAATCCTGCTTGTATTGTACATATTACTCTGCATGTTTTTTGCTTTTGTTATGCTGGCTGAGACCTGTTCAAGGTAGATAGCTGCTAACATTTTTTTTTTTTTGCATTTCAATTCAGTGTTTGATAATTTAAAATATGCATACAGAGTAAAATATGTCATACCAACTTTTCCATTCCCCTTCCAACTCCTTTCAGACTCCCCCTTCTAGCATGTTCCCTTCCCAAGTTTGTGTCCTTTTTGGTAGAATATGAGTTCTTACATTTTAATGACCGGTAAGCTCCCACAGAATGCCCTGTTTCTTAGATCTTGTCTTCAGAGGGTAAAGAAAACATACTCCCTAGCTTTACCTGAACCTGCATCTATACCAAAACAGCCAAACTTCTGACCAAGCGTCCTGAAATCTCCTCTTGAATTTCTTAGAATTTTCCTTTGAAATAACAAATATCATAGTTTTACATTCCTAACAATCAACCCAGTTTGTTGACTCTCAAAATAAATGTATATATAATGGAAACAAGTGAGTCATGCCATTAAGAACATGCATCTGTTATTGGTGCAACCAACTGCTTTCTGCTTAGATTTGAGGCCAGATCCATGGGAAAGAATTCACATCTGGTACTGTCAACCTGGTCAAGGTCCATGGCTAAGGAAGGTCACAGGCTCCTGTGGGGAGGCCACAGTTGTTGTTTTTACTAGTGTTGAAAGCTGAGCCCCAAATGGGACTTCTATGTATCCCTCCCATGGTTTAGGGGACACTGTGGAGGAGGTGTCAGAAAGAATGTAAGAGCCAGAGGAAGGGGTGGAACACTCCTCTGAGCATGGCATGGCCATTGCGCTCCCGACCCCTCAGCAGCTCTGATGACCAGGCCATGACCTTTATAAGATTGGGACCATCAGTGCTCCATCCTGGAGGAGGAGATGGCATCATAAGGCACAGTCTCTCCCTGGGGATATAAATGAGGTTGATGGTTGCTCGGGGGAGGAGAAGGAGAGACATTTCTTCAGTGGTGTAGCCCTGTTTCTGTAAACCCTTTACCCACACACTCCTGGAAGCAATCATAATTAAACTCAGTGGCTCACAAAAAGAAAGCAGGTGTAGAAGCAGGTGAGCTGACCTCATGATGTGTCTGCAGGACAGATGGATAGGTGGGGACATACATATTTACAAAGACAAAATGGGGAATGAAAAGAAGTGCATTTTATTTTGCCTCTGTTTCCCAGATCTGGAATTCTATGCTTATAGAAACCTCAAGTATTTCTTCAGTCATTGTTTTTTTTTTTCTTTTGAAAATTTATGTGTATAGTATGTTGTTCACATGTAAGTCTGTAGAACACATATACAAAGGCCAGAAGAGGGTCTCAGATCTCCTGGGACTGGAGTTCCAGATGGTTGTGTGCTGCCATGTGGGTGCTGGGAATCAAACCCAGATCCACTGGAAGAGCAGCCAGTGCTATTAACCACTGAGCCATCTCTCCAGCCCCAGCATCAAGTCTCTGTAGGTAAAACAAGAATCAATAATTGGGGCTTGAGGAAAGTTTTCTATTCAAAATAAGGAATCTACTAAGAGACCTCAAATGATGAAATATGAATGGTCTGAGGTCATAACCTTTCTAATATGGGTGGTGTCTGAAAATAGTTACGACGAGCATTTCTAGACTTGAATGACTAGTTGATCAAACAAAAGAACATTTAAGATTTTATTGAGTTATAACAATCAACGAGAAAAGACAGAGTGGCTGTGAGGTGAAGCAGGCTAGTTCAGATGTCATCAAATTCCAACAGTGCTTCAAATTCTAGCAAGACACTCTACTTGTTGAAAATATTGGAAACTGGAACGCTTATCTTATAGGTCTCCTTTAGAATGAAGTGTCATAATTTTCCTATGAAAGCAGCATCATGCAATAGGCTCCTCTTCCTTCAGCATCCGATTGCGCTGGTACCTTTCTTTCCTCCCAAGATCCTGATTTACTATAATGCCTTCCAATTTTCAGGCTGTAGGAATTCCTGTCACGGCTGGTTTCAGGCTAACAATGGTTTAACCTGCTGCTTGTGAAGTCATTTTCCTGTTGGTTCTGTGAAGCACTGGTCTGAGTCAGCTACAACAAGTGCTGCCTCCACAGAGCTGCCGCATGACCCCCTGCAACACTGAGGCATGAAGAACTTTGACATGAGTCAATTCCTGCTCCACAACACGAAACCCACTCTGCACCTTAGCTTAGTAAGCTCCGCCTCTTGTGCTGGATGAGGTAGGAAGTTCAGGCTGGAGGAGGGCAGAGTGGGCCCAGCTGGCCTGCAGCCTGAAGCAAGAGATGAGGAACCAGCATGGGACAAGACAGAAGGGTTCCTTGAGTTTAGTAGCTGGAAGGAAAGAGGATGGCAGGGGACAATAGGCTTGTAGGAAAACTGGGATGGAAACCAACCAATAGTGGATAGGTGTAGGAAGGCAGACCACTTTTTCCAGTGTGTGTCTCAAGTACTGAACATTTCTAATTCCCTTACCTGTTTCTCAGCTTTGAATGCTATATTCATGAGCATAATTACTCAGTAGGTCTTTGTTAAATGAATTTTGAATTTTAAAACCTTATTCTTCCAAATTAGTCATTAAGTATATGAGCATTTCTATTTGAATTTAATTCCATTACCTGACAAGTGTGAGTTCTTCATAATAATGACAAAAGTGTGATTAGATCATTTAATTCAATTCGTCAGAACAATTTCCAAATGATATGCATTTGTGTTAAGATATGCTTTAACCCAAAACCAAATGTACTCTGTCTTTGCTAGTAGAATGACATTTTCTGGCCAGGTTGATGTCAAATCATGTGACTAATTTTACTCTTCCATCTATAAAATTAGACAGTTATAGCTAATAGGGGTATTGGATGAGTTAATTGTTTAATATAGAAAAGAAAAAAAAAGAAGAAGAAAAATCACCTTGCAATGAAGAGCTCCATTCACCCAGCTTCAACGTTTTAGCACTAATTTTTCTCAGACTTTAATTAGTCATCCTCATTTTATATGAAA
Source organism: Onychomys torridus (assembly GCF_903995425.1). Taxonomy (NCBI): domain Eukaryota; kingdom Metazoa; phylum Chordata; class Mammalia; order Rodentia; family Cricetidae; genus Onychomys; species Onychomys torridus. Next base: position 5,551,297 of record NC_050459.1, on the reverse strand, counting down.
TAAGCATATGTAATTATCAAGTCCCTCTGATGGATTTATATTGAAGAACAATTGTTTGGCTCATTACTAACCAGGCATAAAAGGGAAGAAATCTGTAAATTATATTTTAGCTTTCTCCATTTTGAGGTTATTTATATGTATCATAACTTTTTGAACATGATAGCTAAAATTAAGTAGCTGAAAGAAATTAATTACATGGTGGTCATATCGCTGTCTTGCGTATTCATTATGGTGGTTTGGGATAATACTATTTCCTCCTTTCTGAAATTCTATGGGTTGGTAAAAGAAGTAACTCTGACAAAGGAGAAAATCTCAAGTCCGTCTCCCTTTGCTCAGTTGGCATTGGCCCCTACTGAATCCTTTCACCTGGACCTCAGGCATAGAAATATCCCAAGAGTGACTGTGTGCTCTGCACCATATCTTTACAGCTGTGGCCAAAGGCCCGGTCCCTCTCATTTACTTCATGAGGTGGTCATGGGAAGGTATACTAACTTTTAATTGCAATACCCAACTGGGCTCTTTTAATTTGAATTTTTATAATTTATTTGTTTTTAATTATATGTGCTGCTGCTGTGGGAATTCATTTCCACCAATGGCTTTGGGGGTACAAACCGAGGGTGTGGCTTTCTGTCTGCCTGTCTGCCTATGTGACTCCTTAAGAGCGGAGGGAGTCGAGTGGTACACTCTTTCTTGGGTGGTGAAGACCAGGTCAGGCGGCATGAGGCAGCATGAAATCAGTCCCCAGCTTTCCAAGGACTCTGGAACTGGATTTACCATAACCTGTATTTGTGAGTGTATTTCTCCATTTCATATCTTAATACACCCCTGATACCCCTTAAAGAGACTCTCATGGTTTTCACATACAATGTGCATTGGTGTTTTGCCTGCTTGTACATCTGTGTGTGGGTGTCAGATCTTGGAATTATAGACAGTTGTGAGCTGTCATGTGGGTGCTGGGAATTGAACCCAGGGTCCTCTGGAAGAGCAGTCAGTGCTCTCAACCTCTGAGCCATCTCTCTGGCATTTAATTTGAATTTTTATAATGAAAACAAAAGGGTTAGATGAGCAGAAGTGAATTATCTGAACTGAGCTGTACGCAATCACATGGGGGCATTGATAGAGACTGCCGAATGTGGTAGCACATGCCAACAATCCTAGCACTCAGGAGGCAGAGGCAGGCTGATATCTTTGAGTTCAAGGTGTATATAGTGTGCTCCCTGTCTCCAAAAAGCAAGCAAGCTAGCAAGCAAGCAAACAAACAAGCACACTATACCATGTGCAAATACTTGAAGAAAACGATACATGGTTTATGACAAAGTTTCAGCATGAGTATTACAGTAACAAACCTTTCTCTCTGTCTGGGTTTTCTCATAGTGCTCATGTCAACCCAGCCAGAACTATATCTCATTTGGCATTTCTCCTTTTATCCTGGTTCTGTGGCTTCAGTTATCATTGGTGCCTTTTGGGGCTACCTCTACTGGGTCCTGGCTATTGGCCCATCTTGGTATTTGAGTCACAGTATTTTCCATTTAAAGATTCTGTAGTTTGTTCTATTTCTCTAGTGTTTTCCCGAAGGCAATTGTAATTGTCTCCACCTTCTTGGCAATGGTTTAAAAACGGGCTGATGACATTTCTGCAACCCCTGCTTCCCTGAGGTAGTAACCAAGACACTGTGCATAAATAAGTGGTTTGATCTGGGGCTGTGGATGAAAGCATATCTCCAGTGCACGAGAGCAGGTGGGTGGAAGTGATGCTCTGGGCTTCTAGAGTCCAGATTAGTTGGGAAAAGTCAGAGTTTTGCTAACATGTAGCAGGACACACATGGAACTTGACACTTCTGAGGCTCTCATACAATGCAACCTGCAGTTTGAGGCTGAGGGACCCTGGAGGAGCCCCAGCTGCCCAGGCTCCAGCAATTTCACCTCCTTTCTCTCTAGCCATAAGAATAAGGGGCTGTGACTCATGTCCCAGATGCCTCCCGACTGTCACTGAATGAGTGACCTCTGGAGCCACTTAGCCCCCAGGATGGAGAGTAAAATTAAGGACTATTTCTGCTTCCTTAAGTGAGTGACTGCAGTTGAGAGTTTTATTTACTGCAATAGACAAGCAGAGCAAGCTGTTCCTTCAGTGGGTTGAAGGACACAACCTCTATTAGGAAGGATCACTCCTGAGTGGAGTTTCTGACACTGAGGTGGCTCACAGCTCTGCAGAGCCAAATCTCAACATTTCACACTGTCCAGGGCCTTTGTCTGCTCCCTTGCATTGGCAGAAGTAGTGAGCCATCACTTCAAAGGAAACTCTGCTTAGTTCAACTTAATAAAGCGCATTGTTGGTTTCTTAGCAGAAAGAGGGGTTTGAGAAGGTCATAGATTTGTGGCCTTTTGAAGAGGAGGAAAATTTCAGAATGAGGTGCTGCCATTTGACCACTGCTCGATATCCAAGGAAATAGGATTCAAGGTTATTGAAGCCTCGAGTACTTGGATAAAGATTATCTCTCATACCCAGGGATTCTCTTTTTTTACGGCTTCTACTATTTTCTTCTTTGTGTGACAGAAAACATTATTACTACCATATTTTCTATTATGAAATCCCAGCCTCAGGACTCAGAGACTCTGTCCATGTATAGAACACCAACTAACTTAATTTGGGTTGCCATTATTTATGTTCCTATATAGACAAATGGAGACTAGTGACTCTTGGGTGGCCTTGCAATGCAGAGCTTTCCCACAGTGACTTCAGTCATTCCCTGTACTGTGCCTCTGAGGCTGTGGTGAAAGGTCTGAATCCATCATCTGTTTTGGGGTGGAGCCTTCTGAAGGATCTTGTGGTATAAATAAGTGTTAGGCCTCTGAGTGCCTCATTGCTAGCCATTTCATGTTTGTAAGCATTGATTCATCTTGTTCATTTAAGGATATCATGTCAAGACAGACACAAGAGACCTTGTGCAGAATTGTTCTGCACTTGCAATGGAGGCTGTGTGAATAAGACTCTAATTCCATTTTGTCCAAGTGCCACAGTTCTGTCTCCCATCTAATTGATGATAGCAAAAGGTCTAGGTTATTGCTCATGATGAAAGAATGAGATACTTGCATTTTGCTTCTCTCTGACCTCACACCTGTGACCTGTGCTCTAGATGCCCACAGGGAAGCCACTGCCAGATTGTTTTAGATTCAGATGCAGTGCTGTGGTTCTGAAAATATCATGGGAAGATTTTCAGGATGAGTTAATGGGCTCTTCTCTCTTTATTGTCATAGGACTCTGCTCTTCAAGAACTGCAGCTCTTGAGGTCTCAAACTGAATTGTTTAGGGCCACAATAGCCTGATAAGTCAGGCTCTCCTCTTAAGAATGGGTTTGTCAAATCTGTTTAGCAATACTGGGGATTGAACCCATGGCTTCTTCTATGCTGGGCATGCACCCTACCAAATGAACTATAGCCTAAGCCTTCCAAATCTTTCTATATATCCACTTGTCAATGTTATCAACTGGACTTGGTGGCTGTGGTGTGCAGGTATCCACGCTGGCCATAAAAGCTGGGAAGGTGTTTTTGGAGTCAAGGAAGGTGTGCTACATGAGGGAAAACTGAGGAGAAAGGATCTTCTCATTGTTAGCAGCAGGACAGCTGACTGACTGACTATGGACTCCTCTTCACACAAAGCACCAAATGTCATGACAACAGACCCTGACATGCCCAGGCTAAGAGACCATAATGGCTTCCTCTACTCTCTGCATTCATTCATTGTATAATTTATAAATTATTAGTGTATCCTATGAGTGCTTCATAAATGCTTTCCAGTAATGACAACCTCAAGTTGTTTATCTAGGCATTAAGTAATTAGGACCATTTCATGATGTCATAACCACAATAACTGTTCTTTGGCGGAATTTCAAAGATGAGACATAGTTCAATCCGATCACTACACTGCCACAGCTTCTGTTTGGCTTAGCCTATATAACCTGCAGTCGTATTGAAAAGAAACTTCAGGTAGGAAAGTGGAGTGTATCATCAGTTTCAAAACTGGTCCTTACGAACTACCAGGGCCACAGCAGGAAGTAGACTTCTACTTAGAGGAAATGGTGTGGCTTTCATCTCTGACTGAGGGCTGGTTGCAGACATGGAAGTTAAGTGCCCGCCTGTCCTCCTTACACAGTGGCCACAGTGAGTCACTCAGAGACCCCAGGCAGTGTGACATTCTTTTGCTTCCTAGGCTGAGGGAGAACGTGAGGAAATGATGGGAGCCACCAAACCAGGTGAGAAGCTGCAGAGCAAGTCTCCCCAGAATGGCTGTCGCTGGCCAGAGGAGAATAATATCCTAGAGACCAACTCTTGACTTGATTCACCTCTGGAATTGTGGGAAAGGAAGAAGATGAAGATGTCCCTTCCTGTGCTCAGGGAAAATGCTCTCTACAAGGAGCTCTGCTCTCCAGATGACCTAGATAAGACTCCAGGAAGTTCACCTCATTTAGCTGTGGCAAAGCCAGATACAGACCCTTCCCATTCCCAGTCTCAAAAGTCAGACTCCTGGTCACCACTAATCTGAGGGAACAAAATACTGGTTAACCAAACTTGATAGAACTCTGGCCCCAGGTGGCTGAACTGTGGCCCACCCAGCCTGAGCCAGTGTTCAAGTGAATATGCCCATTTGGATAAATTCTTAGGTATAAAATTGTTAGTTACAGAATGTAGATATTAAGCTTTTTTTTTTTAATAGACAATTTTTCTTTTCAAAAATTCAGACCATTTTGTTCTTCTGGTAGTAGCAGACGATGAGCCTTGTTTTCTCATGTTCTGGCCAACACTGGTTATTATTCATTTTTTAACCACTGCCAATTTGGTAGTTAAAGAGTGACCTCTTATTGTTTTTTTCCATTAAATTGCCTCATGAGTTTGATTAGCTTGCAGTGATTAATGCCGATTTCTGTTGCAGAGTGGCTCCCTTCACCCTCTTAAAAACAAATCAGGTCTCCCCCACATTGACCCAGAGGATGATGCCTGATAGCAAGAGAACTAGCCTGGTTTCCTGTGTGGGAATTACATTCCCTTTTACTTTGCAGAGTTTACTGGTGCTTGATGGTGAAGATTGAGTTTTCATCCTTCCATATTACATGCCATATTCCTGTATAATAATTCTCCATGTCTTTTACTTTGCAGGCTCTGCTTTGGGTTTGGGAGGCTTTTAATGGGTTAAAAATATTCAGTTGTGTGTTTCCTCCATTATCTCAAGGCTTTACCTTTAACATTTTTTGTTTTTGTTTTGTTTTTGTTTTTGTTTTTTTTTTTGAGCTTACTATTCTTAGTAATTTTTCTTAGTTAACATAAAAAACCCCAGATTTTATTATGACATTTTATGAATTTATACTATTTTATTTGGTTGTAGTTTCTCCCTCAGCCCACCCACCTTGCTCATCTCTTTCTCTCCCTACATACTTTTCCTCATGCTTTCATGTATGTGTGTACATATCTGTATTTGCATATATATGTAAATATAAACACATCTATGTATTTATGTATTTAAATCTAGATTCTGCATCTGAGAGAAAATGTGTTGCATGGTCTGTCTCCACCCCCATCATCCTTTCTTGTCTCTTACCCTCTAGATCTCATTTCTGTTACCATTAGATTTTGTTCTGTCTGCACTTATTTTTCCAGGTGGCTTACAGAGTTTGCTCAGACTGTATAATGGCTGTCCGTCCTGGCATTCACTGGCAGGCCTTTCCTGAGGTCACATGGAATCCGTGCTTCCATGTGTGATTGCTTCTGTCTGCCACCGTTTCTCTCCATGATCCTACAGCCATTTCAACTATTATTTCTAATTTTGAGATTCTCTTTATTCAAAAGAAACGTCTCGTTATTTGAAAACAAACACTTGCAGGTAAACTATGAAAATACTGTTAATTCCTAAAGGAATCATTTTTGAAGATTGAGGATGATTGTCACATTTAACTGGAACATGAATTCTTGGAGCATTTATCTTTGTGTGTTCAATACTTTCAGTAGTAAGCATGTTATAACTGTAACTTATCCAGCTGGGTTGAACATGCGCTTTGTGTGGTTCCTTTAATTCTCTAGGTATCTTAAATTGGCTCTATTTACAGGGGATACACAGTCATGAGAACAGAATTGAAGGACTTACAAAGTTTATTTCTGCCAATTGGTAGTATTTTTTGGGTGTAGGGGGGTTTCTGCTCCAGAATGATGAAGAAATGCTGGTGTCCTTATGGCACATTCCACCTGTCGATGTACATCAGTGTGTGTGGGCTCTTCACTAGGAGTTTGCACACCAAAGCCAGTGAGATTCCTATCTAGAGACACAAGCTCCTCATCTGTATAATGCCCCCTCCCTCAGGGGAGAGTTGGGCCATGAGCCTCCACAGGGGAGAGCCTGAAAGGCATGCTAACTCCCTGAAGAGAAGGGGACGTGGAGGAAAAGGAAAGAAAGATTTCCAGCTACTCAAGACTTATTTGCCCTGGGAATACGGATTTGTAATTCTATTTAAGTGTTGTGAATCACAACGGTGTCAGACACATGTATATTAAAATGCAAGTGTGAATTTGATTCCAAATGGAGTTCCATATCGGATTACCCACTGGCTTTAAATATTTCCCCAACTTCACTCTCATATCCTTCATTTCCTATGCCCTACCTATGATTCTATTTCATACACATACACACAGTTTAAAATATGTGATCTTTCTTAGAAAAAAATTGGCATAAAAAGGGTGAGTGGATAATTTTTCTTGTCAAGCTGCTCCTAAATTTGTATTGGATCACTCATGTGAATTGGTGCCAACCACTTACCAGTATATCCACACTAAAAATCCAGTACCATTGAAGAAGAAATTGATTTGAACATTTCTCATATATTAGGCAGTCTTTTGTCCTGTTGCTTATTAGTGCGTGATGACATAAAGTTCATCTTGCTATTTCCAAGCCAATTATTCTTTGATGGAGAGAATGTAAGCTCACACACAGCATTGCAGATCACACGAAGGGCTCCTCATACTTTTCTGAACCACAATTCTTATTTCATGCCAATGGCCTTCTTGCCAAAATAAACTCTGATTATGGCAGTAATTTAAATAACTTATGTTACAGTTTTTGAAGGAGAGGAAAATACCAAAAAATACAGTTAACAAAATTGAGAATGACTGGGAAGCCAGAATATTCTTTTAAAAAGCAGAAAGTTTACAAGTGAAAAATTTCACATCAGTTCAATATAATTGGTTCTTAAAGGGTTAGTGCTTACATCTTTTATTATTGATACAATGTTTGGTTCATCTGTTTGTAATTCAAATAATTTTAGTCATTGCCAAGTATGAAAGGTGTTTTGAAAATAAGAAAGAATTATTTTAAAATTTTGGTGTCATCAATATTAGATCATTAGGCAGTATTCTCTGTTATAATGCCTACATTTCCGTATGTGTATTTCTTCTCTTGTGATGACTTTAAAATAATATTGTTTCTCTTCAGAACTACAAATTGATCTTTAATATTGGCTTAGTGTTGCCATTATAAACTTTTCAAATGTTAATAATTGAGAAAATGATGAGTCCTGTACATTTATATTATTTTCTGGTAGCTGTTATAACACTTACCACACATGTAAGAGATTAAGACAACAACTGCATCGTATCAGAGACGCACAGGACGGTGGTCCCAACATTAACAATGTAAAGTCCGATTGCAGATCCCACTATTTTGGTTTTCTTTAGTCGCATCTGACTTCAGCCTCTACACCAAACTTCTAAACGTAGTGCCCACATGCTGCGTTCTTCCTGCTGTGTTTTCAAATCTTCAGCCATGTCTTCGTAGTATACCGTGCGTTTCTTGCAGTCAGCAAATAACTGGTCCTTTCTCCCTTTTCCCCTCTCCACAGTCTAAGCAAATAGACTTTTAGCTGGTGCATTTAGCTCATTTACAGTAAATTCAACAACTGATGTATAGTTACACTTATGTCTACATTGCAATGGTTTACTTAGAGTTAATATTATTGTATTTCACAAAATTGCAAAATCCTTTAATTATATAATTTTAATCTTCAGCTCCCTTCACCTCTCTTCTATTACAATATATATGGGCATTCAAGAACATTAGAAAGTACAAAATGCATTCTTAATATTTTTCCTTTTAGTGATAAGTTGTCTTAAGACACAAGGGAAAATGGTCTCTTATGTTTACAAATTTACCATTTTTTTTTTTTTGTGTTATTCAGTTGTAAACTTAATCCAGGTTTCTTTACCTAAAGCATATCCTTTAGCATTTTAGCTTTGTTAGTGACAAATTTAGTCAAGATTATGCTTATCTTAAAATATTTATCCTTCCCTTGATTGTTGGTGGACATAGAATTTGGGCTTTACTTACAGCACCCTAAAATGTCATTCCATTGTTTCCTGGTTTGCATTGCTGTTGCATAGCTCTCCTCTCCTTTAATTAAGCATTCCCTCTGGAGGAAGAAGGAATGCCCATGGGAGTCATCAAGCTAGTAAAACTTGGGGCTGTGTTGCTTTGAAAGGAACAAGCTTCATTAGGTCCCTCCTCAGGTTATACAAGCAATCAACAGTTGCTGGGGAAAGGGAGTGTTTCAGTGAATCTGTTTTTAAGTTGTATGCTCCAGAAATTTAGATTCTCTGAGTTATGCTGAGTGGGCTTTTACGTGATGTGGCTAGTGGAGAGTTATTCATGGACCTGTAAGTACTCTCAACAAACTCTTTGGCTCATAAAGCTATACACAGTAGCTTTCATTGATCTGTCATGGATACCTTATTTGGGGCTGAATTGAAGCTTTTGGTTCTCATCCTTCCAGGAAAAGTCATACAGCTATTTTTGTTTGTGTGTGAACTTGTGTTCATTGTGTGTTTTTTTCCTCCAGTATTTCTACAGTATCAAACAACAACAACAACAACAACAAACCCAAAAAACCAACCAACCAACCAACCAACCAACCAACCAACCAACCAAAAACCCAAAGCTGTGATGGCTTGTTTAAGTTTCCACAAGAAAATGCCAGAGTCTTCATGGTATAAAATAAAGAACTTTATCTTCTCACCATTCTGGAGTCTGGGAAGCTAAAACCAAGGTGTGAGCACCTGAGACTTCTCACCTTGCCTTACAGATGGCTATCCTCTTGTGACTTCACGTGATGCTTTGGTAGGTACACATATCTCAAGTGCTCAAATCTCCTCCTTCTGTGTAAGTCACAGTTAGAGTAAATGAGGCTCATCTCAGATGGCTTTATTTTAATGTAATCACTTCTTCAAATGCCGTGTCTGCCAATATAGTCATATTTGAGGTCCTGGATGCTGGGACTTCAATCTATGAGTTCAAAGGTGACCCAGTTCAACCTGTAGCACACACCTGAGAATATTCAATCTTTTTGTTGTTTGCTTTTGCTGCTGTTTAGAATGCAGAGAAGTCATGCAGAGGGGATTAGGGTGAAAAATGATTCACCTCCAGTCTGTTTGTTTATATGACAACAAACACCAGCATTCTTCTGATTTCTTTTACCTTACTATTTTCTCTTCTGTCATACTTATATGTAGACCAAACATCACATGAGAAGAGTGGGCTTATTTACTTTTACTTGAGATGTTTTTATGTTGAATTAAACAACAGAAAAGTGAGCTCAAATATCAAGACAAGATGTTTTTCTCCAGGTTATGATCATGTCAGTGGGTAGTGGCAGGGGCAGGAAAATTTCCTAGTGTTTGTTGGTTTCACTGTGTGTGTACAAAAGCCTTACAGAAGGTGTGTCATGCATTCAAACAACAACACTAATGAATCACAGAAAATCATTCTAAGGGAAATCAAACAAATGCAAACATGCATCTATGAACTGGGAAAGCAAATAGTGGTAGCTGAATACAGAGCAATGGTTTCCTGGGGGTGACTATGGGGAATTCCCCTAAGGTTACTTTTGGAGAAAATGAAAGTATTCACTATGTCTATGACAAGTGTGTATAGTCCTGTTACAGAACATATTTGTCAAAACTTAACTGGTGAGTTTGAAAGAAAATAAAGAAATGAAGTTTATGTTAAGGTCTCTCTATCGAATAGTCAGGGATAGGACAGGAACATCAGAAGTTTGTTCCCTACACACTGAGCTGGTAGATTTTCAATTTATGAATTCTCTCTAAAATGCTGTAGTCCTAGGAAGGGTTCTGATTAGTCAGACATATCTTAAAATAGTATTCTGATATGACTACTTTCTCCCAAAATATTCCAACAGCAGTTTTCACAAAGGCAACTGGGTGAGGAGAGGATGTGGCCAGGAATAAAGGTTCCTAGGGTTTCTTGCAGAAGGGCATGTCTGTGAGCTGCAGAGAATTGGTCTTTGAGCTGCAGAGCATTGGTGTTTGAGCAGCCAAATGGAAAAATAAAGGTGCTGAGTACTTCAAAAGGCAAAGAGTTTATAGCATGACTTGGGAGGACAGTTTCATAGGATGTTTATGTTGATGATTTTCATCTTTGTTTGAGACAGACCAGACTTCTGAATAACTGAATGTGTACTGGAATTTCCATTGACATGTTTGTCTGCTTAGAGTTTCCTACTGTTCAGAAATCACAGTGGAAAAAAAGACTACTTTGGAAAGAAAGCAAATAAAAGGGGAGGGGTTTCTCCTGTGCTGACAATAGAACCAGAGAGGTCTGTAGAAAGGTTTGGTCAGCTCAACACTTTCTGACTTAGTTGATGTTATGTGTAGGCATGTGTTAGATTCTAGAGAAACACCCATAAATGAACTTATGAGAATCTTTACTTATGTGGTCATTCTACTGAGTGAAAACAGGCTATCAACATGATAAATTAGTGGGTCTGCTGCTAGAGGCTATTGTTTTTCTATAGTAAGTCACTTCTGGATACTGTGATAGAAATATATTCTATGTTAGGGATAAGGGTTATCAATGAAGGTACTAGGAAGATGTGGTGGAGGTGGGATTGGAGCACTATGTCAGGAAAGATTTTGTAGGGTTTTCTGAGAATGCATCATATGAGCAAGAACTTGAAGGAGTAGGGGGGACTATGGCAGTCCTTGAGGAGAGAGCTCATTCTGAGCAAAAGGAATGAGAAGGGACTCATAGACAAGTGTGTCTGATGGCTGCAGGATAATGTATGGCTGGTACGGTGGAATAGGATGAATAGGGAAGGAATTAAGTTGATGTGGTCATGGGGTCATGGAGGAACTTGTAATGTACAGGCCGTGCTAAGAAGCTGGGGAATCTTGTGCATGAAAGAGGGAGCCACTGAGGGGCTTTAATCAGAGGAATCACAAGGTCTGCCAAGTTTTGTGAGGCTCACTGGCTGCTCCATGGTAGACAGATCTGAAGAGTGACCAGAAGCAGGGAGTGGGGGTTGTTGAGTGGTCATTGCATGACTCTTATGTGCTTTGTAGAGGAGGAATCTAAGGCAGAGAGATTGAGTCCCATGTCCAAGGTAGCTCAGCTAGCAAGCAGTACAGCAGGGCTGGGACCCAGCCTATAGTTGTAGAGTGTGTGGTTTAAACTTCTGTATAACTTCCATCCTCCTCTTAGGTCTATCTCATCACACAATACATGCTCATATTTAATTAGGTTGATACATTTTCTTTCTGAAGTAACTTCTCTTTTCAAATAAATGAGGGTGATGTACCTTGGGTATGGGTCTTAGCTTGTATTCAGGTTTTTAAATCACAATTACTAGAGTTTGCTCATTCTTGGTTGTTCATTGGCCATGACTCCACCATGTGTGGAGTCCCTTGCTGTGTGGTAAACCTATCTGCTAAATGTGTTTATAAGCAGATTCATACAAACCCATGGAGTAAACTAGCGATGTGTGCTACTCAGTGGTGTGGAGTTCCTGATTCCACACGCAACGAGACCCTTGCCAGGATGTGAGCCATAAATGAAGAAGACAAGGATGTGGGTGGTCACGCCAGAGCTCCCATCAGCCGCGGGTCCAGCACATAACTCATCAGCGAGGGTGACACTCTGATACATCCCTTAATTATACCTTTCAGTCTTTGGGGATTAAGTGTCTTTTCTTGTGGGCTGTGGACAGTTTCTCAAAAGGCTCAACTCAAGCTTGAGGGTGTTAAAAGTACTTCCTCTCTAAACCGCCCAGGGCTGTGGGGTTCCGGCTGCTTCCTTCCTGTAAGCAGTGCTAACAGCGGTGCCTACTAAAGCTCAGCCCCACAGTCCGATGTGTCAGCAAGATGCTGTGATGGCGAGCTGGCTTGGGTGGGCTTTGGGTTGCCTGGACTCCAAGGGACAATAGCCATTCAGCTTTCAGCCTTCTTTTGCAGGGTTTCCTTGCAGGCTGATTGTGAGAGAGGCGCCTGGTGCTGAGCGATACCTTCCCACCGAGGACACTGTTATCCTTTGAGTCTTGATGCCTGGCAACTCTGGATTGCCTGGCTTGTCTGAGGATACTCCAACAGAGGCTCATCTGCCACCTTATGCTCAGGCCAGTGGTGGAGCAGTGTGTGTGGGCATCCTATTTACATACTGGCTTGTACCCGAACATGCTATGCATTGGTGGCACATTCCTCTGACTGCCACACTCCTGCAAGGTACAGCAAGGTTAAGGTCACTAGTCTTTCCCATTTTCTGTCTTTTGGGAACAGTGATCAACTCCTTGCTTCCTGGCTCTATTACCCACTGGTGCAGTGGAATTATAATGCTGATGTGTGCTCTGCTTTATTCCTGTCCCAGTTTTTTCCTTGGCCATCCTGTCTGTCTGCTGACAATCCACTGCTGTGACAATTATTCGCATATTCTGTGACAGCACTTTCTGCAAAACGCCCAGTGATGCCACTGATTTTCTTTTGTGCCTCTGAAGTTTCTTTTGGAATGTTTGTTTGTCTTCAAGCACACACCTGAATCTCCCTCACCCCTGCCCCCACAGTGTGCATGCAACACTCACATGCACAAAATTCTGTGTTTCATCATTACCTGTAATTGCCACTCATCACACCTTGTAGAATTTTGACTCATGCTCCAGTATAGTCCTTGACAGCTCTCCTCTCAATAGTCAAGTTAAAATAAGATAAAAAAGTAAGAGAAGAGAGACCTTTCATCAAAAATATTCTCTTAAACCCTAACATTCCAAATAAGAGAGAGGCCTCATGCACACTCACCATTCGCCACCACCTTCTTTTAATGCTGAATTCTTTTGGTCTCCTTTTCCTCTATCACACAAATTCCTTCTTGAATTTTACAGGATGTCAAACTTCCTCAAGTGATGTGAGAAATCGCCTGATGGTTCTGAGTAAAAGGTTTCAGGCCGTGATTGACACAGCATGTTGAGGCCATGCGCTTTCCTGACAAGCTGTAAATCCAGTGGTGAGTTACAGGGTACAGGTGCTCCCACGGAGGGCTCTGACTAGATAATTTGTGAGTATCAGCCTATTTATCAACAGAGGAGCTTGTGGACGGCAGGCTGGGGCTGCAGAAGCATCCGTTCTTCGGGAGGATGTGTGTGTGTGGCTGTGACAGTGAGTTATGGCAGCCAATGGGAGGGGGATTGTAGGTGATATGGGTGACAGTGCAGCCTTCACTCAAACTCCTCCGACAGAGCCTTCCAATCAGAAGTCCACCGCTTGGTCCTGGCGGATTACAGATTTTATTTATTTATTTATTTGGGGGAAAAAAAAAGGCGTGTAGCTGCACTGGAGAGCAAGTCATGTCTCCATCAATAAAGCCTGGCAACAAAGGTGCTCACAAATATATGTTCTTCAGATTCAACCTTTGTAAATCATGGGTACTGTGTCTCTGTGTACATCCATGCACTGTCAGATTGCTGTCTTGCTGATAAGCAACCTGAGCCTTTGGATTTTCTTGTGAAATTCAGGTAGCTTTTGCCTCATTACAGTGTGAAATAAGACTGGGTTTTAGAGCAGAGGAGGGACAAAGGCAGCTTATTATTAATGTGACTCTACATACACTTCTAAGAGCATCTTAATTTATTTCTTTATGTGACAATCTATGTGGAAGTCACCCTGTCTCCCACACATCATTAATTCCACTGCTTGTTTCTGTCAGATCGTTGGCATTTGAAATGAAATGTGGAAGATGTTTTCTACTTTCTCAAAAGTCTGGTATTCAGTTTTAAAGGGAACTTGTTCTGTGTAAAAATTTGTAATTGTTTCTTTGTGAGTGTCTTTTTATATCTGTCTCTCTTCCTGGAATCATCTCTAGTGGCCTTATGATAAGCAAAGAAGAGGTGGTGTCTCAAAAGACAATAATAATAATAATAATAATAATAATAATAATAATAACAACAACAACAACAACAATAATAAACTCAGTGTGGTAGCATATGCTTGAAATCTAAGCATTAGGGAGGGTCAGGAGTTCAAGGTCATCCTCAGCTAACCAATGTTTCAGGGGCCAGCCTTGGAACCATGGGACCCTGCCCCAAATTAAAAAACCAAAACCAAAACCAAAATAACACCAACAACACACCATTCCAAAGAATTTCCCATTTTGCTTCCGAGGCAGATGCTAGATTTTTTTGTTTTCCTTAGCAGATCATATACCTTCCTATAGAGAGTAAAATTCAATGGACATGAAAACAATACTTTGATTTTCTTCTTCTTCTTCTTCTTTTTTTTAAACTAAAAACATTCACTCAGCACATCTTCACTTTGGTAACTTTCATTTTAATTTTTAGTTAAAATTGTTTTATTAGCATGTATTCCTTGTGCAAAGTGTGGTAATTCATTACACTGTCATTGAAATGTCTGCCGTACTGGGAACATATTCACTACCACCTCCTAATTCTTTCTCCCATCTTCCCTTGGCCAACTTCTAAATTGCTAACTAAATGCAGGCAAGTCACTAAAAAAAAAAAAAATAGACCAGAGTTCCCATTATTAGGTAACAAGTCAGGAAGTTGTGGTGTTAATGAAGTAGAGAAAGTCTATTTTATATTGCTGATTGTATAGAATAAAACTGTAAAGTGAACAACAACAAAACAAAACTAACATGAGACAAAAAAACCAAAAACCAAAAACAAAAAGAACCCCAAAACCACAGTATCAGAAATGTACTCAGTGACTTTATTTCACTCTTAGAATTTTATATTAAGATAATAAAATGTGGCTCATAAATTTATCTGCTCTTTCCATGTGCATTATGCTTCATATAAAACAAGTCCAGAAAATAAATGAGGAATATGTAAAATGAAATTTTAAACATACCTGGGAACATCATATTTGTGAGGCAACTATTGCTGCGTTATCAATTTTCTTTGAGCATTTATTAAAGAAGATCTTTTGTTTTAATTTACCCCACACAAAGAAGCTTAGGGACATTTGCAGAGACCAAGAGGGAGCTTCAATTAACCTTGGCTGCCGAGATATTTTATGTGCATGTATTATAATACAACAGGGTAATTACCTAATACCTTTTGTGAAGGAATTCTAATAAAGAATGAAATTGATTTATACATAATGAAATTCAGGCTCTGCGTTTCTTTTCTCTTCCAAGTTTTATTATTAAAGAGCTTGTAAACTCTTATTTTGAGACTGACGAAAAAAAGTTTCTAACTTATAGAGAATATTGAAAAATTCCCTTATTTTAATTTATTTCAAAGTAAAGCCAGGCATGGTAGTGCATGCCTGTAATTCCAGCACTTGTGAGACTGAGGCAGGAGGATGACTGTAAGTTCCAGGCCAGCCTGGCCTACATAGTGAGTTCTAGGCTAGAGAGTGTTTTGATAAAGCAATGGCAAGTTAAGAGCTAAGCTACAGTTGGAAAACTACCTATTTTTAAAGGAATGGGATAAGCAAGACCTGAGCATCGTTTTATTTCCTGGAGAGTTCAGGTCCCTAGTTATTCAACCACGTCTGATTCTAAGTACCAGCCAATGAGAAGATGTCTTCTGAATGCCGGGCTTGGTAAATATTCAGTTTTCAACCTGCAATTTCAGCATACTCACAATGATGCTTTTGTTAGTCTAATAGGAAGTATACCATTCCCCTGAGAGTGACTGGAAGGGAAATCTGGAGAAGGCTTTTTAGTATTGCTTGAAAGTCTGAATACCTCAACAGTTGCTTTGAACTTCTGAGAAACACAACTTACGTACCAGAGTTAAAATCTCTTTCTTTGCCCTTCCCTTTCTCTTTTGCTCAGTGAGCAGCTAATTAACGTCAGTTATCTGCTTGTCTTCCTGGAAACGACGTGGAAGGCACGCTCTTCTAAGTCAGGGTGGGAAAGCGAATGGGATTGGGTGGCTGCTGCCACCTTCACAAACCTCCAGAAAGGTGTGAAGAAAAGGGTATTGTTTTTAGCAGGTTCTCAATAACCAGCAATGAAAGTTGGCAAAAGCTTTGAAAAATTGTTGATGGGTCTCTCTTAATGACAGACATTCAAAAATAAATTCCCTCATCAGATTTTCATTCTACATTTTTAATTAAAGCAGCAAAGTTATGTCTATTTAATATTAGCAAAGCATAGATGCACAGAAGACACACAGTCTACCTAAAATACACAGCAATCTGAAGATAAAAATCTAAAGATTATAATATGCTATATTATTTTCAAACTAAATCTTTGATTAAGTAATTTAAAAATAAAATCATAAAAGTCAAAGAAAATAGCACTGATAAGCATGTAACTATTAGAGATATGTTTCATAATTTTTGTTTCTTTTGGATTTCCATACAAAGGCTATTATGAGTCAAATATAACAATGTATGCAATGTCAAATACTGAAATAACTACAGATCTCTGTAAAAATTAATTTTATTCTGGTTTTTCTCTGGGTGACCTGGCATTTAGACAGTAGAGTTTCATTGGGAGCTTCTAAAAATATATTTAGAGTAAGAGCTTATCAGGCAATGATTCCCCACATCATCTTTATTAGTTATTTTTCTTGTCCTTGAGATAAACATCTGGCTAAAGCAAGTTGAAGGAGGGAAGGTGAATTTTGGCTCAAGGTTTAGGGAGACACAGTCCTTCATGACAGGAAGGCGCCAAGGTGGGATCAACTCCCAGTGGTAGGGTCTAAGTTATACAGTCCTTTATGGTGAGAAAGGCATGGAGGTGGGATTATCTCCTGTCAGGAGCAAAGGGCGTTTGCTTGCTCACATGTTGATTGATCCCAAAGCACTGAAAGGCCAATGCTCATACTTTGCAAACTTTCTTCCTTCTCCTTTACACTCCATTGTGGACACCAGGTCTTGGACGGCACCCCTTATATCCAGGGCAGGTCTCCCCCAATCTCATTTAATGGTCTGTGGAAACATCTTTGAAATTGCAACCTAAGTTGTATCACACTAATTAATGCCCTAGGGGTTTTGTGATCTAGTCAGGTTGATGATGAAAATTAATCATCACAGGTTTCTTCATACTGGCACTACAAATAAGGTTTATGTGATACAATGATCAGTGGCACACCAGCTGGGACCAGTGGCCTGCTGGACAGACGGTGGGGACACCACGGTCAGAGGTATTGGAACTTCCTTCCTCCCTCTTAGCTTCACATGGGGGACCTTTGGGCCTTGGTCCTTGTTTTTCTGGTTTTGAGTTCCTGCCCTGACTTCCCTCAGTGATGAACTGATGCCTGGAAGTGTAAGAAAATGCTTTCTTTCTTCCCCAAGTTGATTTTGGTCAGAATGCTTTATTACAGCCACAGAAAAGCAAACTATAACAGTCACCAAACAGATCTTGGCTTCTGAACTGACTTGTCTCCAGGTCCAAGCTTGCTTCTGTTAACACAGAACTCAATTGAGCTGGCATCCTCCCTCCCTCCCTCCCTCCCTTCCTCCCTCCCTCCCTCCCTCCTCCCCCTTCCTGTCTTCTATCTTTCTCAATATCAAGACTTGCCTTTTCTCTTTTCCTTTCTACACACTTTTCTCAGGAACTGTTCCTTTTTCACAATGTATCTTGGATGATGAGAGTCATTGGCTTCTCTGTATCTTCCTTTCTCTCCTGTCCTTTCCCTGGGACCCTGTCTTAGTCCACTGAGCTTTTTATACAGTGACAGCTCCGACTCTGCCTTCAGTCCACACTTTGGCTCTGAATCCAGGCTTGTGTGTTCAGGTGCTGACTGAACAGCTTCTCTTGGATCAATCTCTAACCATGTCAGTGCTGATATTTCTCACCTCATCTCTCACATCTTATGGATTACACATTCCGCTGGTTCTGTCTCCTGAACACCTCTGCATTCTGCTAGATCAGCGTAGCCTACTCCCTGTTTTTTGTGAATAAGATTTCCCTGGGATGCAGTGTCCACCAGTGTTCTCTATGTGTCATCCTTGGCACTTTCTTTGCTATAATCATTGAACTGTGAGTTGGTGGCACAGAATATATGGTACACAGTGTAGAAAATATTGACTATTTTACCTTGTAGAGAAAACTAGATTTTCTGACCTTGAAACCACATACACATTTTCTCTCTGTGTCTGTCTGTCTCCCATATACACATATACTCTTTCTCACACAGTACTCTCTCTCTGTCTTACACACACACACACACACACACACACACACACACATTCTCACACACATATATACACACTCTCACACACATTCTCATGCACACATGCACAGACATATATAGTCTCTACTTCCCTTCCTTCCTCCATTCCTCCCTCCCTCTCTCTCTCACACACACACTCATTCTCACACACATATACACACTCTGTGTACACACACACAGACATTCTCTCTCTCTGTCTCCGTCTCTCTCTCTGTCTCTCTCTCTCTCACATACACTCATTCTCACACACATATACACACTCTGTGTACACACACACAGACATTCTCTCTCTCTCTGTCTCCGTCTCTCTATCTCTATCTCTCTCTGTGTGTCTCTCTCTGTCTCTCTGTCTCTGTGTCTCTCTCTCTCTCTCACACACACACATACACACACACACACACACACACACACACACAGCCCATCACAGTGGCTCTTCCTGATTATTTCAATGAACCCCTAAAGGGACTTGCTGTGCCTATCATAGATCTAATTATTACCATAAGATGAGAGTCATTATCTATAACACAGCTCTGGTCATGTCAGGTCTAGTTAGCCCCTTGCTGACTTCCTTGGCCTTTGGGCTAAAATCTAATCCTAAATATAGCACACAGAACCATTCCCGAGCTTGGCCTTGCCCAGCTTCTTGCTTCATAACTGGCAAAGCTCACAATGCCAGCACATCGAGCTCATTCTCTAGACTTCACAGGTGATGCCTCATGTTTGAGCATAACCCCTGGATCAGGTTGATTTATTCAGGACTTCATTCCTGCCTCTGCCTTCCTCCTTTCTTTCCTCTCTCTCTCCCTTTCTTTAGCTCTTCCCCATCCATCCATCCATCCATCCATCCATCCACCCTTCTATCTACCTATCCATCTCCATCCTATTGGCTCCATGTCTCTGGCAAGTTATGACTTAAGCATCTCTCTGATTTCAGAGACCAGATACTCTCACTTCCGCCAGTCATGGAGTGTGTTTCTTTCTGTTCTTATACCAGAGCTGCCTGCTGCTGAGAGTGAGTAGTTCCACTTCAAACAGTAGCAAATGACTCTTACATTGCCTGTGTAGATGTGTACTAAAACAGACAAGAGAACAAGCATACTCAGAAAGAGCTGGAGATTACAGATTTTGTTGGCGACATTCTTTACTGAAAACGTAGGAGTGCGGGCAGCTTTGCGTCGTCAAGACTCATTTCTCTTAGTGTTCTGGAAGTCAATTACTTTGTGTGCGTGGTTTTATGTTTCCAGGCAGTGGGCTGGAGAAAGAATTCAGCAATGCAAAGGCAACCCCATGGTAACAGCTCTCTGTACACAAAGTCAGATTGCTGCAGGCAGTTAATATAATTACAATTATAAAAGTCTGCTAACAGAAACAGTTTCTTACTTCAGATATTTTCTTCTTCCAATCAATATTAGAGTAGCTTATATATTTATTAGTTCACTTGCTCTAAGTGCATGTTGCTAAAATACAAACTGGAGCTCCGTTTTCTTCCGTGTGCCAGACTCACAGCAAATGTCCTACTTTCCCTCTGCTGCCGCTATTTCCCCTCCTCCCCCCATCAAAAGCAAATTAGGGGAGAAAGGGGTTTATTTTAGCTCACAGCTCCAGGCTACTGTCCATCACTGTGGGGGGGAGCCGTAGCAGCAGGAGGCCGAGACAGCTGGTGACACCATCTCCACACACAGGGACAGAGGAGTGAACACATGCACCCTCACTTGCTCGTTCTGATAGGCTCTGTTTCCACTTTTATACAGGTCAGGACCCCTTACCTAAGGAATGTCGCTGCTCACAGTGAGCTGAGTTTCCCCATGCCATTAACTTAATTACGACAATCCAATCTTATCCAGGCAATCCCCTCACTAAGACACTCTACCCGAGTGATTCTTGGTTGTCCAAGGTTAAACAGGAAGACTATCACAGTAAGTGCTCAACAAATAATTGAGAGGCGGTGAATTATCAAAGTGTGTAGACACACCGTAAGTCAGTGTGATTATCTAGGAGGCAGTGGAACATCTGTCCCTTTTGTGTACAAAGATTCTTCGTGCATATAAAAAATAACAACACAACAACAACAAACCCCCAAACAATATACACAAAGCACCACTATGTCATCGTGGAGAGAGAAAAGGGATAGAAATATCTACAAAGTCTCCTAAAAGACGTAACAGTTACCCGATGGTTGAGAAAAACCTGGATGTAGAGACTGAGACCACTGTGTCAGCGACCTTTCCACTCTACCAACACAGGCGTCCCACACGGAGTTGCCATGGAACCAAGGACTCAACTGTTTTTCACATCTAAGCTTGGCATTTCATCTCTTATTTAAGGTGTAAAAGTAATTTTCCTTTCAAGGGCAAATTAATCATGGCCCTGGGATAATTTGGGGGAATAGCTTTATTTTTCTGGTAAAGGTCTGTTATGAATTATATATGGTAATATTATGATTTTTTTCAAAAAATTTAATTTAAAAAAATGAAAGAGAGGTATTTTAGTGGTGTCTCTCTTCTTGATAGCTCTGTCTTGTATCACACTCACATTCAACAAAAATATCCTGAAAATCACATGCACTGTCTGTCTTATACTGCAGCCTGCCGTTTGTGAGTTAATTAAGAAAATATCCTGGTAATTAATTTCCTGAATGCTTCTTATCATTACCTAGGCAAACTGTCAAGCTCATTTTAAAGAAGAAATTTTTTGTTTCAGTTATTGGTATTTATTAATCACTTCATTGATTTCAAAGTTCATCCTAGAGAATGGTGAAATGTGATAACTCTGGCCCTGCCAGATTCCTTAGCTTAAGAAAGTTAGGTGAGGCTAACAAATGAAGTAAAGAGGCAGGTTGTAGGATACTAATTTAATACGTGCACACAAAAAGAGCTGACTTTCAAAACAGAAAAACAAATGCATGGATTTCCCTGGGAATGGGAACTAGAAGAGATCTCCTGGGTAAACTGGGCGTGGGGAGAGGGCATGGGAATCGAACATGAACATGAGGGATCAGGTTGGGTGGTTTGGGGGCCAGACTGAGGGAGAGAGTTATGAAAGAGATGTCTTGGTGGGGGGTGCATTTCGGGGTCAGGGAGAAGCCTGGTGCTGGGGAAACTCCCAGGAATCACAAGGATGACCCCAGCTGAGACTCCTAGCAAAAGGGAGAGGTTGCCTGAACTGGCCTTCTACTATAATCAGATTGGTGACTACCCTAATTGTCATCAGAGAGCCTTCATCCAGTCACTGATGGAAGCAGATGCAGAGATCTGGCCAAGCACTGGGCCAAGCTCTGGTAGTCCTGTTGAAGAGGGAGGGGAAGGATTGGACAAGCCAGGGAGGTCAAGGTCATGACAGGGGAGCCCACGAAGACAGCTGACCTGAGCTCGTGGGAGCTCACGGCTCTGGACCAACAGCTAGGGAGCCTGCATGGGGCTGACCTTGGCCCTCTGCATGTGTGTGACAGTTGTGTAGCTCGGTCTGTTTGGGGGACTCCTAGCAGTGGGATCAGGACCTGTGCCTGGTGGTTGAACTGGCTTTTGGGAACCTATTCTCCATGCTGGGCTGCCTCGCCCAGCCTTGATGCAGGGGAGGAGCTTGGTCCTGCCTCAACTTGATGTACCATGCTTTCTTGACTCCCATGGGAGGCCTGCCCCTTTCTGAATGGAGACAGAGAAGAGGATGAAGGGGGTGTGTGTAGAAAGGAGGTGGGGAGAGGGAACCAGAGGGGAAACTGTGGTCAGTATGTAAAATAAGTGAACAAAATTTAATTAATTAAAAAAATGTTATGAAGGCTAGGTGTTGCTATCTTTATGTTATACAGAATTTATTCAGAGTACACATCATCCAGATCCTCTCTCTCTCTCTCTCTCTCTCTCTCTCTCTCTCTCTCTCTCTCTCTCTCTGTGTGTGTGTGTGTGTGTGTGTGTACTCCCACATAATTTGAGGAATAATTACTCTGTTCTGTAAATCACGAGTAAATCAGTATGGATGTAGCTCACTGAGAACTTCTACTTACTGGGGCAGGCAAGTGGTACTGCCATCCCTAAGACACCCAGTTACGTTCTTAGAACATGTGAGCGTGTCAAATTCCAAGGAAGGGAACATTATAATGATTATTGTAGTTATTATTTTGGTGTTTTTGAGATGGAGGACTTGTTACAAAGTCTATTTTGCTTAAAAATTGGACTGCTCTAGAATTAAGGTTGTCAATCAACTGGCCTGGGGAAGTAGACATTATCCTGGATTATCTAAGGAAATCCAGATTAAATCGTCAGGGTCCTTGTAAATGATACTTGGATCCAAGAAACACACACACACACACACACACACACACACACACACACACACACACACACACAAACACACACCACAGAGAGAGACACAGACACAGACACAGAGACAGTGAAAATGAATGAATTTCATGGGAATGGCCATGTTGACTTGAGTCTTGAACAGAAAGGAGGGAGCCACAACAAACTGGAAAAGCAAGGAAATGGAGTCCCTCCCAGACCCCTGGAAAGGAATGTGGTCCTACCAGCATCTTGAATTTAGCCAGGGAGACCTGTCAATGTCAGACAACCATCTTGCAGATGCAATTTTCTTACTGAATCTTTCAACAAACAGATGCATGCCAGTTTTGATGTACTTTTGACAAAGGAGAAACCTGAGACTCTGAGATTTTCAGTTGACGTTCAAATACCCTGAGTCGTAGGCAGGGAGTCTTTCATGCTCAGGCCTGCCTGGCTTGTGTGATCTTCACTCTTTGCTCTCTGCACATTCTTAGTTTACCAAGATGGGAACCACTGGAAGCATCTAGTGTACATGTCTTCCTGGAGACCAGCAAGCAGGTTAATCTCATCCCTTTCTCCAGTTTACGTAGTCCTAACATCATATGTGACAGGGAATCTTCAGGTGTTTCAGAAAACAAAATAATTGCTTTCTGTGATCCATCAGCTGCCTATGATCTTGCTCTGAAATTTCCTAAATAGAAGTGTTCTTTCCTTTATACTTTGATAATCCATACTCTGCGGAAATCTTTGATTAGATTCATATGCATGTGTCTCTCTTAGATTTTAACTTCTTCATAGAGTAGGGGGATAGCTTCTCTATTCTAGAGTAACTAGCATGCTTCATGAGAATCACTACACCAAGCCTTAAGGATACAAGCATCAGCATGATTGACATACCTCAGGAAAGAGGACTTGGTGGAAAGATTTGGGTGGTTTTTGGAATCCAAAAAAAGTTCATCAACCAGGCCTTGTGAAAAAAGGAGCCAGAGAAGTTTGGGATTTTATTTTAAAAGGCTTTTCAATGTTGGTGGGGCTGATCCATGATGAAGATACTTAGGGATGCCCCCAAGGTAAATTATAGCATTCTCCTCATCCAGAATTGTTGCAAAAACTAAAAAAGGTGATGGGTACATATCACAATCTTACATATGCTCTCAAATAATGTCTGACATAGGGGCTGCAAACGATAATTCTTTTGAAAGAGAAATGTCAAATATATTCCATAAGTTGGGAAAGCATTCCTTAATATTGATTTGGGGCCATGACATGCTTCATTTCTTTTACTGTATGACTAACCATAGGAAATGGTTCCCAGTTAGCATAAACAGCCAATGAGGCCCATAAAAACAAGGACAGGGTTTCTGCAAGTGGCCTGGGATCTCAGAGCCACACAAAGGCTCCTGGTGGGTGAAGATCAGATGGCATTGCTAACCCACAAGTTAGCAGATCAGCCCTCAGATACAATCAGGGTGATGGGATTTGATTTTCATCGGCCTCTCTTTGACTGCAAGCTGACCAGTTTCAACCCACTTAATTTGTGAATGCTGATAAGATCTCAGGCCTTGATCCAGTGGCCTCCGTCGTATAACTTTCTTCTCTTGTATTCATTCATTCAAGTTGTTTGAATGCCTGTTATTCCTGTCTCCACCTTCCTTTTCATTTTTTTCCTGATGGCATTGTTAAAAACCTAAGCCAAAGCTTTTAGTTAGCTGATCTCCCTTTGCCTAGTTGACAGCCCCATAAGGTTAGAATTGTTTTATTGCAAAGGCAAACATTGGAAACCACAAATACACAGCTAAGAATGTTTGGCTGAGCAGGTGACTTCAAAGATGAATGACTAGATAGACGTCTCCAGTTTTCAGGCTTTATGAAATGAAGTGGAACCATTATTTTCGAGAGTTCTCTAAAATGTTTTCCTTCTTTTCCATGATGATAGGATCAGTATTGCATATCAAAGAACCTGATTTCAAATGGGTACAAATAAAAATACACGATCAATTACTTTATTTCTTTTTCTCTTTCTGAAGAAGCAAATATTTTATGAATCATGAAAGATCAGTTCTCTGTGCCCCTGAATTGTATCATATTATCTGAATGGAAGTGGTGGGGTGGTCTGCATGGGGGTGGGGCAGTCTGCATGGAGCTGGGGCTCAGATGGAGGCAGAGCATACTTCACTACTTGCTCTTAATTCTGGAAGCGAATGTACTTAGGCAACAAATAGAACATGTTTTAGAGCTCTGACGTCTTAATTAGAGAGATGTCAGAAGGGGTACTTACTGTGTAAAAGGTAAAGCTTCATTATTTTCCACAGATTAAAATATGAGGGCTGTGTTTGACTCCTTTTAAGAAGGAGACTCCGCTGTCCACATCAAAATGAACACCGAGAAGTGACCGAAGCAGGCAGAAGATGTTCAGGGTCTGTATCCGGGCATGCAAGCTCTGCTTGCTTTTCTAACGATGATCACCAATGGTGCCCTGGAGCATTACCCAACATGCACTAGAGCTGGTACTTACAGTTTCTGCTGAGTCCTCAGGGCTCTCTCACTGCACTGAGACTTTCCTTACATGGCAGAAGCAATTGGAGTATGGACACAGAGCATTTGCAGTTGAGACAGGAAAGCAAAGTAAGAGCCTCTGTAGGCATGGGAAGATCTGTTCTGCCGTGATACACCAAACAGCAGTTACGGAAACCAGGTAGAAGGACTAAAAACGATGTTGTTGTACATTCACTGTGCCACCTTCAGCCTTCATTTTGAAAATCATTCACATTCAGTACAAATTTTCACCCTGTACTAAGATGTTTGGTACTCGAGTCTGTCCGCTGCTGTATTAGTGTCTGGGCAAAAAAAATGCCGATTTCTTATCAAAGTCTTTAAAAAGTACTAGGGAATTTTTAATTGCAGTAAAGGTGTGTGTGTGTGTGATACGCACACTGGGAACATCTTTTTCCAAGAAAATGTCAAAAGTTAATTCACTTAATTAAAAGTCTGAATTACAACACCTAATTTTTAATTGAATGGGAATATTATAATAATTAAAGACAAATAATGTTTCTGAGCAGTTTAGGATTAACATTAGACTTAGAAAGGTAACTCTCGGCAGCAGAGTAGACCCGTGTGTCTGCACTTTGGGAATCTCTGTTCTGACTTCTTAAGTAGCAGGTTTTCTAGGTATTGTCTACTTGCATGGAAAATGACCTGAAGCTCTCCATTCCTGCTGGCTCTGGTTGTGTGTGGTCATGTTGTATGTAATTCATTCTCTATGGCATTGAATGTGTTGAGAAACAGATTTGTATTAAGTGGAGGGGATTTGGGGTGATTTGGCTGTTCTCATGATGGTGGAGAGTCTCATCTAATTCTTCCTGGGAAGGCTCACATTGAATGGGATGACCAGGCACTGAAAAAGAAAAATGTCAGGTTAGTTTTTGTTAATTTGACACAAATCTAGAGATACACAAGAAGAGGGAATCCCAGTTGAGAAGCTGCTCTTAATCAGATTGGCCTGTGGGCAAGTCCATGATGCAACTAATTAATTGTTGACTTATGTGGGAGGGCTCAGGACACTGCGGGCAGTGCCATCCCTGGACAAGTAGGTATGGTTTGTAGAAGAAAGACAGATGAGCAAGTAAGAGGGAGCAAGCCAGTAAGTGTTCCGGCATGGCCTCTGCTTCAGTTCCTGACTCCAGGCTCCTTCCTGCCTTGAGTTCCTGCTCTGACTTCCCTCAATGATAGGCTGACTGTATTGGAAGTGTAAGCTGAAATAAACCATTTCCTCTCCAATTACTTTGGCTCAGTGTTCTATCACAGCAACAGAAAGCCAACTAGGACTGTGTTATAGTCCTAAAACTAATGGATACAAGTGTTAGCACTTGAAAAGGCTTACAGTACCCTTCTCACCACCTGTCCTGGCTAGAACTTGACACAAGCTCGAGTCATCTGAAAGCAGGGAACTTCAGTTGAGAAAATGGCTTCATCAGAACCAGCTGTAAGACATTGTCTTCATTAGTGATTGATGGGGGAGGGCCCAGTCCATTGTGGGTGGGGCCATCCCTGGGCAGATGGTCCTGGGTTCTATAAGAAAACAGGCTGAGCAGGCCATGGGGAACATGCCAGTAAGCAGCGCATCTCCATGACCTCTGCATCAGTTCCTTTCTCTAGGTTCCTGCCCTGCTTGAGTTCCTGTCCTGACTTCCTTCAATCACGGTCTACAATGTAGAAGTGTAAGTCAAATAAGCCTTTTTCTCTCCAACTTGCTTTGGTGATGGTGTTTCAACATAATGATAGTAATCCTAACTAAGACTAGTTGTTACCAGGGTAATGGGGTAGGTAGTACTGTGACTGACCCGACCATGATGTTTTTGGAAGGATTCTGGAAGGACTTTGGAATTTTCAGCTAGAAAAGCCATTGAATATTGAGAGCTCAGTGAACCATTATATAGGATTTTGGGAGATAAGAATGTTGGGAGAAGTACAGACAATAGAAGCTTGACTTTCGAAGTTTCAGAGTGAAGCAAACACTTTACTGGGCTATGTGAAGAATCTGTGGTGTCTGGTCATCTGAAGCTGAGGACATCAGCTGTTACTAACAAAAAGACCAGAACTAATAAAGAAAACCCCTTGCTTTGTTGGGACAAGTGATGCTGGTAAGCTGGGGCTAAGAAATTAGCAGTGATTAAGAAGAGACCAGCATCATTGAGGTGAAATCTTCTGGGAAATGTTTTCCCAGAGCACAGAGAAGCTATGTTCTAGATGTATCCAAGGTTGTACCTCCTGCTGGCAGCTGAACTTGATAGTATAAGAGTCACTCACGTGGTACTGGTTTTGAAGGCATGAAGGGGTCATGGAGAGCAGGTAAGGCTTGTGTGTCAGGGCTAGAATACTGACACACGGAGCCCTAGGAAGGCTATTGGTGAAAGCGCAGGCCAGTTGGAGAAGACAACTGGTATGGGGTAGAGCCAGACAGAGCCTAGGATACAATCTGTGTGTTCAGAGTCAGAGGGCAAAGACAGAGAAATGACCCAAGGCCCTAGGAGGAGCCCAAAGGACTGTGTGTGAATGCCAGATAATTGAGAATTGAGTTATTTACTTGGTTAGAACTTGGTTTTGCTTTGTTCAGATTGTAACTGCTCCTTGGTTCTTTCCTCTTGAGATAAGAAAGTATATATTTTTTATTTTACAGGAGCCTTAAATTCAGAGACTTTGAATTTTATAAGACTTTGGATTTTAAAGAGACTGAAGTTACAAAAATTGTAGGACTTTTAAAATTTGAAATATTTTACATTGTTATGTTCATATTAATGTGAGATCTTGGGGATGAATACAATAGGAAAGGTTGTAGCTTACTAGTGATTATGTCTATATGTCAAGTTGACGAGAGATCAAATTGTACTGGCTAGTTCTATGTCAACTGGACAAAGTCTGGAGTCACTGGGGATGAGGGAAACTCAGTTGAGAAAATGGCTCCATAAGATCCAGCTGTAAGGCATTTTCTTAATTAGTGATTGATGGGGGAGGACCCAGCCCACTGTGGGTGGTTTCATCCCTGGTCATGGTGTTTCATCATAGCAATAGTAACCCTACCTAAGACACCATCGTTAGTAGTATAAGGATGGCACACAGGAAGGCGCTGTCTGCCATGGCAGGGTGTGTACCAGTAGCCCTTCTAGGTGACACATGCAATTGGAAGTGGTGAATGATGGTGGCTGTATCTAGAACAAAGGCCCAATTATATCGCATCTTTACCATGGAGGCATTGTGGTCTCACAGCTTTTAAGAGAGCTGTCTCTAGATGTGGGAAGGTGATTGTGGGTTCTACGTAGGGTGAAAACCCACTAGCAAATCTCTTGACTTTTTCTTGACACATCCTTCTTCCAATGTAGTGTAGACTATTACCTTCATACGCTTGCTGTGTAGATGCACACATCCATGAGAGCACAATACTGTGTCATTTGGTGGCCAAGCACTGGGCCCTTGAACGTAGTAAGGTGGCTAAGCTTCTGGATGAGGGGTGTGCCACATTTCAGTCTCTCAGTGTGACTCTGTCCAGCAATGAGTGGAAAGTTGATATTGTGGGGACATTAGAAATGGTTCTAACCAGACCTTCCTAAGTAAGGTACACAGTGGACAAGGAGGAAGAAGCTGGTTTCTTGGTGTGTGTGTGTGGCTCTTATGGATAATCTTGTTAGGAAAGGCAGAAAGATAATTTAAATGCCTTCTAAGCAGGGGCCCCTCCCTCTAGATATTTCCAAGGCCAGTAATCGGGTCTTTGTTTTATTCCAGGGCTGCCAGCCCGACCACTGATAGGCTTGGCATGCAGCTGATGTTGGCAACAGGCTTGACACTGTCAGAAGCCAGCTTAAATGGACGCTGTACAGAGACGCCAGCCTCTGGGGGCTTCAGAGGCCAGCTCTGATTTGTATGGAACCAGCATGTAATTTTCTTTCTGTGGGGTGGTGGTGCTTTTTCATGACTCACAATTAATTCTCTGACTGGAAAATAATCTATGGGAATACTGTGCCCATCATACATGGGGCATATAAAATACTGGGCAGGCTCACCATGTGGAGTTCAGTAAAATAACACATCCATTAGAATTATTTGTGTGCACGAGATACCATCTACAAAGTTGCTAACAGAATTATTTCCTAAAAATTCAGCCCTAGGGGCCTTTTTGAAAGGGTTAATACTTTTCCCACTGTGCTCTGAGTTAGGAAAAATCTTTTAAATACTCAATTATAACTCGAAGGTTTTTGTACATTGCATTTGTATTTAGGACCTATTCCTTATGAGCATAGACTTGAGTAATAAATTGAGAAAAATAATTTCTTTTTAGATAGGAATGAGAAAAAGGCATAGATTGGCCTTTAAACAGGTTGTGTGATTCACTGATGTCTTGGCTTATTAAATAGCTAGTAAGCTGAAAAGTCCTCAAATTATTCATCTTTCTACCCCTGCCTCCTGCCCCCCCCCCCCCCATCCCAATGCTGCAAAACACGTTGATTATACAGAGTCGTTCCCAAAACACATGATCATTTTCTTGGAAGAAGTAATGGCACCGGTTGTTGATTGTAGAATGTAGATTGCAGTAGGTTATGCTAACATTTCATCTAATCCCTTCAAAATTAAATAAATTAAATGCTAATAAAACTCCTTTGCTGAGTTGTCTACCAACCCCATGTTGGTCTCCAAGGGATACTTACAGCTGCATTTGGGGTCCCAATAGAGAATGAGATGATTTTCTCAAATTTCAAGCTTAAATAAGCTAGAAGATCTTGTTGATTCTGAGCTGAGGTTGGGGGTAGCTGCGTGAGGATTAGCAGAGCCATTTTGGAAACCGTTACGAATCAGGCTAAAATGAGTCTCACATTTATAGGTTCCCTGGCCTTTTGGTATGTGTGGTGTGGCAGATGCAGCACACTTAGGGTCTGTTGTGAACTTATTTAAGTCAGTAGTAATTCCTTGTTAAATAACCAAATCTTTGGGGGAATCAAGCTATAATCCAAAATAAACTAACTTTGGAAGGTCACGTATGTCTGACTGTTATGAACTCTTGTGAAATGGGTCACAAAGTGATTAGAATTTTCCTCTGACAAAGACTCACTGTGAAGTACAGTTCCCTCCTGGCAACGCTCACTTTAAATAAAAGCATCTTTGCGTTATGAAGATCTGAAGGCTCTTTTTTTTCTTTCAGATTATTGAACCAAAACTGCTTTGGATAAAACACAAATGCTTGCTAAATTAGGAAAAACTTGGAATTGCCTGAATAAAATTTCCTAATGAAGTTAGAAAATTAAAATTTTCAAGATATAAATTATTTTAATGTTATTACATGTAAAAAAGAGTAATAAAATCGACTGGATAGCAATAATAGCTTTTTTCTATAGTGGTCTCTTTATGAATACATTCTAAGACAGTAATTTCTAGAAAATTCCATTTCAGTGGCCCCAACTGGATAAACGGTTCAGAAAATGAAACCCTGTGCTTGCCAACAGTTGTGATCATTCAAAATAATACGATATGTGGCTCCTCACAGCAAATGTGGCCTGCATTTAGTTGCACAAGGAGAGACTATGCCTTAACTACCATGTGTGGCTGTGAGGAAGCTGGTTCTCAGAGGGTGGGGTGAGCACACCCACCGGCTCAACCCCTCCCGCCCTGAGGTTGTGTCCAAGATGGAAAGCCCGAGACTTCATCACACCAGCTGTTACACTGGCAAATAGTAAGAAATGTTATCACTGCCCACAGTTCTACATATTTATAGAACAATTTTAGTCACCGACAGTAGTTAGACTGAGTGTAGTTCTTAATCCACCAGCAGTTTTACACTAAACTGGTCTGACAGAAGCAGGGATTGCTAGTCAGCACTCTGGGTTAGGAGACAAGAAGGGGCTGACACGCTCAATCCTATTTAAGCAGGATAAGAGCAGTGCAAATAAATGGTGCAGTAGTTTTATCCGCTGACTTCCTAAAAATGGTTATTATGCCTTATGCTTTCCGTGAGAGATTCATGAATAAACCTCACACGTTTGTTTAAAACTTGGAGCACAAGGTGGAGTGGAAATCAGAAAGGCTCCCTCCTTCTGGGTCTGGAGATATTCAGGAATTCAGTTAGGAAGACGGAATGGATTTCTGGTCTTCCGAGAGACTGGGAATGTGCAGCAGAGTGCGTCAGGGAGCCTGCAGTGGAAAAGCTTCGTCATACTCTGGTATGTGTCGTGACAACATTGTTAGCATTTAGAGCCTGTGTCCTGCTGCTTGGACGCCTCTGGAGATTATCAAAGAAAAGGAAATGTCAAGGGGGAAAATAAAGGTTCTTCAGTCACACAGCTCTGCGAGTGCGTCCCTATGTATGCAGGGGTGTGTGTGTGTGTGTGTGTGTGTGTGTGTATGTGTGTGTGTGTGTGTGTGCAGGTATGCTTTTGTGTGTGTGTGTGTGTATGTGTGTGCAGGTATGCTTGTGTGTGTGTGTGTGTGTGTGTGTGTGTGTGTGTGTGTGTGTGTAGAGGGCACACATCAACTGTGGGCCATATGTATCCCTTTAGTACCATCTTACTGGTTTTTTGAGACGGTCTTTCACTGGCCTGGGGCTTGCTAATTTAGGTTAGACTGGCTGGCTAGCAAACCCCAGGGATCCTTCTGTCAATGTCATCCCAGAGCTAGGATTACAAGCACACGCCATCCACCTTGCCCAACATTTTTATGTGGGTTCTAAAGACTGGACTCAGGTGCCCATGCTTGTAGGGCAACAATCTGCTGACTGAGCCTTCTCCCCAGCCTCAGATCTGTCTTTCTTTAGCTGTTAATAAAAAATTCCAGTTTTTCAATGAGTGTAGGAGTCATAGTTTTGTTGTCATTTTAAACACTTTACTGACACTCCCAACTTTAAAAAATATAAATATTTGCTTATTTGTGACTACTTGCATGTTTTCAACAATGATGTAATTGTAGAGCAGCTGATGTGGAAAAAGATGTAAAATATGTATTATCTTTCCTAGGATTCTAATGCAAAATGACCATGGTTGAATATTAACCTTATTTCCTATTTTTATTTATATGAAGAGAACAGGGATGACAGAGAGTTAATATTTTGGACCACCAGGAATGTGACTTGATGCCTGGCAAGTTCCTGGTTGGGCCTCTGTGACCTCCTGTGGAGTGGAGCCTGCATAGAGTCTGTTGAGACTATCAGTGACTAGACAATTTAATCTTGACTCATCTGTATTCTCAGGCAGATAGAAATCTTTTCTCAAGGGAACTTGAAAGGCACATTTAGATCAACTCCCTCAACAAAAATTCTCCTTTGCAGAGTTCCTAGGATATACAGTGAGTAGGTGGGAGTTGATGCTTTGTGAGGCTGAAGAGAGAGCCATGCCTCAGAGGAGTGGGTAAGATTAGGTTAAGTCAGTAATGTACCAGTGATTGAGAACAGGACAACCCAGTGGCCAGTGGGAGCTCAGAACAGGGATATCAACAGGGCAGCCTGTTTGGGGGCCTGTGTCAACAGATGTAGTTGTTTCTCAGGTCTGTGTAGCCTTTTGGGCCTTGATTGCTTCAACAAAGTGAGAGGAGGAACTTGTGGCCACATATTTAAAGAAACCACGTTGTATCTGATAGCCAGTTGTGACTGTGTGATGGCTGATCTTGGCATGCCTGGGAAATGGGAACCTCACTTGAAGGGTTGCCTCAATTTATTTCTAGGCAGATTTGTGGAGGGCTTTGTCTTGATTGACAGTTGATATGGGAGGACTCAGCCCACTGTTGATGTGGGAGAACCCAGCCTTTTGTGAATGGTGCCACCCCTGGGCAAGTGGTCCTGTCCTGAACTGAGTAAGCCAGCAAGCCCCTTTCCTTTATGGCTTCTGCTTCGGTTCCTGATTCCAGGTTCCTGCCTTGGCTTCCTCTCAAGGATGGGCTGTAACCTGTAAGAAACCATTTCCTCCCCAAATTGTGTTTGGTCAGTGTTTTACTGTAGCAACAGAGAAGTTAACTAGAACAGCCTGCAAGGGGAAAGGTCTGAAGAAATTAAGGTCAGTAATCCACTGAGCTCTTACCTGTTAGAGTAAACACAGTGCCCCCCAGAAAAGGCTAGAACATTTCTTGTGATGGGAAATTATTGATTGTGAAAATAATATATTGGCAATCTCATGATTTAGTGTTCCTTATTTTGAACCACTTACAATTTTGTCAAATTATTACAGCTTGAATGGGAAGCCCCATCCCTTCAGCTAGCTAGCAGCAGCTTCACCATATTCTGTTCTCTCCACACATGTGATTTATTAATGTGGGTATGTTTCAATTTGTAACAGCAATTAAGGCTTCTAGAACTTAAAAAAAAACACATATCGTCTCTGTTTGACCATAAAAATATTTACTGTTTGAAATTGTTTTGAAGAATTTCAAGACCTAAAGGAAGAAAGGCTCCGAGTGGCTGAGAAGTAAGGAGCTTAAACCACCATTTCAAACAGAAACTTCAAGTGAACACAGAGAGACTTATGGTGCACACTCAACATGTACAGAATTGCATCTGTATTTTGCTTATGAGAAGCAGAGGGAAAGCTTGGCATTGGGAGACCAGTGGGTAGGCAGACAGTCAATGAAAGTTACAAGAATGTAGAGATTAATAAATCAGGCATAAGATAACGAAATCCTGAAATCTTTTATTTCTTTTTGATGGTCTTTGTAGGATTTCACGGTAGAAGATTCTGAACAGCGGTACATTTTTTTTCCCAGGTAGCTGCAAGTTCCTGGACAGCGTTAGTTACCCCTGAGCATCTGATAATTCTTCCTGGCCACAGCCTCACTATGATTTCCATCAGGTCTTTGATGTCTGCTCTCCCAGCTGATGTGTTTAGCTCTGTCTGTAGCTGGTGCAGAGTGACAGAATTGGAAGTCATAGGTTGCTAGTGATTACTCATGTAGGTGTCTGGGTTCTCCTGTGCAGTGGAGGCATGGCATATGCACTAGTTTTGATGTGTGTGAGCAGGGGAATGTTTTGTGGTACTAACAATGTGGCTTCAAACCTGATTGTGACTCTGTGGAAGGCAGGATCTTGTCAGAAGGAACAGCAAGGACAGAGAGCTATCTGGGGTGTCCCCTCTATGCTCCTGCTGCGTCTTTGTGGGGACAGCTCCCTGAGCAGTTTCAAGATGACCTTGCTACTTTCTGTGGGTCCACAGGCCTCGCCTTCTGTTTCTCTCAGCTGCCATCAATCATCTCCAGCCATGGCAACTGAAGAAACAGGGCTCATTTAAAGTATGTCTCCAAATATTTCTGTCTGAAGTAGCTTCTACAGGCTTCAGCTGTTTGTACAGTGGGTGCCCAAGGCTGTCATTGAGTGCTGGTGAGGGACGGGTCCTTAGAGCATTCACGTGTGGGTGGAGGAGAATGAACAGTGAGACGGTGGCATCTGATCTCACCACATGTCCATTTATAAGAAAAGCTTTTTATCTTTCTTATACACAAACCCACACACAGATCCCAACGAGTACCACTTGTATGTCAGGATGACAGCGTTTCCCACTAATGTGTGGAAATGTATCTGAAAGAAACTGAAGTGTGTCTAGCATTTCCGGTGACAGGGTACATTCGCAGATGGCTTGTTAGTCTGTTCCGGCAACCGTTCTGTTTGTGGCACTTTGTTGCGTTGATGCTTTCTTTGAAGGCTAGATTGCCCCAGACACTCTGCCAATCATTCGGACGTAAAATCAGTGAAGATAACATGGTTAGTAGAAGGTTAACAGAGATTACTATTTGGGCACCGCAGAGAGTTCTCTTTATGAAGAACCATCACAGTGGCATGCTATTGTCATCACATATACAGAGGACCAGCTGAAGCACAGAGAAAAGACTCCTGACCTAGGGCATGCAGCTTTAGATATTTAGATGACACTGTTGTGATTTGAACTGTGGGCTCATGGCAGTGAAGTTGATCTCTCTCCCCAAGAGCCATGTTGTCATCAGTTCTTATCAATGGGTATCCAGTGGTCGGCTCAATCCTGCTCAGCTACACTGAAGGCTGTGTTCCTGTGTTTCAACTCCTCACCTTTCTCATCTTTCCTTTTTGACCTCCATTCTTTCATCCTAAACTGGGATAGTTATTGATGAGTTTGCACACTAATAAACTACAATGTCCCTTCATGGAGCCCTCTTTGTATTTACTTCCTACCATTTCTGGAACGCCATATGTTTGGCGTTCAGTGCTTGGCTGCTCTGGAAACTATAGAGCTGGGATCATTATGAATTAATTCCTTCTGCAGTGAGCTGAAGAAGACAGGATATTGGCTTCATGTTTTCTGGTATATGGCCCTGGGAAGTGTTCTATATTTTGGAACCAGTGGTAGCAAAGAGATAAGAGTCCAGTCCTGCATTCCCATGGTTCCAAAGACTGAAATTACTGGATTTTCTTTGAGACAGATTTATATCTTTTCACAAGCACTCTGATTTAGGTTGAGATGATTTCAGTTACTCTCAGTGACAAGAGTTCCTGCTGGTGTAATTAATGAGATAATGGTGATGTATTCATTGGTTGGGCAGGTGTTTGTGATGTATTGGCTTTCAGGATAAAGTGCTGCTTGGAAGATACTGCAGTTTCCCAGGCTGACAAAGTCCATGGATTGCTCAAGTTTATGTGTTTGTCCAAAGAGGCTAAAGTGATTAGAAAGAAAAACAAACAAACAAACAAACAAAAACAACGCATTGCAGAGAACAGTAAGTAAGTGAAAAGAAGGATTCTGAAATGCAGAGATAAGGCTCTAGTTAGTTGAGTGGTCGGGGAGTTTTTCTCGGAGGAAGGGACATCAACAAGGAGGTCTCAATAACCCAAAGCAAGCGGCCTGGCCAGTTCCAAGTTCTGGAATATTTGAGTAGTGAACCCAATGTGTTTAAGAGGGAGTGAATCTGTCCTGTGTGTTCGAGGTGTCATGGGTCTGGAGGATGTTGGCTTAGGGATGAGCGAGTGAACGTGAATACGTGCTGGGTCAGATGGTGTGAGTCTTCTCCAGAAAGACAACTGCCAGAAGCCCACAAATAACAACATGGAGACGACGACTTAATCATGAAGCTGGACCATTTAGCTTTGACTGGTCCCACTAGCTCTTATAACTTAAATGAACCCATTCATATTAATGCCTGTTCTACCATGTGGCATTACATCATCTCTGTACTGCCTGGTTATATATCTGGCTGGTGTCTCTGCCTTTCTTTTTCCCAGAGTCCTCTGTGTCCCCCAAAGTCCCGCCTAACCTCTTCCTGTCTAGCTATTGACCATTCAGCCCTAACTAAACTAATCCCAGTGACACATCTTCACATAGCATGAAGAAATATTCTGCAACAGACAACTGAAATAAAAAAAAAAAAAAACCCAAGCAGAATGATGAGAAACCCTGAGAGTGCTCTCAGTTCATGACTAGAAAGTGGGGTAAAAGGCCAATAGTTCATGAATTTGAAAGGAAATACTTGAATGAAAAGAAAAAAAAAAATCTATGGCAATAGGTATCATGAAGGAGCAGGGCACCAGCTGAGCTGGGCTTTAGGTGACAGTGGTGTCACACTTCATCCTTTTCCATAGAGATAGGAGTCCACTTAAAGAGTGACACTGATTTTGAAACTGTGCCATATTAAAATGTTAGCTATTGACGAACTATGATCTGTGTACTGATGGGATACAGGGATGTTACAAGGTATACAAAGTAGAGTTAATCAAGCTAATTATGTATTGCTTCAACTAGGTTTTTATGGTGAAAACATTTGATAATTTTCTCTTTTCTTTGCCTCCCCCCCCACCCCGCTTCTCATTGCTAGTGGTAGAACCCAGAGCCTTACACATGCTAGGAAGGTTCTGTGCTGCCGAAGAATCATAATGGCGGGTGGTAAACTTAAAATCTGATTCCTCCTGTCTACTAACATATTCCCTCATCCCCCAGCCTGGGAACACAATTCTATGTGCAGTTTCCATGCATTCAGTTGTTTAAGAGTCGTCTGTGTGAGGACAGGAGACACTTGTCTTTAGGTGCCTGGCTTGTGTCTTTTAGCAGAATGCCCTCCAGCTTTGTCCCTGGGACACCTTTCTTTCTTTTCTCAACTGAAAAAAAAATAGTTTATTTTCATGAGATATATTCTAATTATAATTACCCTCTCTCTGCGACGTCATTTATTTTAAAAGCTATAAAGTATCCACTGTGCATGTATACTGCATTTCTTTTTTGTTCATCTACCAATAGACAGTTGATTCTATAATTTAGCTAGTAGGACAAGTGTGTGGACATGGATATACAGATATGCCCTTGGCATATGGCCTTCCTATCATTTGGCTGTGCACTCAGAAGTGGGGTTGCTGGATGGCAGCTCTACTCTCTAGCTTTTTGTGCAATCTTCACAGTTGCCCATAATTGTTACCATTTTTTCAACCAAATTTGAAGTGCCCCCTCTGGCTCATGCTCCTTCCTTGTGATGTATCCTTAGCACCCAAGGAGTTGATACCTTTTGTGTAGAGGTGGTTTCCAGTTTTTGTGCCTTACAACTGTGTGGAGAGCATGTTAACCCCACTCCATCTTGAGAACTTTTTATTCAGTAAGTTACAGCGAGCTGAGACCTGTTCACAGGGCCCGCTGCTGCTAATTGAGACTGCTGATGAAGCTGGCTGGCTGTGAGGCTGGGATGAGCACCATGATGTGTTATGTGCTGGTAACTGTCTAGTCTGTTTCACTCTTGATACACTTTGCAGGGCCAAAGAACATGATACAGAGAAGAGCACCGTGAAGAGGAAGGGAATTCTGAGTCCCTGCTTGCCCTAGATTGGCTGTGGGAGGTTGTGATGTTGGGAACTTTCTCATTTCACCGTTTGAGGAAAAGGAATTGAAATTTTAAGGAGAATCAGTCTGACACAATCCAACGCTCTGACTTCACTAATTCATAGCTGTGTTTTCATTTCTGGGCCCGGAATTTACATGTATTACGATTTTAACTAAATGACTGATCTCATAAACATATTTTTCCTTCTGCACCACAATGGCAGACTTTCAATCATATTGTTTTAGTAGGAAGCTGTGTGAAGTAGTTTGTATGAATAATTATAATTATATAGACTCCACAAAAATTTTTCTTTGTGTGCTAAGTAAAATTATTTTTACTCTACAGACTTCAAAAGTACTTGGTAAGCATACTAACAGTTTCCTGGGTTATAGTGCACAGTTTTAATTTGCAATTATGTCACAGGTGATGTGGATGATAGTTATAATGTACTTTTTCTGTTGCAATACACTTTTAATAGATAAACAAGATTTTTTTATGTTTGAGAGAGTTTCTTATTGCAGTGACCAAATGCCTGATCAGAAGCAACTTCAAGGAGGAAGAGCGATTTTTGGCTCATGGTTGGAAAGTTGGGAAGGCCTGGCCACAGGAATGGGTTGTGGTATAAATGTCAGGAATGTGTGGCTGCATGCTTTCATCTCTGTGGACCCAGAATCAGGGGTTGAGGTCAGGGAATGGGGCCAGCCTATAAAACCTTAAGACTCCTGGCTATTCCTGGTCTCATGTCAGGCCCCAGGTGGAGCTCCAGGTGTCCAACTGTCGAGAAAGAGGAGGGACTGTAAGAGCATGAATTGTTGAATCCAAGATCACAAAAAGCACAGGGACAAATAGCTAAACGAATGGAATCACATGAATTATGAACCAAAGGCTGTGGAGCCCCCAGCTGGATCAGGCCCTCTGCATAAGTGAGACCATTGAATAGCTTGATCTGTTTGGGAGGCATCCAGTCTGTGGGACCAGGATCTGTCCTTAGTGCATGAGCTGGCTGTTTGAAACCTTGGGCTTACACATGGACACTTTGCTCAGTCTGGAAGGAGGGGACAGGACCTGCCTGTACTGAATCCACCAGGTTTAAATGAATCCCTGGGGTGCCTTGATCCTGGAGGACATGGGAATGGAGGGGAGGGGCTGGGAGAAAGGTGGGGGTGGGGGCGGGAAGGGGGAGGACAGGGGAACCCATGGCTGATGTATAAAATTTAAAACACATAATAATAAAGAAAAAAATCATTTATTAAAAAATAAAATAAATAAAAATAAAGTCAAACAAAGCAAAATTCAAATATTAAAGTAATATTTCCAATGTTAAAAAAAAAAAAACAAAAAACTTAAGATTCAGTAACCCACCTTTTCCATAGTCCCTACATCCTAAAAGTTTGACAACTTTCTCAAACACAGACACCAGCTGGGAAGTAAATGTGGAACCACATAAACTTGAGGAAGACATTTCATATCAAAACCATAGCATTCCAAAAGAACAATAAAAACCAGACAGGATCAGTGACACTTCTTACACTGGTTAAGATATGGTGCTATTATCTAACATATTTTATATTTTACTAGGAAATTTAGGAAACTGCATAATTCACTAAGAAGTTTATTTACTTATTTACTTACTTAGATACCCTAATCAAATAGCCTACAAAATTCTTAGTGGCATCAGGTGGGACGCTAGCCTAGGCAATTCACGAACATCTCAGAAGTGAAACATCTTATGACAAGGCCATTTCTGAGCTACCATGATTTGGAACCTTAAAATGGTGTCTGTCTCAAAAGGAGGGTCCTGAAATGTGTTTACAGATGGAAAAAAGAGCTACCCAGTTGCGTCACGTTTATGTGTGTGTCCTCCCTTCTCCTGCTTACCAGCATCCTGTGCCCACCAACGGATGCCTGCGGATGTGGAAGCTCGGGGTGGCATTTTTGCTCCATGGCCACCTGTCAATAGAGCATTAAATGATCGCTTTACAAGTGGTTATAGGCAGAGTCTTAGTTACTTGTCTTGTTGCTGGGATAAAATTTCTGGGTAAAATCAGCTTAAACAGGGAGGGTCTATTTTGCCTCCTAGTTCCTGGGCATAGTCCACTCCTCAGTGAGAGGAGTTTGACATGGTTGGTTCTGTTGCATCTGCAGTCAAGAAGAGGAAGAACGAAAGTTCCCTCCTTTGTGTGCAGTCTAGGACCCAAGCCAGGGAGTGGTGCTGTCTTCTTGAAGTGGCTCTTCCCACCTCAGTCTTTTAGGTTGGTGTTTTTTGTTTTTTTGTTTTTTTGGGTTTTTTTTTGCCAACCTCAACCTAATCAAGATGACCCCTCACTGATGTGCCCAGAGGTTAACCTAGTTTAAATAATCCTCACAGTCGTCTCTGGAAGTTTGTCTCCTAGGCAATTGCAGATTCCCATCAATGTGACAGTCAATATTAAGCATGGCAGATGGAATCTGTCCTGTTGTTCTGTGGGCTCACAGATGATGTCTTTACAGAGGCCCACCCCAGCAGCTCTTGGTGGTTTGGTCTCTTGGTGGCAGGCCTCTCTTCTGGGCTCAGTTTTTGCAATGAGGACTCATTAATGAACTTGATATTTTATATTCTTACTGGCTGATTAATACAATTTGGGATATTTTCTCAGTTATTATCACCTTTTCAAGTGGCTTTTCTTACCATACAGACAACCTACTGAAATTGGTGGCGTTTGTTTTTAAACTGGTGAAGACCAGACTCTGTTCTTAATCCTCCTTCCTTCCCCTCTCTTGCCCTCTTTGTGTTATCATGGTGTCTCTCGTTTGCTCACAACAGTTGCTGAGCTCCTCTTCAGCTAGAATCAGCCTCTTTTTATTACATTTCCCATAAATACATTCTAGATTCATACAGGAAGAACTTATTTTTGACTAACAAGTTATAGACATGATAAACTAGGTATATTCAAGTCACTTTTCTTAAAACTCAGATTTGTAGTGTTTGCTTTCTCCATCTTACAAAGTTCCTATAGTCTCTTTTTCTCCAGGGCAATTGTCTCTGCCTTTAACCTAGCTAAAAAGAAAAGATAATAATAACAAGTAGAGCGGGAGAAAGAAAGCAAAGGGAAGCAAATGGTCTCGATATCTTACGAGTGCAGCCATTTAAAGGCCCTGTGTTAAATTTCCCATGAAAAGTTTATCCTGATTGAATTCTAATTGCAGTTAGCATCTCTTACCACAAGTTTCACGATGATAGAATATTGATTTTGCGCCTTTGTTTTACTTCTGCATGAACTTGGAGAAACACCGATGGTGACGGCCTCAAATCAATAGCTTCTCCTCAGTGTATGTTGCCTGCAAGTCAATGGGGAGCAGCAAGAGCCCATGGGCAGCACATTTGAGAATTCCTGTTAGCAGCTGAACATTGCCTGGCTAAACAGTGCTCAAGGTGGAGGCTCCTTATTGGCTTATAGATGAAGGTTTATTGTTTATTTATTTTTTTCTTCTTCTTGATTTATAATGAGGCGTTGAGTGGACATGTTGGAATCCTGGTTTGTATCAGGGGGCTGGAGAGAAGGCTCAGCAGTTAACACTGGCTGCTCTTGCAGAGAGAGGATCTGGGTTCAGTTCTGGCTGCTTACAGCCACTTGTAACTCAAGTTCCAGTGGATCTGACACCCTCTTCTGTCATCTTCAGGCATTGCATGCATGTGGTACATACACAGACACATATACAAACATGTATACATATAAAATAAAAATGAAAAGCACAGGAAATCCTAATTCCAGTGTTTTTTCTTATCTATGACACAAGTTTCAGGGGGAAATAGTAAATATACTTCATACTTTGGTTCTGTGACAAACATCTTAACAGTAATAATTTTCTGCATATTAAATACTGATTTTTATATTTTATATTATGAGGAACATATTGAGGAATGAGCAGAACTCACCCAGGAGATAGTGTGGTGGGGTTATAGAATATTCTGTCATATTTTGATAGTGAAAGAGTGTAATTTTTCCAACTTTAAATCGGTTACCATGGAGTTCCCTACTGTGGTAAATTCTGCACATCATATTCATTAGCAGCTGATTATAATTGAAAAAAATTCAAATTTACTTTGGAAAAATAAAGATACAAAGGAAAGTATATTTTAGCTCTTCGCTTCATTAATAATGCAATTTGCAGGTTTTGAAACAGACTGATATTTTCTTCCAAGTAAAGCTGGCAGACATTTTTGCTTGTACAAAGTGTACTATGAAATCCTTGCTTTTGCTTTTGTGCACACAAGGCAGGACTTGCCTTCAGAGAGTCCCTTCTGAGGACTTGGTGGCTTGGCCATTCAGGATGCACGTGGTCACTATAGTTCTTGTTGATGTGTGATGGGTCACTACAGAGCCCATGTCATGAGAGGGAACCTTCTGGCTGGATCACAGCCCAGCAAAGGGATTGTTGTTTCTGATTGTGCTTAATGAGTAATGTTTTTCTATAATTTGTTTTTTATTTTTGACTTCAACCAAGTTGGCTATTTTTAGAAGCTCCTTTTAGCAATAAGAAATACAACAATAGAAACAACAACAACAAAAAAGAAACATACATACATTCAATTCCATAGGATCAATTTGTACTGAAATGGAACTCTAGTTTGAATTATAGAGATACTTGGTATCCTAGCCTTGACAACTCTCCCCTTTTCAACATGAGACCCAAATATTGAGTGATAATAAACTTGTAGATGGTTTCCTACCTAAGTACCTATGCATGTCTGTGGAACAAAGCTTGCTGATCATTAGCATATGTAACTTGTAAGGGTTGAAACAGTCTCACAGGAAATAAACCTGTGGGTATTTGCTTCCTCCTTATATAAAGCTGTGTGGAATGCACTGTTACATGGAAGAGTAGGCCAACACCTCCTTCAGGCAGCAGAGCAGCTGGAATGTGCTATTTTCGTCTAAGCATCTCATCTCACCTGGCAGCTCCTTAGAAGTTTAAGTTCTTGTCATGTGGAAAAGAGAGTGTTACCACAGAACGCCAGGTCCAGAGACTCTGAGCCACTGGCCAGTCTCCAGTGCGAGCTTTCCTTTTGCGTGAGTACGGGCCACGATGGGAGAAGGAACTGTCTATCACCCGGGGAAAGGGTTCATGGCTCTCCTTCCTTCCCTTCTAGTGTGGCTTCTGTGAGATGGTGTTGAAGCATGTAGCTAAGAACTTAATGTCCCCTTGCTTTAAAAGACCGCGAGGAAGGACAGATAGACACGGGGACGAACTACCGAAAGGCAATGAAGGCTTTTATTTTGGGGGAAAAACTGAAAGGGGGTGGGGCTGTAAGAATCAGGACCTGCTGCTTGCCCGCTGCGCAAAGGGCGGACAGGAAGCCGACTGAAGAGGTTGAAGAGTTTTCTCTTTGGCCTGAGATTGGCCCTTGCTGGAGACCAGAAAAGTGAGTGGTGAGTGAAAGCCTATCAGGTGGTTCATAAGCAGGCCATGATGGGGACCTGCGGGAGGAGGGG
This sequence comes from Onychomys torridus, assembly GCF_903995425.1. NCBI lineage: Eukaryota > Metazoa > Chordata > Mammalia > Rodentia > Cricetidae > Onychomys > Onychomys torridus. Next base: position 5,507,804 of record NC_050459.1, on the reverse strand, counting down.
TGGGAATCTAGGAAAACACTTTAGTTTGGGGATGCTGATTGCTACGGAACTTTTCAAAATGGTATAGTCGCGACCAACACTTTTTTTTTTTTTTTGTTTTTTGTGCTGTTCAGAATTCCTAGATGTGTATTAATGGCTTCTGGTACCATGCCTGGGAAAAACCAAACACATGGGCAAAGCCAGTTAGTAATATTTTGTAGTGGGTTTACTTTTTTCCCCCCGTTCATCGTGAATTCTGAGAAAAATGTATTTTTTGTCTAGGTCAAATCTCATCTTATTTAGATGATTTTCCTTGTCATTGTGTGTGATGGACTTCTCAATTTACCCTCTAGTGAGTTCAGTGCTTCAGGGCAAGTTGGAGCAGGATTCACTTCTAGAGTCTTTACGAGTTTTTACGGGTTACACTGGCAAGCAGTCTGGAGACTCAGTAAAACAACTGGCAGGAAAAATTAGGATTTTTTTTTTTCAGGGAGATTAGTGGCCACTTTGATTTTTTTCCACACTGTGCCTCTGGCCTTAATAAAAACCAAATGAAAACATCAAGCACAGATCTAGCTTCGGCACTGGCAGCTTTGTGCTGTGGCCAGGACTACTGCTATAGATCAGATACTACACTTCTTTCAATAATAACAAATCCATTCATTAATTCACTCAAAAAGCACATCTACAATGTCCTAGGCATGGGCTACCTGTCATCCAGTATCTATCTCACATCTTAGGAGTACAGGGTGTAACAAGGGGTGCCACACAGTAAGGATGGAACAAGCTGAGCACAGTAGTGGGTCAAATGGGGTGGCTGCTGTCCGTGAACAGGGAGCATTTTGGTGAAACAATAGCAGTTTCCTGTGTTGATTGAGCAGGAAAGTGCATTTCAAATAGAGAAAAGAGAAAATGTATAAAAGCAGGAAGCAGCTCGACGTGCTCACACACAGTGACTGGCTTGAGGTGTCTGGGGTGTGAGGACTAGGGTCAGGGGTCTGTACTGTAGTGGGGACAACCCTGGAGAACAAGGAAAGGCCAGCACACCCCAGGCACCACACCTATTGTGTTTTGCTCTAAGCTGCGGGGTTCTTGGAACCAGTGGAGGATATCAGAGCAGAATGTGATGAGTAGTGTTATGTTTTTGAAAGATCACTTGAACAGCAATAGAGGATCGTGGATAAGAGGGTCTCAAGCCTGCGGCAAGTGGACAATATGGGAAGATGAGGTGACCCTGGGCAAAGTTGTAGTGATGCCATACCTGCCTTTGGAAGCAGCTTCACACATAGCCTCTCAGTTGGTGAAGAGCGCAATGGACAGAAGCAGGAGTCAGAGTGGGGATGGTGAGCCTGCCAGGCTCCAGGGGCTTCAGAGGGCTACAACACTGCCTTTTCGCTTACATGGGGAGCAGGGACATCTGTGTGCAAAACAAAACCGAAAAGGCCGAGTTGAATTATTAACACTATTTGTGTTGTCCGGTCAAGCCTAGCTACTTCATGCATCACATTTCTTACCCAGGAGATCTTAGCACAAGAACAACGTCTCCATGCATGGAGGATAATGAATAATCAGAAGAACACGATATTAATGCCAGTAATTAGGTTGGCGAGTTTGAAAGGTCTTAGTATACTGTAAAGCTGAGCAATACATTAATTAGGTGTTGCTGTTGTCCTCCATATGCTAACAGAGTAGAGGTATTGGCCTCAGTCACCACAGGGTGCAGATTCATTTGTTGTGTTCCATAGCAATGAAACTCAAACCTGAACAGATTAGAGTTTCATAAAGGCTTCCCTACAAAGCTCGATTCCTGTCATGGCTTACCTACCACCTCTGCATGAAGAACAGCCTTCAAGTATCTTCTAAAATGACTTGATAATTTTTCGTACTATTTGACCAATGCTCTGGAGCCTCCACTCTGTCTTGAAAGCAGTGTTGCCTCTTGGAATCCCAGAGTAAGCAAGAATCAGCTCTATTCTTCCTGGGCTTCTCTCCAGTGGAGGAAACGGCAGGGTAGGGGCAATGGAGTAGTCCCAGGTCAAGGGTTTCTAGGTCAGAGGCAGTAGGGGGGGAAGATACATCTAGGCCTGAGCAGAAGTAGCAATTAGCTAAATCAAGTGAGTTGCCCTTTGGGAAAGAGGGAAACACATGTTAGGAAATAGACTCAAGTTACTGAAGTGATGGGGGAACTGTGAGAGAGCAGACAGGTCAGCTAGACGGAACACTTCAAAGGCATCTCTGCAAGACTGGGATATTGATCAGAGTGGGGAATGAAGACAACGATGGGATTGACAGCTTGCCTTGTATAACTGGGATAGGAATATGCAATAGCCAGAGACCCCCTTAGCACGAGAAATCCACTGCTTCATAATATATATGTAAAAAATGCTATATTTTATATACTCCCCACTCTTTCTCATGTAGCCCTAGAACATGCTAGAGCATGTTGAGGCAGTCTCACTAAGTTGCCAAAGCTGGCCTTGAACTCCCTTCACATAGTCTAAGCAGGCCTTCAACTTAGGTTCCTCTTGCCTTAGCCTCCAAAGTAGCTCAGTTCATAGTCTATATCAAGGTGGATTCCTGGTTTATAATTTCATAGATTTATTTTTGTTATACAGGTGATTAAGAAAATACCTTAGCTGCTTTTGTTTTAGAAAGAGAAAAAAAAAAGAAAAAAACATATCAATGGTAACAGAGGTTGGCAGAGTAAGACCACTCTCTGAGAACGGCCCAGGGACAAGCAGGGGTGGCTGAAAGTGAACAGTTCAGGGGGTTTAGCTGACAGGTGGTGCCTAGGACATGATCAAACACCTGAACACACTCTGGTTAGGTGGTTAGCATTTTGAAATATGGGACCAGAAGAAGTGGGAAGATGAGAGAGAGAGAGAGAGAGAGAGAGAGAGAGAGAGAGAGAGAGCGCCATTATACTGTGCACATAATGGGAGACAATTGAGTTCTATAAAGTCAGATGAGATAGATCTGATCACACACAGATCAATACTGATGCTTAACACAGAAAATTCCATAAAAAAGACACCACATTAAAACTTACAAGGGCCAAGGTGCAGGAGGCCAGAGGATGTATTCTCAAGAGGGAAACTGAGTCCACTTCAGGCAGCCTTTGATGCTGACACCAATTATTGGAATCTCTTAAAAGCTGAAGCTTCTTGCTACTACTAGATAATAATATTTGCCTTTCCCATTAGATTTTATGTCCTTGGCAAACTCTTATTTGTTTTTAAGAGCTAGAGTATATGTGCAATGTCATATTTCTAAATGATAAGAGCTGATGGGGGTCAGCACTGGTTTTGGAATTTTGATTTTCTTACATTTATCCACAAATGGCCCATGAGCAATGTTTTTCTTTTCCAATATATTTAGTATTTTTGAAAACATTTTATTTTATATCTTTTAGACTTGATTTTTTTTCTTATGCCTAACATATGCAATTAGACAAAGCCTCTTCTAATACAGTCACAATTTTGTGTTTCAATAGCTATAATTATAATTTAAACTTGATTTTAATAATTTTAATTATAAATATTATATGTTCATTGTGTTAACATCACAATATACTTACAAGTATAAAATAATGTAATATTTTCTTTCCAGGTAGTTATAAAATTATCATATGCCTTTCCATCTTTGATGTTAATTTATATATGGACATGCCTAAATGCTTGCCTTTGTTTTTTATTTGTTTTATAAAATAGATAATTCTGTATGTTGTGTATTGAAACCATTGTCACGGGTTTCCTCCAAGCATTTATAACTGTATCTTAATCTTGGGATGCTTGAACAGTTTTCCAGAAGAAAATACGAAATTTCAACAATAAAACCATACTGATGGAGCTTCAGGTTGGGTCTGGTTCGGGGTAATTACCTACTGTACTGGAACGTACCAGCTCGGTCACGTGGTTCCCAAACCAGTGCTTCAGATGTTGTACAGCAGGCGATCGAGCAGGGAAGAAGACAGGTGCTTTAGCACACATGGTGAGAAAATGATGCTGGAGGAGTTGTTTCAGAAAAGGAAACGGAACAACTAGCACATTTCCGAGGACATTTGTGCTATTCACATCTGTGGAAATGTAAACACAGAGAGATGCAAAAATAACAAGAAAAAAAAGCTCAAAAATACCAAATTTGCCCATTGTAATGACAAAGAGTAAATGTGTTCCTGTCTTTTTCAGGTGGCAGCGGTGTAAGAAGGCCTGCTCAGCCATTTTTTGGGTGAAGCTATAAAGTTTTCAGAAACACTTTGTCAATGTTTAATAACATTAAACACATACAAGCCCTCTAATAGCCTTCTTTCTGGAAATTAAACTGGTCTATTTTGAGACAGAATAACAGAAGTACCTGTAAAGGGATGATAAAATATATTCTCAAATACTTTGACTGATACAAGGAAAAATAAGCAATGTGGGACAACTTGGAAGAGAAGCAAGGTGGATTGCCTCCAGATTTTAGCATTTATTCTACCCTGCACATATCCCAAAATAATCATTAATATTCTTTAAAAGATTTTAAATATTATGTATGTACATATGCTTGCTTGTTGGATGTGTGTATGTGTGTGTGTGTGTGTGTGTGTGTGTGTGTGTGTGTGTGTATGTGTGTGTGTGTATGTGTGTGTGTGTATGTGTGTGTGTGTGTATGCATATCTATGAGGGCATGCACATGGAGGTCACACAACTTTCTGGAGTTCATTCTCTTCTTCCATCATGTTGGTCCTGGGGGTCAAACTCAGGTCAGCAGGCTTAGTGTCAGGTATCTTTTACCCATTGAGTCATTTCATGGGCCTAGTGATTTCTTTTTAAAGAAATATTCTCATGAACACTAATGTCTTTAAGTCTGTTTAAAATGTAAGCACAGAGGACATCAACTTTTTAACCAACTATTAGAGTCTTTTTTCCAGATAAGGAGCTGGTTAGCAGGTTGCCTAGCAGATAAGTATGTTGGCATGAGGTCCCTTGTCAGTGTGGGAAGTCCTAGGTCTGTACATTTAATGTCAGCCTGTGGTGCTGAATTAGTTTATAATCTAGTGGAAATGTCTCTCCATAGGCTTGGTGTTAGGGAACAGTGCTGTGGGATGTTCTGTATGTCAAATGTGTTGCTCTGATTGGTTAATAAATAAAATACTGATTGGCCAGTAGACAGGCAGGAAGTATAGGTGGGACAAGGAGAGAGGAGAATTCTGGGAAGTGGAAGGCTGAGGCAGAGAGATACTGCCAGCCACTGCCATGACAAGTGAGATGTAAGGTACTGGTAAGCAAGCCTTGAGCCACATGGCAAAGTATAGATTATTAGAAATGGGTTAATTTAAGATAGAAGTAGATAACAAGAAGTCTGTCACGGCCATATAGTTTGTAAGCAATATAAGTCTCTGTGTGTTTACTTGGTTGGGTCTGAGCAGCTGTGGGACTGGCAGGTGAGAGAGATTTGTCCTGACTGTGAGCCAGGCAAGAACCGAAAAAACTCCAGCTACAGAACAGGATGAGGTAGAGCCCAGAGCCCTGCATTTGGGAAACTGAGGATGAAGAATGGTGTATGATCCATGGTTGAGGTGGCTCTTGGGGTCTGTTGAACAAAGAGGATGACCACAGTGAGTGAGGAGGTGGTGGCCTCCTAGGTCTTAGATTCAGGTGGGCACATGGAGCTGAGCATCAGAGCAGGCATTCGGAATGGCCATGGGTGCTGTGTGTGTCATCATTGGAGTAAATGTCAGTGTCTCCTTGATTCCTCCATGTCTCTGGCTCAGAACAGGAAACATGCTAGCATGTAGTCTCCTATGGCGATGGGGGACCCATAAATTAATGCATGCCACTGCCCTAATTCCCTCAGACTGTTATAACAGACTACTCCAAAATGGGCAGCTTAAACCAATGTACTCTGCCCTGGCTACTTCTGGGGTTTAGAAATTTGAACTCAAGCAGGGCAGTGTTTTCTAGCTTCTGACAGAGGCCGGTCTCTACCTTTCTGACCAGGGCCTCATCCCTTATTTCTCACACCCATGTCTGTGTTTACATTTGTTTTCCCTGTGATGAGGGTCAGGATTCATTTCACTCTGGTAAAATTTCATCCTACCCCACACCCTAATTACATGTGTGAAACCTTGTTTCCAGATAAAGCTGCAGGTACCAGGAGGCAGGACTCCCAAAGGGTATAGCTCACCCCACTTGCCATGCCAAACATGAGTTCATGCTAGTTACATGGCTTGCTTGCAGGTGCTAGGAGTAGCTAAAAAATGTTGCAGAACACAACATTTCTCTAGATGTAGGGCCAGAGGGGAGAGTATTGACCACTCACCACAATGCAGAACTCTGTGCAGACTAGCAAGGGGTCATTGCAGAGCCACAACCAGCAGCTTGATTGTTTTCTAAATTTAAAAAGAACAACATCTTCTATAGAGATGAACTGATAAAAACCCAGTTCATACAGACAGTACTTTTAGAGAATATAAAAGCAATGACTAAGGACAAAGCTCCAAAATACAACATTGATCTGAAGGTGGAAATGACTGAAGGAGCTTGGAAATGAAGCCACAAGGGCACTCTGTACTTGCTCACGTGTTTGAAGTTCCTCTCCATGTCTCATACCCTAAGTATGAGAGCCCAGAAGTGCCTTTTAAGTATAATTATTGAAAACAATATATCTGAAGGATGTGGTGACACACACTTTTAATATTAGCACTCAGGTGACAGAGGTAGGTGGATCTCTGGGGATTTGAAGTCAGATAGGTTGTGTAGCCTATCACTGTATAGCCCTATCTTAAACAAACAAAAGACAACAAAAAACTCGAAGAAGTTTGTCAGAATGCTTCATGTCTATGCCTGAATTTATACCTGCACCTAATCTGTGTCTGTATGTTTATCCAAACCTGCATATATATCTCCATCATTGTGTGTGTGTGTGTGTGTGTGTGCATATGTATGTATATGTGTGTCCACATGTGTACTTGTGCATGTGGAAACCAGAAGTCAACACTGGGTGTCATCCTCAATTGCTTTTTAATTTCTTTTGAGCAGGCTTTCTCACTGAACCAAGCTCAGTGAGCTTGAGCAGGTAGCTCACTGGTTTGGCTAGGCTGGCTGGCCAGTGAGCACCAGAGGTCTGTCTGTTTCTAAATCCCCAGTGATGGTATTACAGGCAGGTACTGCTGTGCTAGGCTTTTATGTGGGTGCTGGGATTGACCCAGGTCCTCATGCTTGTGCAGAAAGCACTTTTTCAACTGAACTGTGTTCTGAGTCCTTCCTGTCTGCACCTTATCCATGCATCTGAATTTACCTGACTGCCTCTGTGTATGTCTCTATGTCATTATCTCTGTCTCTTTCAGTTGCAGTTTGAGGTATCATTAGCCAAAATGTCTTTACCATTTGAAATTCTCCTGTAGCATTTTTATCAGTTGTTACATTTGCTTTGTGGCCCAGAACTGGTACTTTTCCCAGCTTTTAAGGCTGTTTCTATAATCCCAGATATAAAGCATGTAATCCAACCCCTGCCCAAACTCTTTCATTATCAAACACTTTCACAAACTGTTTCTCTTTGAAAACATGATACATATCTTACAAAATTAATGCTATTATTCTTGAAGAAACAGGAGAGGCAGAAAGTAGACATAGGAACACACACACACACACACACACACACACACATACACACAAAACTCAATTTCTTGAATATGGATCCAAGATCAGGGCAATCCCAGCAGCAAGAATGGCTGAGGCATGGTAGTTATACTAAGACCAACAATCAATAATACCTTTAATAATAGCGTCCCTTGCTATTTCATTGGGCACCTCCGGCACTTGCATAGTATTTACTGTACTTGAAAGACCACTGCTGTAATGGTGGTCTCATCTCCCACTTGATGGGGATGTGGAAGCTTTGTGTCATACTCACATTCGCATGGCCCATCTAAACAGAACCTACAAATCCAACTGAGACTGTACCAACTCCAGAATCAAAGACTAAGATTTGGACAAAGTAATATGGGAATGACTCTGTGGGTTGAGATCAAGGGTGAGGGAGTGGGAACCAGGTATCAGAGAAGCTCACTGAGCACAGAGCACAGAACTGTTAGTTACATGGATAGCAACAAAGGATGTGTCAATAGCTGGCCATTCCACACATGTACATCCAGCAGGGCATCTGAAAGTGAGCGCAGAGTTCACACACCTAGAAGGGAGAATGGCTTACAAGAGCACCAAAGGGGTTTATGCATTAGGAGGCAGGCCCTATGTGATCTGTCGACACATGCAAGGACAGTGGGAACTGAATCTAAGTTTTCAGTGCAAGGATCTCATTGCTAAGGCTCCATCACAACATGGTGCTCCTGAAACCCATGCTCTCTTTCTCAACCTGGGCTTCTACTCACCTCCTTTGTACATGCTTCTTCTGTACTCAAGGTTTTACAGGATACAGACTGACTCTCACTTGTGTTTTCTGCAATGAACTTATCCCTTCATTCATGATCCCATCTCTTAGGCTGTATTAACAAAACCTTCTGCTCTAGCTCTGTCCAGCCTCTTGTCCATTGGATGCCTAGAAGAATGCTCCCTATTTAGTAATGATAAGTGATAATTGCTCTTCTACTTTGTACCATGTGAGACCAACACAAATGCAGAAATGTAAAATGGGTTGGGAAAGTACCCCACCAATTAAACATGAGTTCCCAGTAGTGTCTTCTGTGTCTCCATGGTTCTTGCCTACCCCCTGACTGTTACCTTCCATTCTGCTTCCCGAGACCCTGTCTGAGGGTCTTTCTGTACTTTGGCTCTCATTCATATCTCTGGAGAAGTTCATAAGGCATTTGGAGGGTCGCCACACGTTTACTTTGTTGATAAGACATAGAAAGAGGTGTGCTTAGAATACCCAAGAACACATGAACTCATGAAAAGTCTCTGCAGTCTAGCAGTGTGAAGCACTTTTGATTTCCTAGGGAAGGGAGTAAGGACCATGTTTTTCTTTGTGGATAAACTCATCTGCTCTAGCTCTACCCAGCTTATTGCCCCATTGGATGCCTGGATGAAGGCTCTCTATTTTGTAATGATAATTGCTCCTCTACTGTTATTTATTTATTTTTCCTCAATTCTAAACTAGAGGATCCCATGATAGAAAGTTAGACAAGGAATGAAAAAGTTTCTAAGATTGAAATTTTACTACCAAAAGTAAAGTACAACCCTCATTTACAATCCAGAAATAATTTCCTCCATTTCATTGTCACTTCTGGCCACGGGGTCCTTCAGATAACCAGGGCAATTAACAGAGAGTGGCATGAGGTCATCTCGGTGTTTACTCCCTGAGCAGCCTGAGTGGGACTGAGCCATTGTAACCGACACTGCACATTTTCCTGCCTTGAAGCATTTAGGGGTAAAAGCCTAAAAGCTGCCAAAGCCACAGCGATTTCTATAGCAGGAGTAAGAGGTGTTTGGAGTAGATTTAATGTCAGCAATAACACAAATCTCTCCCACAGCACCAGTGAGGAGAGAGAGCTGATGATATAGAGAATTTATGACCTGGGGGACCATTTATGTCAAATAAAATTAGAAAACCCAGGCACTACTTTGGGATTTTGGAAAACTTTACTGTTCAATTCCCAATGTCAAACACTTGAAATAAAGAAAGTGTCATTTCACAAAGAAACAATGGATGAATGTGTACCCATGAAACAGAGCCAGGAGAGAGAATATTGAAAACAGAAAAGTCACCCTTTGGGACTATGTATTCAGTTTCTTCTGGAATAGTCACATACCCACCTGGATGTATAAGGCTCCTTAGTCATCTTGGTCAACATTTCTTCCAGTCTGTGATGGTGATCTATAATATTAGACGTTATTAATTGAGCATTTACCACTCTGTGGAGGGTGATGCTTTCCATGCATGTCACATTACCTTTCTTTAAACCCCACCATCATTTGATCAGGTCCAGTTTCTCTTTCACAGATGATAAAGCAGTAGATTACATAGATACCTGGGTTCAAGGTCACAGCTTGTAGTTCAAAAGCTGAAATTTAGAACTGGAAGCAGTAGTTTCAATGTCTGGACTTAGAATCCAATGTGACACCCCCAGAAATTGTTAGAAGATAAAGGCTTTTTCTAGACGGTATGCTTGGAGAAGAAGGTTTGTAAGCACAGTGTACTAAGCAAGGCAGGAGAGAGGATGCCTACTAAGAAGCCGAATGGCATGAGAGATGAAGTTGGAATTGCTCAGCTGAGTTAAGCTGGTGAAAGAGACGCTTGAGGAGAGTAAGCACTTTTTCTTGAAACACGTAGGAAGGAGTTGTGGATAAAAGTGGGCGATGTCTATGGAGGTAAAGAAGCAGGGATGAAAGCTGAAGGAGGCTGGCTTTGGGAGGGAAACGGAGATGAGTTTTCCAGTGTGGAAGAGGAGACAGCTGACAAGCAGAAGGCTGGCCTGGTGGTCCATGATGCCGGCCTAAATGATGGTACACGATGCAGGTTTTAGTCTTGAGATGACAAATTTACGTTCCTAAGCCCTTGATATGAATACGTTCACCAGCTCCTGTCTGGGACTGGGGACATCTAGGTAATATGAAAGCATTGATCCTGGAAATGAGAATCTGTAAGACCCTTTTCTGTTGATGGCTTTTCCTCAGGATCAGCCTTGTGTTTACACTTTCCATCAGACAACCAGAGGACCCCAGTCATTGGTTTTCTCAGATTCCGTTTCTGCATTTGCAGAAATATACAGCAACTTTTCATCACTCTACTATTTTTCATGAGAATTCTGACAAGATGTTTAATAGATTAGTTTTGACAAGATATCAGGAAGGGTTAAAATATAGCTGACTCATTAAAAGAAGGGTAATTTTCCTCATATTCTTGAGTATCAAGAAAGTACATATGAGCCAAAATCACTCATGTGTATATACTCATGTATATATATATTTACATATACACACATGTATGTATATATACATATTTCTATGCATATGCACACATATATGTATATGCATACTTAAACACACACACGTATATATGTGTATATATACGTATATTGCTGTAATGCAATATGTTAGAAAATTATATAAGAACTTAAGAAATGGATGCTGTATACACATTTAACATTTTTCATTATTTATTGATTTTATGCTTTGAGAATTTCATATATGTATTCACTGTACTTTTATTAATCCCTTACTTCCCTTCCAATTCCTCCCAGAGTCTACCAATACCCCTAGCAACATCACGTTCTTTTTTTGTAAGCACCTGCTGAGTCCAATCAGAGCTTCCCATATGAGCATGGGTGAAGACTGAGGATGGGGAACTCACCAGCGATCACTCCCTGTGTAACTCTGACTACCTCTGCCCCAGCAACCTTCAATTACCAAGTCTCCTCAGCTAGGGGTGGGGCTCTGGTGGCCCATCCCTGACTTGTGCTGAAATTTTGTCTTTTTCCTTAATGCACAAAAATTTTATAACATAAAAGCCAGGAAAAAAAATCCCAAGTGAGGTAACTTAGACCCCATGGGACAAATATCACATGTTTTCTCTTATATGGAGGTATCAGATTTTCAGCTGGTTAGGCACCTAGTAAGGGACCAGCTGGGAGGAGAGACTCTCCCAAGGAAGAGGAAATAGAATGTAGTGTTACACAGAGACAAAGGGGAAGCTAGGATGGGGATTACATGGGGAAGGGATGGGGAAAGAGGGTGAAGGAGGGAGCATTCAGAAGCAGAACTTATGCCAAAGGCCGTTCAAAAAGCCAGCACCATTTGTTACGGAACAAGTGTTATAGTGTGAACATCACACAGCATAGGATTTAAAAGCACGCTTAAAGCCGAATACAGCCCACTAGTCTATGACCAACCCCTGCAAATCAGAAAATGGCAGAACTAATGTAGAGTGTACAATGCCGTTAACATTATTTAGGGTAAGTGTGGAAATACTAAGTGGACAATCCCTATCTCTCACCCTGCACAAAAGTAAAATCAGAATTGATGGACCTGAGACCCCAGAGTAAAACCTGAAACTCTGGAAACGCTGAAAGTGCTAGAGGAAGTCACAGGGCAAAGACCTCAAATGTGCGTATAGCAAGGACATTGTGAAAAGGACCCAGGTGTGCAGAACATCCCAGGGACTAACACACATGATTCTATCATCACAAAGAAAACCATCTGCAGAGTGTAGAGACAGGCCACATACTGGCAGAAAATCTGCCAACTATATACCCAATGGGGATTAATATCCAGAATCTATAAAAAATTCTGAAAATTCACTATAAAATCCAAATTACCAATGAATAAACAAGCTATATTAGTTGTATCACCCATGTCTATAACCTGAGTACTTGTGAAGTAGAGTCGGGAAGACCAACATTAGTCAATGTTAGCTCTAGCTGTATAACATGTTTGAGGCAAGCATGGCCTACCTTACATCCTGTCTTTAACAAAATAAAATTTCTAAAGAATTGAAGAAAATTCTTGTAGGAAACAGTACGAATGGCCATTGTTCTGAGCCATCAGGAAAATATATATTAAAATGACTTTTGATAATCCATCTCACCCAAGTCAGAATGGCTATCATCCAGAAGACCAATGATGTGAGGCTGGAAGGATGCCTTAGTGCTAAAACAGTGACTGCTCTTCTAGAGGACCTGGGTTTGATTCTCAGCACCTATATGATGGCTCATAATTGGCTGTAACTCCAGTTCCAGAGAATCTGACACCCCATTCTGGCCTCTTTGGGCACTAGGCACTCATATGATATAAAGACATATATGTAGTTAAAATAGCCATACACATAAGATAAAAATAAGTTTATACTTAAAAGAGAAAACCAGTGACAATACACGCTGGCAAAAATGTGTTAAAATAAGAACACTTATTTACTTCTTGTTGGGTGTGCAAACTTCTTAAGCCCTTAGGGAATTGGTATGGATATTCCTCAAAAATCTAGGAAGACAAGGGCCATGGATTTGGCTCTCCTCCTGTAGTGTATACACCAAAGGATTCCAAGTCCATGTGCACAGAGGTGCTGGCATATCCACCTTTATGTTACACTACTTACAATGGCCATTGTAAGATACAGATGAATGGAGAAGAAAATATGTCGCATACATAATTGCATTTTATTCCAATGTTAAAAAAATGACAGCATTTACAGAAAAATGAACACTGCTGGAGGCCATTATGTTGAGTGAAATGCAACAGACTCAGAAGGAGCAATGTCACATTTTCTAGGTAGAATTTAGATTTAAATGTGTGTACCCATGCATACATATGTATGTAGGACATCAAAGTGGAACGGGGACCATGGAAGGGTAGTGAGAAACGTAATGGGAGGGCAGGAGGAAGAAGAGAGGGTATCGGAGAGCGTATGTCATGAATGCAGAAGGGGCCTGTTGGGAGCCTCTGTCACAGAGGGAGGGTGCAGGCTACTTGGTGCCTGTGCTCAGAGAGCTGGGAGATGTTTCTCTGTGTCTGTGCTCACCCTATCACAGCTCTTCAGGAGGCTTGCAGAATTGTTTCTGGCCACTGCTTCTCACTCATTTGGCCTCCTTGCTTTTGGGTGTACCGCTCTGTTTCCTAGGTTTCTTCCTGTGGTTTGCTGGGTCCATCATAGATGGGTCTCTGCTTCCTCTTTGGTGACTTTGATTTTTTCTTTCCTCTTCATTCCCCACAGTTCTCAGTGTTAATTATGGTCATGTACATCTCTGCTCTCACATTCTCTATAACTTCTTCCTCTACTTGTGGCCCCTTGCTATTTTCTTCTGCATCCCAGGGCAGCCCTTGCTGTCTGTCTCCCATACTCTGATCAAAATTTCATATCCTTGTACTTCTTTTGTAGTCCAGGCTGACCTCAAATCCAAGATCTTCCACCTTCACCTTCCCAAGTATGCACCTTCATGCCTGACTCCCATATGGGCTTTTAGCCTGATAGTACCCTTAAGACACAATTGTGTCTCTTTCCATTTACCTTTCTTCTATTTCCATCCCATGGCTAACTTCTGCTATCTGTCTGTCATATCATCTGTCCTGTAGTCTGCAGACTCAGTCTTCATGTATGTGGCCCATAATGTCAAGTCCAGATACCCGAAATCTTCTGTCGTTTTTTTTGCCCAGGGGCTCTGAGTTGGAGTTTGCATTGTGATCTCCCTTTCCCTTTATTTTCTAATAATTCTCACATGCCTCTATGTTAGTTACTTTTCTCATTGATGTGGCAAAATAACTTGAGAAGAGCAACTGAAGGGTAGGAGAGTTAATCTTGGTACACGGTTCTCACATTCGTTCTATCATGGCGGTCAAGTTGTGGGAAGAGTGCTGTGGCTAGTGTCCAACTGTGGCCCAAACCCTCTTTCTCATTATTCACCCTAAGACCCCAGCCCCCTCAATAGTACTGCCCACACTTGAGATGCGTCTTCCCACCTCCAGAAATCCAATGTAGAAACTCCCTAAGAGACATGCCCAAATGTTTATCTTTCTTGGCAATTCTAGATCCTGTGAGTCAACAATACTAGTCAACACCACCTCATACTTCTGAACTGTTTTTTCATCTATTGCCAGGACACAATGCTATGTGACAACAGATAGACTTAGAGTATCAGTGGCAATACCAGTGTGCCTTCCCTGTGGCCCGAGAGACACTGTTTTATGAAAATTCTTTCAGAGAATGGGAAGACAGTGTCTTGGGGGTTCTCGTAGATTGGTGTAGAAAGATGGTGTTGGTGGTGGCGTTGGGCGTCCTCAGCGAAAGCAGCATCAGGGCACTTCTGAACATCTCTTATCGACTAGATTGAGCTGCATAGTTTTGGGGTCTTGGAACAAAGCAAAAGAGCAGGTCTATATACCACATGTCTAAGTTTTATAACTGATGAGGCAGAATGAGCAACATGTTAAATAAAAGATGCTTCATCATTTCTTGACAAAATGATCCTTAGAATGTGACGTTTGGAAAGTGTGCCCTGGGCTATGGTTTTTATGTGATTAATGGTGACAAAAGTGACTGAATCTTATGACTATTGCATGTCTGAATGTTCCAGTGGCAGGCTGGCAGCACTTGGCAGGTCCTGGGAGACACATGTGCCTCTCACATTTGCTGTGTATCTGTGCAATTTTCTTGACCTAAATTAATCAGAAATTTGGACTGTTTTTCCCAATGAAGACTTTTTCTTTTCTTTTTTTTTTTTTGGGTAAAGCTTGTGTTCTGTTGAGAACGATATAGTAAAGAGTTAAATATTGTAATTGAGCTCTGTGTTCACAGTCTGAAGATACCTTGCTTAAAATGTAAATGAAGATTATAAACTAGAAAGTTATAATTATTTAGAATTTTAAATAAGTCATAGCATAGAACAATTCAAAATTACCCATTAAATTAAACGCAAAGAATAAATCACAGATGAGGAAAATTAAATAAACCAAATGCAATTACTTCAATAAAACTGAACTTAGAAAACTTAATGTTTTGATTAACTTGTACTTAATTGCTTAAAAAATTTAGACCTATATGAATGTCCATGAGTATTTTTAACTGTATAAATTTTTGAGTTTAAATGGTTTAAGTAACTTAAATAGCTTCTTACTGCATAGCATTTCTTAGCGACCATGTCCAATGTATATTGTAAGTAATGAACAGGAACATGGTTGCCCATCTCTGTCAGAGGCTCCCCTCTTTACCAGACACTATCCCATATGGAGGTAGTAGTTTAATGTTACTCCCCCCACTTGTTTGGTGAGTGTTTTGCTGCCTCCCTTATCCCTAAAGCCCCCAAATTTTGTCTACCTTACAGGTGCATAGAGGTACATCCCAGCAGCCATCATGATGTTTAAACTAGATTGACACATTTTGAGATCTTGGGGGAATAAAAATGGAGAGGAAGGAGCAGGCTTACCTGCTTAACCATGTGTATTATTGGCCTGTGAGGTTGTAAGATGCATGGCCTGGGGTAAGGGGTCCATCCTGTTTCCTGTTTCATTGGCAGAACATCCTAGAATCAGAACACACAAGAACATGTGTCCAAGTTTTTCATTTGATGGCTGTCATTAGCAGAACAGGAAGATAACTGCATCTCTACTGAAGATATCAAACTTTTGAAAGATAGACAGTGACTAGGCATGAAACATTAGGGACTTTCTTTTAAAAAATGTTAGGACTAGGAGGTCTTTGTTTTTTTCTTTGTTTTTGTTTTTAACCAGTGTCTTAGTCAGTGTTCTATTGCTGAGAAGAGACATCATGCCCAGGAAACTCCTATAAAAGCACTTAATTGGGGCTTGCTTATAGTTTAGAAGTTTAGTTCATTGTCATCATGGCAGGAAGCTTGGTGGCATGCAGACAGATGTGGTACTGGAAAAAGAGTTGAGAGTTCTACATCTGGATCTGCAGGCAGCAGGAAGAGAGAGTGCCACTGTGTGTGGCTTGAGCATCTGAGATCTCAAAGCCCACCCCTAGTGAGACACTTCCTCCAACAAGTTCACATCTTCTAACCTCTCTCAAGTAGCACCATTCCTAAATGACTAAACATTCAAATATTGGAGCGTATAGGGAGCATTCCTATTTAAACCACGACAAGTAGAAATGTGAAAATCAATTTTCAGTGTCTTCAGCAAGGATACAATGATGTGTTCTATGCCATTCTGCGTGGAGATTCCCCAAAGCCCAGATTTCTGATTGTCTCATATTTAAATTACCTTCCATTTCCAGTCACTGACCCACAGCTGTTGTTCTAACAATGAAAAACAGGAGTAAATTACTACATGGACATATTAGTGTCTAGAGAAGCAGAAGGGTTTGCTTGCCAAGCTGGTTAGACATAAACAGGAGACAAATTAAGTCCTGGATGTGTTTTTCTGCACTGTGGATGATGACTAATGTGAACTGAGCACCAGTTCCAATCTGTGCCGGTTTCATCTGCATTTTTGTGCTGTGTTACTCATCTGTGGCGGACATACAAGAACCTGTTTTCCTTCTTGTCTGGCTGAACTGTTTTATGCTAATGATTTCAGATAAAGAACTTCTAAGAGGGGTCATCTCCACTTTGCAGAAGAAACCATTCAATTGCTGTGCCCAGAAGTCTTCCAAACAGAAGATGGGGATCAATTATTAAACAATAGATTTTGAAAACAACAATATGGTTTTGAAAATTTCAGAATATTGTTTTATAAATTATCCATGTTAGAGATCTTAAAAAAAAAACAACAACAACAGAGAACTCAGTATTCTTTTTCTGTGTGGAGAGAATGCCTCAGAACTTCGTTAAGTGATCAATACTGCTCAACTTTTTTAACCTACTTATTAAGAATCTTAGAATATGAAACAGACCCTTGTTATTTTATAGTGGGTGAAAGGAGGCTCAGATAGAGATGATTATACTGATAAATATAAAAACCCTTCATTTTGAATTAAGAAAGCAAACATTATCGCGATGAAGTATCTTGATGGTCACAGCACACTCTATAATTCATAAAATGTGTTCTGGTGTTTAGACTTGGCAGCTAATGTAAATTTTATTGTTCTCACTTACTGTCAGGATCCAGGACTTTGAGTGTCATGTTTCATTCTCTGTCTGAGATGACATCAGGCAAATTTTTTTTCTTTCTGTCTTTTTTTTTTTTTTTTTTTGGTTGTTTTTTGGTATCACTTTCTTTTTCAAGGAGGTACTGTATAATCACCGAACTCCTCTGTAATTACATGGCGAAGACTATGTAAATACGTAATTATGTTCATGCAGATTACTTGATAATTATACTTCCAGTTACTAAGTAATGAACTGAATAATCACCCTGCACCTTGAAGCTTGGAGATGTTCGGCTCAGGCTTTGTGTTAGGGTAGGAAGCTGGCTAATCGCTCTGTGGATACATGGTATTCACATTCTCAACAGTCATGTGCATAAGCTGCATTATCTGGTTATTTTTATCTTCTAAAATGAACTGGTGCCTCCTTTTGAAGAAGCGTGCCCTCCTCTTTTCAGAAAGAGTCCCATATCTCTTGGAGGAAAGGCTGAGCCTTACTTTTGTGTATGCCAAACAGGGATGTTGGAAAGGTCCCACTCAGGATAGCCTTGCCAGGACAAAAATAACAAGAGGGAAAGAAAAACATACATTTCAAGCTTTATCGGGGGGGGGGGGCATGCAACACGTAATTATTAATCTCAAACTAGGCGACAGATTCTGTAGCCAACAATGATGCTTTGCTTTCCATTTAGTTCACTCACAGTGCTAATTAGCTCAGGTGCCTTTGGCCTACATTACACTTCTGAGGCTCAGTTCTACAGTCAACACTTCCTATTCCCTCGTGGGCTTCTTCCTCAGGACACACTCTACCACTCAGCTTATGTTTTGCTGTAGGTGGCCTTTACTCAGTGTCTTCCCCACCAGCTTCTGGTACTGATGGTTTCCCATCTCATATTTCCAAGGGTCATCCCAGGGCAGAGCACAGGCAGTTAACTTATCTTTGGAGAATAAAATCCATTCAAAGAGAGACATTTAATGTGTTAGTGAAGTGATAGATTCATGAGTTCCAAAATGATGGCTTTGAGCTGTTTGTTGACCTAATGGTGTACAGGTGGGTGTTCAGTAGTGGGTATTTGCAGGAACTACATAGCCCTGCACACCTGGGAACAAGCAGAAGAAGGAAGTGAGAACCAACAAGAACCACCCTCAAGGTTGACTTTATTTGAGCATTCCTCGCCTTTGGTTTTAGGAGTCAACGAAGTTTAGCTAAAAGAATGTGACATTTAACCTTGCAAAGTTTATTATCAAAAAATTAACAAGTTAGCCATCTACCCACCCACCCAACTAAATAATGAAATGACTACCCACTCAAACAACTAATCAGTTAATCAAACAAATACTCACCAGACAATAGCAACAATCCCAATACTGGTGAAGAAATGGTGTAAAAGGAAGCTTTATACAATGATAGTAGGAATGTGACTTAGTATAACCACCATAGAAATCAATATGGAGACTTTTCAAACCCCAAAATAGAATGGCCAGATGATCAAGATACACCATACCTGGGTATATTATATCCAAAGGGTACGAGGAAATCAGTATATGGTACCCATGTACCCAAACTTACTGCTGGGCCAGTCACACTAACTAAGCCACGGATATGTTTGAATGTGCAATGAAGAATCATTCAGCCATAAAGAGGAGAGAAATCTTGTCATTTGTAGAAAAAAAGAACTGCCAAGCACAGGAACACCAGCATTGCATGCATCCTCTTAGATGCAGAAGCTGAACGAAAAAGACAGATGTGAGGCCAGAAGAGCACTGCACTGTGAAAAGCAGTTGACACTTCCATTTTTTCTTTGAGACTTCCATACATGTAAATAATGAAACGTGATCACATCTGCGCCCTCATTTCCCCCTCCAACATCCCTGAATCTCCACCCAACGCATCTCCGTTTCTCAACGTTGCTTCTCTCCTCCTCCTTCCCATCTCCTCCTTTTACTCTCACTTCTTATATCCTACATCTGGCCAGGTCCAATTAGACCTGCCTACATACACTGGTGTGGAGCCTTCCAGCGGAAGCATGAGAAACCTATCATCAGCTACACTTCCCCAAAAGAGTGAGTCTTTCTCCATCAGGGGCTATCAACTGCCAGGACCCTTCAGTTAGAGGTGGGGCCCTACAAACTCCTCTCCAACCCATTTTCACAGTTTTGGCGCTCTCTGTCTCATGCGGGGATTGTGTAGGGAACCCCAGCTGTTGGGGGTTCACGAGCGCAATAACCATGTCATGCCCAGAAGACAGCATCCCACAGCGCTTCTCTCGATCCTCTGCCTCTTACATAATCTCCAAATTCTCTCTCACAATGTTCCTTGGTGGGGCGCTGATTAAGATGCCCCATTGAGGGTGGGAGATTCAAATAGAATGTTTAAAATTCAAATATAAAATAGCTGAAAGAAAATATACTAAGAAGATCACTGTTAGAAAGGAAGATTCCTACTAATTGAGACTGTAATGAAGATGGGTACTCTCTCCCCTAAACCCCCTCTCTCATTATTTTCTCCCCTCTGATATCATTTGGTTCCTTTTAAGCTACTAGATTCTTTTTTGTATTTTTAATATTTGTGCTTTAGTTAATTTTTGAAAAGAGTACTTAATCTATACATATTCATACGAAGAGTACTATAACTATAAAAATTGTAAAATATAACATAGTATATGTATGTAGATCATACACACACACACACACACACACACACACACACACTCCTTGTATTTTTAAGATATAGACTTTGATCCTTAGTTCCTGTCTATGGATGTCTGTGTTTGTGTAAAAAGTATAACTGACCAGCATGTCTCTCAGCAGAGTCACAGAGGGCATTAGGTAGAAGAAAAAGCTCTGGTTTCTCAGTGAAAAGTCACTGATCTGTGAGTGGCCGCAGTAGGTAGGTCCTCATCATGGCCTTTTAAATTTGCCATCTTCATCCTAACCATTGCTGTGATTTCCAAGTCATGTGCTTTGTGGAATTAGTGACCTTCATCTTCCCCTGGTGTGCTGTTGCCAGTGTGCCCTGAGGTAGATAGCGACCCAGAGCCCACTCTGACTCAGAGCCACAGGCTCATTTATAAGGGGGATGTAACACACATATAGACTTGGGCACTTTTACAGACACGATAAGCCTCTTATCTCCATTACTGGGCATGTAAGCTTCTGTCTTAAAGTTAATTCTCCTGCCTGCTTCTGGGCTGAGAAGGGAATTCAGTCCTATAACAGATTCCTGACAAATGCAGGTTATAAAATACAATGACAAGAAAAGATCTTCATCCCTGTAATCCACATGTACGAGTTATAAAATGGCCAGTGAAGATTGCCTTTCCTGCTGAGCGCACCAGCCGTTGCCCTTACCTGTGACCGTCCCTGCAGTTCCAGATGGTTGGAGTTTTCTTAGGGGAGGCAAGTTGCTTTCGATCAAACTCTAAGGTAAAAATAGCATTCTTGTCCTTGGCCAAAACTCGCTGGTGCTTCTGCAGAAGCAGGACACAGTGCTTGCACAGCCTTGAGCAGACAGGGGGAAATGTCAAAATGCCCACCTCATTGACCCAGCAGTTGTATGTAGACTCACTCAGGGACTGAGGGATTCCAGCCTTCACTCTTCCCCATTGTCACTTAGTCCTGCGTTTTGTCTTTTCTTTCTCTGAGCATGAGGCTGCATTTGCCTATGACAACCTTGGTTGTGGTATAGGTGGCAGAAATGCCGGCAGAAAGGAGTTCCATCCTTTCCAGAGGTAAAGATGGAAGGCCTGAGAACTTCCACGGCATGATTTGAATATCCGGTCATAGTGTTCACTGCCTGGTCCAGTGGCAGCTTGTCCTTTGCTAATTCAAATGCCTTGAGTAAGTGCCCCCATGTAGCAACTATCCATGAGTGACACATGGAGTTTTGTAATGTCTTGCAGACCCTTGGAAAGGTGGAGATCTCCTAGGAAACTGACATCACTAATCTTAATCAGGGGTTTTTATGGGCCCCGGTGAACTAGGAAATCCCTGGAAACATTAACAGAATGTGTATTTGATTGTGAGTAACTCTTGGGGGAAAGGATCCCTGGTTTTAAATGGAGAATTGTTCCACAAGAGGCTGAAAGCATTCTGCAGCAATGTTCTGCCTCATGTTTTATTTCTGATTCACTGAAATAACAGACATTAAAATGCCTGAACAAGATCCTTGATGTGTAATAAATAAGTAGTAATAAATTATTACTACTTATGTAGAAATAGCTGTGTCCCTATATGTGCTTGTATGTATGCATGCATGTGTATGTACACCTGTGTCTGTATGTGCATGTTTGTGAGTGTGTGTATGCATGCGTGTGCGTGTGTGTGTGCGTGTGTGTGTGTGTGTGTGTGTGTGTGTGTGTGTGTGTGTGTGTGTGTTTTACTGGTATAAGAACATTGTTTCCTTTTTGCACACAATTTGACTATGCACATTGAATGCCACTAACTCTTGTATTGTCTGTTTTTGTTTTTGTTTTTTTCTGAGACAGGGTTTCTCTGTGTAGCTTTGTGCCTTTCCTGGAACTTGCTTTGGAGACCAGGCTGGCCTTGAACTCACAGAGATCTGCCCGCCTCTGCCTCCTGAGTGCTGGGATTAAAAGCATGCACCATGCTTTTTCCAATCCTAGGCTCAACAATTCACGCTCCCACAGTCCCTCCTCCTTCTCGACAACTGGACACATGGAGCTCCACCTGGGGACTAAAGGCTAGATGAATGGAAGCACATGAATTATGAACCAAAGGCTGTGGAGCCCCCAGCTGGATCAGGCCCTCTGGATAAGTGAGACAGTTGAGTGGCTTGGACTGTTTGGGAGGCACCCAGGCTGTGGGACCAGGACCTGTCCTTAGTGCATGAGCTGGCTGTTTGGAACCTTGGGCTTACACAGGGACACTTTGCTCAGCCTGGACGGAGGGGACTGGTCCTGCCTGTACTGAATCCACCAGGTTTAAATGAATCCCCAGGGGAGTCATGGCCCTGGAGGACATGGGAATGGAGGGGAGGGGATGGAGGGAATGTGGGGGTAGGGGCGGGGGAGAGGATAGGGGAACCCATGGTTGATGTGTAAAATTAAAACACAAATATAATAAAAAAAAAAGGGAAAAAAGAAAAAAAAAAAAAGCGTGGGCTACCGCTGCCCAGGTACTGTCTGTTTTAATGCTATTACTGAACTGACCAACTACATCTGACAGAGATTAGACAAGATAGATCTGTGTTGTCACCCAGATGAGTGTTTGAACGTAAATCATGTGTTTGAATATAAAACACATGATTGCTCATCATTGGACATGTGGTGTATGACAGTCATTTCTATTTGTTTTTATATTGTAAATATTTTGTTTTAGACATTTGTAATGTCTCTTTCTTAAAACAATGAAAAGCCATTCACCTGTGATGCCAGTTAGTTGACATTCCTGGGTCAAACAAGCTATAGGTGGCACACGGTGACTTTATATTCACTAACTTCAACGTTAGCAGAACCTCAAAGCTGCATCAGTCATGGTAGCCCAGGCTGCTGTAGTGACAAATAGCTCCAATACCTGTTGCTAAAGCATGAATGGTTGGCTTCCTTTTTCCCTCACAGGAGAGTGAGAACATGGTGTCAACACAATCCTTGTTCAGAATCTCTTCCAGACAGACATGCTGCTGATGCAGGCTCCACCATCTGGGAGGTTGTCCATTACAGTGACATCCCCCAGGACTGCTGAAAGGGAACTAGCACATTGTACTCCATGTCCTGTATCCAACTGCGTCATGCTGCCTTCTCCCTGTTGATGCTGTAGATACATAAAGGGGTCACTCACTGTCTGTGGGAAAGGAGAAGTGTAGAGAGGGGAGCTGGGCTGTGCAACAGTTGCAAAGGAACCCCTTGTGCATTTTCAGACTGGGATAGCTATGGATGAATTTAAGGAACAGGGCTGTTCTAGTTTTATCTTGTTCCTATGACAAACGCCATGCCTGTGCTGGCTAGTTGAGTCATTTGCAAAGAGAAAATCTTAACTGAGAAAATGTTCCCATCAGATTGATCTGTGGTACGTTTTCATGAATAATTATTGATGTGGGATGGCCTGGCTTGGGCAGGGCAGTACCACTCCTGGACTGGTGAGCCTGGGTGCTGTTAGAAAGCAACTAAGAAGAAGGCCCTGAGAGACAAACCAATCAGCAGCATTCCTCCATGGCCTTTATATCAGTTCCTGCCTCCAGGTTGCTGCCCTGACTACCCTGAATGATGGACTGTAAGTTACACAATGCAGTAAACCCTTTCCTTTTCAAGCTGCTTGTGGCCCTGGTGTTTTATCACAGCACTAGAAACCCAAACATAACTTAGTGGAGGAATGGTTTTATTTCAACGTATAGACACAGGAACAGAACAAAGGGAGGAACTTGAAGGAGAAGCCGTGGAGCAGCGCTGCTTGCAGGCTTGCTCACAGGCTTATGCTTAGGTAGCTTTCTTTTACAATCCTTGGACCACCTGCCCAGAGAACGCAGTTGACTCCGCCCTCTTACATCAATTCACATCCTGCATCAAGACAGTTGCCGAGAGACATGCCTATAGGCTAATCTGATCTGTGCAGTCTCTCAATTCAGACTTCCTGCTTGGAAGACTCTAGGCTGTGTCTAATTGACAGTTAAAGGTGACAAGGACAAGGTATATAAGGTCATTTTGAAGAGAAATCTTTCTATGATATTAGGTAATAGTTGTTGGAAAAAAATGTGAAAATACCATCAAATTCCACACTGATCTCATGACCCTGAGATCTTTAAGAGGCCGTTAAGTTGTTCAGACTTTGAATGGAACAGATAAATTCTCAGTGCCAGAGCATGATTTGAGACTTTGCTGGTCTATATGAACGAGTAGACCTTTTTCCTTCTCAGCTTCCCTCAGGCAGCTCTGTAACCATGGGTTGCAGGCAGCCTGCTGCAGCTGAGTCTTGGTCTCCTTCCTACAGATGAGGTCAGTGGGTCTCAGGAAGTCTATCTACAAAGACAGCTGAGCTGCTTAGCTGGTGACCTACTGACCAGTCACCTAGATTCCCCAGATCATGTCTTTGTGTTCAGAGGTGAACCTAATACTCACTGATACCACTTGGAGTTTACACCCTGTTATGATTTGAAGGCACAATGTCCTCTATGGGCTTATGAATCCCTCCGCTGGTGGTGCTTTATGGAAGGATTGTTGGATCTTCAGGGGGTAGGGCCTGGCTGGAGGAAGGGAGTCACTTGGGGACTTGCCTTGTTTGTTTTTATGAACAAATCCAAAATTTAAGCAGCTTCTGGAAGCATTTCATGTTACTGGTAAATTGTATCCTGTTTAATAAATAACTCTTGTCTATATCATTATTGTGGTGGTATTTTATTTGTATTCTAACAAATAAAACTTATCTGGGGTCAGAGAACAGAGCAGCCACTAGCCACTCGGGAGGCAAAGATCTGTCTGGATCTCTATGAGTTCAAGGGCGTACTGGAATCATCCAGGCATGAGTGGCAACACTTTTAATCCCAGAACTTGAGATCTCATGTCTTTGCTTGGGAAGGACACATGCCTTTAATCCCAGGAAGTGATGGCAGGAAGCAGAAAGGTATATAAGGAACAAGGACCAGGAACCAGAGGGTTTTGAGCAGTTCAGCTGAGATCCATTCCAGTGAGGACTTAGAGGCTTTCAGTCTGAGGAAACAAGATCAGCTGAGGAGTTGATGAGGCAAGGTTGGTTGTGGCTTGTTCTGTCTCTCTGATCTTTCAGCTTTCACTCCAATATCTGGCTCTGGGTTTTTATTAATAAATTAGCAATTCATGTCACACATTTTATCATGTTGCATGCTATAGGACTGCAAAATAAGATAGTCCCTTTTTCTTTCTTTTCTATTTGTATGTTTTTAAGACAGCGAGGACTTCCTTTGTTAGCTGCTAATTCTCTGCCTCATACTCCCTTTGCTGGAATTACAGACCAGCTGATGTTGTACACTTAAGAGCCTGTTTGTCATATATAAACTCAGAAGCTTTTCTCAGAGTTACTGGTTGCTTAGTAAAATAAAATTACCTTTTGTTTGAAAGACTATAGATTTAACACATAATGAAAGTGGTTCTAAGAAAACATTCCACACATTCACAAATGTACACACACCCCCTACCACACACACATACACACTGTCATACTGCTCACACCATAAACACACATGCACACACCCCCAACATGCACACATGTATAGTTGGAAGTTTTCCTGTGTCTTGTCCAGTCCTGCAGCTGTTGAGACCCAAATAAACACACAGAGGCTTATATTATTATATGGCCATTAGCTCAGGCTTATTACTGACTAGCTCTTACACTTAATTAACACATATTTTTAAATCTATGTTTAGCCACGTGGCTTGGTACCTTTTCTCAATTCTGCCTTCACATCTTGCTTCCTCTGTGTCTGGCTGGTGACTCCTGACTCAGCCTTCCTCTTTGCAGAATTCTCCTCGTATGCTTGCCCTGCTTATACTTATTTATTTATCAACCAACCAGAGAAATACATATTCACAGCATACAGAATGCTATCCCCCAGCACATACACACACACACACACACACACACACACACACACACACACACACCTTCAATTTTCACCAAAACATTTTCAAGGCTTAGTTGAAGTATACAAGTTATGGAAGTGAAGTCAACTAGAGAAAACACATTCACACAAACATTATGTATTTGAATTATTATTTAGCTGAAAAAATCTAAGACAACTGATGGAGAATGATTTTTGTTCTCCTCACATTCTTCCTCCCAATGTCTATGTTAAATCCAGACTTCCAGTGAGCTGATTTCCCCAACTCTGGTTAGAAGACTGAGTCTTTTCTGCAGTCCAGGGTCTCCAGAGAGCTTTACCTTGGCCCTCACTGCCTGGAATGGGAAAGAATGATTGAGAGCTCACTAGATTATAAGAGGAGGGTCCTGATGCACTTTACAGTTAAGATGCTGCCATGGATGTGTGCAGCCTAGGCACTCCTGCATACCACAGGAAGCTCAGTGTGACTGACACAGTGGGACAGGCTGCTTCTCAAATATGGCAGTCCTCTTGTGGAGTAGCCACAAGGCTCAAGAATGTCTGTTCCCCGCCTCCCCTCCCCCAAGCACACCCAATGTACTCCTCAAAGCAGTAGTGCTAGAAGGCAATTGGGAAGATTTTTTTTTAAAAAGCAAAACATGTTTCCTTCAAACATGTTCCATAGCAATAAATTAGGACATCCAGACAAACACTTTAAGGTCAGGATTAGATAATGGTAAGTAAAGAAATAAAATTGCTTTTAAACTTTAAAATACTAAATAGCAATTTGCTATTGGATTAGTGTTTGATTTCTGGTTTGGGTTTTAAATCTCTTTAGAGGATATTCCTTTTGGTTATGAACAAAATGTAATGTTTCTTCTTTAACATGTATAAGTGGCCACCAATGAGGCTCAAACCTACTTAAGTAAGAAAATCTATTATGCATGCAAAAACCATCTCACTTTGAGCCAATACATATAGACGTTGGGTTAGTACCTTGCTAAGCAAGCCCACATTTCCGTATTTGTTCCCTTCAGAGAATGCTGAAGTTCACTAGGTGAACATCTGTGCTTTCGTCAGCTCTGTGATAACATCTTAAGATCAGCAGGAAGTTACAGATAAGTCGACCAAGTCTAAAAGAAGCAGAATGACCAACAAAGATGGAGATGAATGTGCCGGCAGCAGGTCCAGTCCGTAATGCTGTACTCATACTTGGTCCTGTTTTAGGAACGTGCCAATAGACACAAGCTTCATGACCCAGAGTCCTTGTGTGTTTTGTTCTCCTGTCGTGAGTTAGCCCTAGCTCTCCCAGAGAACACACAGGTACACTCCCATTCCCATCCCCCGAATTGTATAGTCTGAAATGTCTTTGAGAAGAAAGATTCTTTGAGAAAGTGATAGCTTTGGAAATTTTTCATCTCATCAGTGATTTTATCAGCAAGTTACTTAGTTGGAAGAGGTCGTTTATACTCCAAAGTCCAGGAAATCAGAAAGTATCTCATCTGTCAACGAAACACATGAAATCCAGCACTTTGCAGCTCACCCCCAACCAACTAGTATATTATTTATATTTAAAGATGGAAAATAGCTTAATTTTAAGGGGAAAAGTCAATATGTGTCAGGGCTTTGGGCTCATTCATCCCCTTTCTTGGTCTGTCATAGTACATCTCTTTTTTGGGTTACTTTATGCCCTTCCTTACAAAGGCCTATGACATATCCATGCTAGATACAGAGTCAAGGTTGAGACCAGGAATGGCTGAGCGTAGCTTATCTCCCTAAAAGAAAAGAGCAGAAAGCTGATGGTGCTGACAAAAGATGCTAGGATACATGGTCACAGCATGGTCGGTCAGCCTGGCTGGGGATGGACTGAGGGTCTCAGTCAGCCTTTTGTCTATGCAGTAATGCATGCCTCTGAGGGGCTGATTCCTTCAATGCTCCACCTGATTCTGGGCCAGACCGAAAAGAACAGCCCAGGACTCCAAATCTTCTAGTATCACATGGAGTAGACACAGTCATGACTGGGACACTAAGGACAGTTTTTCTAGAATGGCTAACATCTTCCCAGGGGAGGATTTGTGTGGATTTTTCTTGGTGGCCCCAGCAACTGTTGTCATCATTTAGAGCACTGTAGGGATAAAACTTTATGAAGTCAGCTAGTACCTAAAATTAATGATTCTAGAGGAGGCAGAATCAGGAATGAAGTGGCAAATGTGTTTCCGATTCCCCACAACTGAAATGAGGCATACAAGAAAGATGCAATCAGTTATAAAGCACAAAACCTTTGTACTTTTGTATATATTAAATATATTTACATGACATTACATACACACTCTTTGAATTTCAATGTTGAGCATAGTGGCCCCAAACATGAGAAATACTTGCCCATTTTACAGATTGGGTAGATAGATGGAGCTACTGGAGTTTGGCTGTATATTAAATAGCAATTTGCTACTCTGTTTGTTGCTTTTCTATGGTTTCTGTGAAGATGTGATTCATACTGAGATAGCCCAAGGTGTCTTAGAACTAAGGCACATACCATATGGGGTTGTAGTCACATTTGAACATGTGTGCATTGATTATGTTAAAAGCACTAACTAAAAAGACTCAGGTGGTTTGTCTGCACACACAGCTCTTCAACGTGAGTGCTTCCTACAGAATGCCCTCTGCAATTAGAGGTGACACGTGGGGCCACTTTGTCCCTTTCCAGTCCTCCTGTCCCTCCAATCGCCTTTTGGATACTAAGTTAACAAATTTCAACTAGTTCAGCTGAAGTGCACTAGGCTAAATGGATTGTGATAGCAGAGAAAGACAAAAGAAAATGTCTTGATTTTCCATCTTCTTAAAATACTCCAAATTCTTAGATGAGAAAATGAGTAAGAGTCAAGGTGTGTGGATGAGGAGACCGTGTTTGAGCGGCTCCTGATTGCTGGCAGTCAAGGATATCACTGTCCCAGAGTAACAGTGACCGTGTGCACATGAGATGGCTGATTCTGACTTAGTATAAGTCATCCCTTGCTGGAGCATCCCAAGCAGGACAGTCTTGAAACAAGGGTCAGTTCTGCTTTTAGGAATCATGCCAGCTCTTAGGCTAACTACACAGAGTTGGCGTAGGAAGATTAAGTCACTTTGTGCAATTGAATTAGGACTCCTATTGTGAGCAGAACAATCCCTTCAATCCTTTAAATCACAAAGCTACTTTATGTATATTGGGTTGATCTGTGCTTTCAACTATTTCTTCCAGAGGAAGAAGTAAAAAAAAAAAAAAAAAAGAAAGAAAAGAAACATGAGTTGGCTTACCCATTCTGCATGGCATGTGAGCTCTGCATTGGTACAAGCTGTAATGCCTTCCTCTCCAGCATGCTCCTGTCAACTATATCACTCAGAAGCAAGGCTAGCCCAGTCAGCCAAAGTGAAAGTATGCAGATTAGTGAGAGATTTTTAAAAGCCCCAGAGAAGTGTGATTAATCCTTTGAAAGCGTGAGCCCTTCTGATATGGCAGCTGCACTCCCGGGGGAAGTCACACAGGGTCTGCACACTTGATAAGGATGTGCAAGGTAGATGGCAATGAACTTAATGAGCCAGAAATTATTATTAGAGGAAATTAATACCATCTTCATGAAATTTGTGGTACTTACCACGCTTTGGAAAGCAGTAAAGTCTCCTTTAAATTGTTCTGCCTTTCATTTTAATTGTACATATTGGCATTTGTACTTTACCATATGAAGATTAAATGTTTGGCTCTGGTTAGAGAAGATTTTTTTTCAGCTCTGGAACCCAAGCTCCAAGTAACTTCAGGATGGGTTTCTAGGAGATGTGTATGTTCCTTAGATGTTCTTTTCACCAGTGATATATATATATATATATGTTTTTAGAGACAGGGTTTCTCTGGGTAGCTTTGCACCTTTCCTGGATCTCACTTGGTAGACCAGGCTGGCCTTGAACTCACAGAGATCTGCCTGCCTCTGCCTCCCGAGTGCTGGCATTTAAGGCTTGCACCACCACTGCCCGGCTCACCAGTGATGTTTTTATTTGGAAGTTCTACTTTTGATGAATTCTAAGCATCTTTTCCCAGCAGACTTTCAGCAAGAGGAAAGTTCCAGCTGTCATGCTCTGTATCTCTACTGGAACTTAGCACGATACAAATAGTCTCTGAAGCCTACTCATCCTAGACGCACTTTATTAAGGTGCTGATGTTTGCTAGACATGATGAGAATACTTCCCCTTGTCAATCTCATTCTCTTCAGGGCCTCTGGGTACCATCTCCACTTCTATATGAGTGCTTAGAAATGGAGAGTAACTGCCTTCAGAGGTTGTCTGTGCCAGAGATGGAGGCTACAGTCCCAGGGTGTTATCTGATGAGATATTTCCACCATGGCTGATAAACTCTTTCCAATAAAGCATCATCATGGTACATGGTACTACTGGACCTAGAGGTAGGGAGCAACTCAGAAGGTTTGTCAAAGCATCATTGTATTTGAGTGATTCAAGAAGCCATTCAAAGGCACATGACTGTTGAGTGGCATAAAAGGTGAAACCAGATTTGCCTTTACATCAGGATTTTTTATTAAACTGTTTAAGGAAACGAGTTGACTAATGGGAGAGGGGATCTAGAAGAATAGGGAAGGCATGTGGTCATAGAATAATATTATGCACAACTGAAAATACCTTTATGAAACCAGTGCCAATGTAAAATAAACAATAACTAAAAGCATGTTAAAAATTAATCATCAATTGCTACAAAAATTACAGAACCTGAACTTTGCCTAAGTTTCATTTATTCAACCCATAGAGGTGATTGAAATTATTTTCAATATAAGTCCACGTTAGATAGGTATTTTCTCTTTTGGAAGATAGTTCTTTGGTCTTTTACCTAGAAAGTCACAATGGCAGGCTGGGGAAAGGAGCCATGAGAGACTTTCATTTTCCAGCTCTTTGCAAGTCCCTGAAAGACCCAGTGGCTGCTCTCTGTAACCCTTCATGCGGTCTACACACTTGCACTTCCCTTCAGACGGTAGAGGAAGGAGCCCCAACAACTCTTTACCCTCTTCTTATTCTGGAAGAGATGAGGGCTTGCGTCCCCTGAGAGGACACTGAGCCCATTTATTACACAAGTTAATTACTTTCTTCATGAAGGAGGAGATCCACATGGAATGCAACCAAGTTACTTACTAAGGAGTCTGGAGAGTCTTTGTCAAACAGAATTAAGCCAACATATAATTGTCATTTCCTTTATTCTTATGGAAATTGGACATTACCATGTGTATAATTGATCTGCAGGCCAGACACATCAAAGACATGGATCTATGCATCTATGGGCCCTTGATCTAATTACAAGAGGCTCCATATGTTATTACTCAAAACTTGTTTTTACTTAATTTTTTTTTTGTGTTAAATTAGAAGAAATGCTTTTTATTCCACTCCTTGCCCCTGGCTTCTAATAATCTCTTTCCTTTTTCCCCTCAAATGACCGGAGCTACACTCATCAGCCTCTCTGGGGCCCTTGAACCGAACACCACTTCTTTTAAAAATCATCAACACAGGATCTGTTGCCAAGTGGAGAAGCCAATTCCCGTCTCCATGCTGTAGGAAATGTTTTCTTTGCAGCTCTGTTGGCATGGAGGTGAAGGCTTGGAACTCAATATTGAAATCCCACTAAGGCAGCAGCTGCTGGACACTGTGTATATAAGGATTAAAGCAAATACACCCAGCAATCAAATTCACCATGTTCTGATATCTGCCCATGACATATTGTAGATGCGACCACAAGGATGTCTTAGAAGTGTTCAGTAGAAAAAACTTTGGTCATCATAAACAAATCAATTTCCTTTTGTATCAATACTTGTACCAATTGACCTGAAAACATTTTAGCTCTGTAAGCATGCACTTGCTGGTGGCATCATAGGGGTACTCGATCTCTTCTGATAACTATAGATTCATCTATAAATAGCTAAAACAAAGAAAATAGTCTAGAGGAGTTTGGATCCAACCTGAAAATTTTGAGTTTCTGTAACATTGGAAACATTCTATATTTTATGCATAATGAAAAGAAAACATGATTATAATATTGTGTGTTAATATTCAGAAAGAAATAACATGCTATAAAAATGACAGAATGTTCTCATACATACATGAATCAGTGATGGCGAGCAGACACTTGCTGTTATAACTTTCCTTTTTTTTTTGTTTCTGGTTGGGATAGTTTATGCTTTTATTATTTGTTACTAAGGTTTTCTGAGATAAGTAAATTAGTGTTTTGTCTTTCTGCCCTGATGCATTAAGTCACTTCCATTTGCAGAGAGAAGATTCACAAAGCTGAGACTTGTTACTGGAATTGTAGCTGAGGGGCTTTAGATTGGGTGGGCACCATTGTGTATGAGGCACTTTCTGTCTTGGCAGTGGTTATGTGTGCACATTTATAGATGTACTTATGGGTATGTCTGCAAATGTGTCCACACTTGTATATGTGTATGCAAATGTATGTGTGTGTGTGTGTGTGTGCATGTGTGTGCACATGTGTGTTCCTGTAAAAGTGTTCACTTTTATGTTTGTGTATGCGCATGTGCATGAATGTGTAGGTGAAAAATATAAAATGTTACTTCTAGAACCACATTATACAAAAAATTTCAATTCTTATGACTAATTTAAAAAAACCTGTCTTTGATCCACAACTGGATTACACTATATATAGACTTTTTCTAAACAAACTAATTTTAGAATTTTAATCAATTGCTGTACCAAGTCTATATGTTCCACCATCTCTAAACAATTCCTATATTACAGACCAAAACCATCTGAAATGGAACACTTGATCATCTTTGAATCTCTCCCTTAACCTTCACTACACAAAATGAGTCCATTAGTTGCTCCTACCCTTGGAATATAAATTTTGTATGTAAAAAGGAGCAGGATTTGCAGCATAGTTGTGGGAAAGTTCATGGGCAGGGCCATAACTTCCACTATAAAGTCTTGTAAAGAATACTCTCCCTGTGAGGATAGAAAGCTGACAAGGAAGTCACCCTTGACCAGCAATGCTGACCTGCAAATACTTTTGTGTAATCATGAGTAGTTAATATATTCTCAGTGCTTCTTAAGTACCCAACACCATAAATACAAGGAATAAACCTACCCATTGAATTTCAAACACTCTTGTTCTGAAGAAACCAAACAAAAGGAATGAATGAATAAGTCTCATTGCAGTCAACTCTGCGGCTACAGTTTGTGTTGAGGACAATTAAGAATATTTTCTTTCTGGTAGGTGAAAATGAAGTAGAGTGGAAAGTCAGAGCCATTCCTTCAAACACATGCTGAGAAGAAACCTACACATTGTACACATTTGTTATGTTTCCCTCCTAGGGGCACAGTTGTGGTCTTTCTTTTTTTCTCTCTTTATATGGGAAGGAGACAGGGTCTGATGTAGCTCAGGCTAGCTTCGAGACTGCTAAGATGCTTAGGCTGGCCTCAGACTCACTCTCCTGTCTTTGTTTTCTGAGGGCTTGGGGTGTATGCTGCCTCTCCTGGCCTCACTGGAATATCTCCTGCTTGTTCCTGTCAGCATGCATTTCTTGAGCTTCATGCCTGTGGTGCATGCTGGGCTAGGTGCTGGGGATAAAGGCTGGACAACTGCATCCTGTCTATCCTGATTTCATGTGATAGATCGAATATGAAATGTCTCCCGTGGGCTCAGGTGTCTTGGTCCCCAGCTTGCCGTGTTCCTTTGGGAGGTTGATTAGGAGGTGGGGCCTCACTGGAAGAAGTTGGTCACTTGGGGGTGAGATCTGAGGTTTACAGCCCAACATTGCTTCCAGAGCCCCCTCTGCTTTCTTATCTACCCAGTGTGGATAAACCTTAATTGTTGCAGCAGAAGCCACCTCTGCTGTCATGCTTTCCGCTCCCACACGATTTACTCTATCCCTTTAAACCGTGATCCCAAATAAATCCCTCCTCCTTGAAATTGCTTCAGCCAGGTGTTTAAACACCATGATGAGAAAAGCAAGGACGAGAAGTCCCATCACAGGATGGGTTTCTGAGTCATGATCTACTTCTTAGAAGGACACATTTCTCACAGCTTACAAGATGACCACCTCCTACGCCTGGACATAATTAGAAGTTGCCATCTACTCAGTGACAGGAAGAACATTCTGGAATCTGGCTCCCTCTCAAAAGAGACTGTAAAAGCCCTGATCCTTTGAGCTAGCTACCTCTTTGGCCATATTTCCATCCTTGCTTGTGTGTTGGCCTCACTGTAAGTAGCAGGTGTCCTGTTCTTACCGCAGCTGTTGCTTCTCCAAGGGGCATCCCCAAGGATGGAGCTCTTACTTTCTGGGTGTCCATGTTCTTCCATACAAGAACCCATCCAAGGAATTCCAGAGATAGCATGGTGTCTTACATCCCCCCACACCTAACTCTCATCAGAAGGACCTCTTGTGATACTAATAGGTCCTACAGAGAAGAGAGGCTGTTTGTTTCCAGGCTCCCTTCTCCACGTGACACGAATTGGACACCTATGGTGAGGAGAATGAGTCTATCTTCACTGAGCCTCTTCCCCACTGTTGTGTTAGGTCAGAAAACTACCTGAGTTCAGCCCAGAAGATCAAAGCAAGGTAAGATCTTACAGACACCTTTTCATCCTACATCTTGACAGATGATGAACCCAAGTCTTAGGGGGGACCCAGCCAATACAATCACTCTCTGTTGAGGGTAAGTCCCTCTCTTCGGTTTTGCTAAATTTTAACTAAGAGGCTAGGAGTTTAAAATTATAAAACAATGGGTGGAAATACTTTTAAAAGTATCTTCCTTTTACTTGTTTCTAAGATCACAAAGAAATATACTACTTTTTCTTTTTTTGGTGATAATTCAGAGGTGCCATGAACTACTTGCTGTAGTCAGTAGAACTAACTCTGACAAAGGAGCTGGGCCCCAGCCATAGGTATATCAGCTATAAATTTGAGGATGAAGGGTACAGTGTTAAACCTCTCCGAGTCTAGGTGTCCTTTATGCAGTGTGGAGGGACAGCTATCACTACTCATTGTTAAATGATGCAACAAGCATGGGAAACCCTTAGTCAGGTGCTTGGCGGAGAGTAAGTGGGATCACAACAGCTTTGAGTTCTGCAGCAGCTACTATTATGATTGGAATGCTGTTTTGGAAGTTCCCTGCCTTTGGGGGATTTATGTGGAATCTAGGGTAAGCTGTAAGCTTTCTCATAACCTCTGTTAAATACTTACTCTTACTGCCTTCTGCTTCCATTCTGCACTCAGCACTTCCTATGGCTGGTGTGCATCTCTGCATGGCCACAGTAAGTCAGAATTCACTGAGGAGTGACTACCTTAGCTGTAGAGGTCCTGACTCCCATCATTCCCCACTCATGCTCTGCTTCTTTCAAAGCCTGACATGTTTCTGAACTACTTCATGTAGCTTTGGAAAGAAAGTAGGCCCTTGGATCTGAGCACTGTTCCTTTGAAGAGTAGAGCCAACCAGCAGGGAGCCTTTTCTTTTTCTTTGTCTCCCTGGGATGGTGGTGAATAAACGTTCCCTGGTGTACCTTCATGTCTGCCTTTGACTATGCTGGATTTCAGTAACTTCATTAAATTACTCATGCCCTGATTCTTTCAGTATCTCCCTCCACTCCAAAGGACTCACCTGTTTCTGTACCATGCTCTAATTTCTTTCAAAATTACCAAGAAGGCATTGGTTAAATACATTTATAGAATATTATCCAAGAACCAAAAGCATAATAATCTGAAGGTATCCCTGCCTTTAATATGGTAAGTACAAAAGCAAATGTGAGGAAAAATAATTTTGTGTTTCAAAAATAATTTGGGAAAGATCAACCCATTATCATGAAGAGTGTCCCCTGGGAGAATGCATCGATGCATATACAGAAATAGATACCTCATTTTATGTTATATACTTTTTATGTCTTGAGACTCTCTTGTATGTATATAATGTGTTTTGATCAAACCCACCCCACATTTCTTCTCATCAATTGCTCTGCATCTCCCCCTTTTCTGTCTCAGCTTTATTTGCCCAGCCTTAAAACCCACCATGTCCATTTAGAGATGCTTATATTTGCATGGGTGTAGGTCCATCTATTGGAAACATGCATAGCTTCTCAGAGATATCACTGAAGAAAACTGGCTCTCCATCTCCCAGCTCTCTTCAATTCCAATAGTGCTTTGGCTAATGGTGGTACCTGATCAGAGCATCCTCCATCCATGGTGGTAGTTTTACTGGCTTGCTCCTGTACAGGTCTTGTGTGCACCATCCTATCTGCTATGTATGTACTGGTGAGGTCATGTTCAGCAAACTCTTTTGCTGTAGATGTCTACTATCATTTCTTCTTACAAATGCCTTTGAAAAATATGGGGTTTTGTTTATTTTCAACTATATAATTCGCAGGATATCATAAATAAAATCCTTATTGCCTTAAACAGATTACATTTTTTAATGGGCTATTCTTTGAATCTTGGATTATTATAAAGAAAAATGTCAAACTCATGACTTTTACCCTGTGTTGGTATTTTTCAAATCTTCCATTTCCCAAGACTAATTATTGAGATATGATGAATTTTTTTCTGGAAACATTTTTTTAAAATAAAAGAGAATATTAAGATATAAATATTAAACATTAAAATATAAATCATTCTTATCATAAGCAATATATATACATCCTAGGAGCAATTTGTAATGGGATGTAGGTAAAGTCAAGGAACATGTGGCAATGCATAGATTAATAGTTATGGGCTGAGTTAAACTGTAAAAACTAGCTAGCAAGAGACCTGCCATAGATCATACAGTTAATAATATTAAGCCTCTGAATGATTATTTTATAAATGGCTGAGGGACCACCAGGTGGGACTGGAAGAACATGGCAACATGGGGTAGGTGGGACCTGAGAAAACTTATGGCTATATTCTCTGACTTCATTATTCACATTTATCAAAATGAACCAATCCATGTCATATCACAGCCATTCAGAAAGGGTAGCAGGTGTTTTTTGATTCTTTCAAATTGTTCTAGATGTTTGAACTAAACATGAGCCTGATATTATGGAGACAGTTTTCAGGAATGCTATTTTTTGTACCTTGAGAAGCCCAAGTGAGAAGCAGGTCACACAGGCAATGCAAAAGGGTCATTGTTGATGGCAATGGTAGGAGAGTATGGCTCACCCTGCATTTGTTAATGAGCAAAACTTCTTAATATTTGTTCTTGAAATCTGAAAAAGATGCCAATAATACATAATTTATCTCATTAGTAAGTCATGAAATTCAGCATGTCTCACTAAAGATCATTATCCTTGGCTAAGATCAATCTTGTTTAGGGATTTTGTTACTATGAGTCAACACTCAGAGATGTTATATTTTAACCTTGAAAGGCTAAGTTTAGAACACTCAAGATAGAGCACATACATGTTGACTGAGCAAACACTTCATGTTATGTAAACTTTCTTGAAAACAATGCTTGGGCTTCACCCTTGATGTGTGGGATCTATGTGAGCCCTTGCAGGTGGAAGTAAGCCTACTTGAAAGCAGAATGTCTTGCATATTGTTTACATAGAGGTAGTTGAAGTAAATTTCTGTATTGAGTAGTCTGTCAGGTGGTGTCTTGACTTCTGTTTTCTCTAGCAAAAAGATTTATTATTTATTTTGTCACTATCAGTAAACTGTAAATATTCTATGTAGTTTGGTATTCATTCAAGAACTTTCATTTGATAGTTTGTGTAGTTGTTGAAAGAAACACTGAGTTTATCTTAAATGTGAACAACATCATTCAGCTTTCAAAAACATCATGTTAGCTGAGGAAATATTAAGGAGTGCCCTTAGCTTTGTCTCCGTATTACAGTTAGTTTTCTATTGTAGCAAAACAACATGACCAAGACAATTTATAAAAGAAAGCGTTTCTCTTTAAATTGCAAGCATGAAGCAGAGAGCAAACTGGAAGTATGACAAGGCCTTAAGTACTCAAAATCTTCTTCCAGTGACAGACTTCCTCCTGTAGGACCACACCTCCTAAACTGTCCCAAACAGTGCCACCAGATGGGAACCAAGTATTCTAGTGCCCATGACTCTGGGGAACACTTCCGTTCAAACCATTGTGCCACATAGACGTATTTACTGTGAACTTTCTTGGCAATCCTGGTGTTACTTTCAGTTGAATCATTCTTACATTTTCTTTTTTATTCCCTAAAAGTACACATTTGGAGGCTGTTAGTCACACCTTTGGATACCATCTCTGCTTTCAGTGCATAAGTCAATTTATACAGAAAGGGAAACCCGACGTCACTTCATTTTGGTTCTTCACGTCTTTGTTCAGCGTCCTCAAGGCACCAATCTGGTTTTTATTGTTTCTTCTGAAAATAATAAGGAATGTTTTGGTGCATGCATTACTTTTTTTTTCTTTTTAAAATGTCTCTTAGTCATATACCAAGTAGGGAACCAACAGATGAATGCAAGTATTCCCTTTTTGTTTCATCCAATTCTTAAAAGAGATTTATTTTTATTACACGTGTGTGTGTGTGTGTGTGTGTGTGTGTGTGTGTGTGTGTGTGTGTGTGTGTGAACCATCCCTTTAGACCCCCTTTCATCTGTTTGGATGACACTTCCCATATGCATTCACTTTTCCTAACAGGCCAAATATTTTACTTCATATTCTACTGAAATCTACTCACCTTTTGTGCTTATGACATTTTAAAAAAGATTCATTTATTTTTATGTCATATGTGTATTTTCCCTCTATGTATGTACATATACTGTGTGCTGTGGGATGTTCTGTATGTCAAATGTGTTGCTCTGATTGGTTAAAATAAATAAAGTGCTGATTGGCCAGTTGCCAGGCAGGAAGGATAGGGTAGGTGGGACAAGGAAGAGGAGAATGCAGGGAACAGGAAGGCTGAGGGGAGAGATACTGCCAGCCGCCGCCATGACAAGATGTAAGTACTGGTAAGCCACGAGCCACGTGGCAAAGTATAGATTAATAGAAATGGGCTAAATATAAGAGTAAGAGCTAGACAATGGTAGGCCTGAGCTAATGGCCAAGCAGTTTAAATAATATGTGTCCCCTATGATTATTTTATACGTGGGTTGTGGGACTGTGGGGGCTTGGTTGGAGAAGTTCTCCAACTACAACTGTGTTCATGTATGGTGTCCTTAGCAGCCAGAAAAGGGCATCAGATTCCCTGGAACTGAAGTTATGGACAGTTGCAAGACACCATATGGTGTTAAGAACTAAGCCCTAGTCCTCTATAATTGCAGAAAATGCTGTTAACCACCAGCCATCTCTCTAGCTTCTCATGACATTATTTTTAATTACATAGTTAATGCTGTGAACATTACTTTAATTCAGTGGTATACTTTAGTACATTTCCATAGGAAAAGTCAAGCACAAGTCTGAAGAATATAAGCTGTCAGATGCAAATGAGTGAGATTTTTTTAAAAGCTCTCTATATAATAAGACGATGCAGTAGGGAATGAAAACCCAATCAAAACAAACCAAAACAAAAGATGCACTGTTAGTTAAGGTAATCTAAGCAGGGACATTTGTGTGAACACATGTATGTAACTTTAAAAAAACATATTGGTGTCTGGCGGTGGTGGCGCATGCCTTTAATCCCAGCACTTGGCAGAGGGAGGTGGATCTCTTTGAGTTTGAGGCCAGTCTGGGCTACAGAGTGAGTTCCAGGACAGGCTCCAAAGCTACACAGAGAAACCTTGTCTCGAAAAACAAACAAAACAAACAAACAAACAAACAAACAAACAAAAAAACCAAAAAACCAAAAAAACAAAAACAAAAACCGCATATTGACTCTAAGTCAGTTTAGGGGAATTTTTTGGAAAACACATACTCATTGTTACACTGAGGTTCAGTAAGTACATGTATAGAAAACTAGCTGTTCTTCTCACAATAGCCAAGCCATCTGCAAGTGTTTCATAGACTGAGGTGTCTGAGGTCACCATGTCCAAAGTGGTTTCAAGTGCCCTGTTTTCTATCCAGTGTCAGCTTGTCATCTTCAAGCATTCACTATCCCTGATTCCTTCACTTTTAATCATTCATACTTAGTCACTTGGTTAAAAATTCAAGATAAAGTTAGATATCTCCATTTGCAAACCTATTGTAAATGATAAAGAGAGCACTCCCCAAACTCACACTGCTTACACTTACCACCTCCCTTCCCCGCCCTGCGCCAGGCCCCACCCCCCAATGCACACTGCTTGCACTCTGTGCCTGCCCTCTTTCATAATGCCAGAGACTCTGTAACTTGATGCTCACTGCCCAACTCAGCCCCAGCTGCCTCTCTTCCCAGGAAGGAAGCTCAGTTAGTTCTCAGGAATCTGAGCACTGCACTCTATTTGTGAAAATGCCTACTGATACCCAACCATTAATCTGACTAAACTTCCCATCTATTCCAGCAGTTGCTTATTAAGCAAGTGCTCTGTTTACTGTTGCCCAAAAGCATTTGATCCCTTAATTTTTAAGAATAAGCCCACAAAGTAGGTACTGTTATTTATTTATTTATTTTAACCATTTTCCAGCAGGAACGTATTAACTATGTTACCCATACTCCGTTTCTAGCAGGTTAAGAAGCAGGGATTTGAATGCTGATACTTCAGCGGCAGCATACCTGTTTTGTAATCATTACCTCACTGTGTGTTCACAGACTTTTGAGGATGTTTATGATAGGCACAGCAGTGAGGGGGAAAAGAGGGCTATGTTATTGCCATCAGTACAGGAAATTCACTGAGCTATACCTGTGACAGACAGCAATGTAAGTATATATCTAAGTTGGAAGTGCACATTCAGAGTTAGATGCATTGGAGAAAGCTTTGGTAGGAAGGTACATTCTTTGTAATAATGGATGCCCTGAATACTCACAAGAATTCATACTTAGAGAGCCAGTGTTGGTAACAATGGCCTCCAGGCAAAGGAAATTGCATGGAGAAAGCCACAGATTTTGGAGTGATAAAGCTGAGACTGCATGGGGGCAGTGAGTGCATGGTTCAGTTGAAATCATGGTTCACATTGGCAGCCAAGACTGAAAATGAGCTCATCTTGAGTGGTGGCTGAGATTCTAGACTAAACACTTAGGACTAAATTTGTAAACACATTTAATCACACTTTCCTACCCATGGTTAGCACAATCTCCTGCAGGAGGAAATAAGTGTTTTCTAGGTCCCCATAAGGAAGGTGGTCTTCACGTTACTAGAAGAACATAGTGCCCAGGCAAGCAGGATTGGGGGGTGGTATTCAGGACCATTTCAGGGAAAAGGACCTTGTCTAGAAAAAGACCTTGTCTGCTGGGGAATTTTCAGAGGAAGACTATCTCTGAGGAAAATGGATTGTCACATTGACCACTGTAACCTCAGATTATATGTACGGTGTGGTGGGGTTTCTGCAGGGGTGGCTAGAACAGTGTGTGGCTTATACAAGAGGCTCTGTAAGTAGCCTTGTCCAGGTGTGTGGAATAGAATAGCCATGCAAGTACTAAAGAGGCTAAAACGCAGTGCCAGGTTGTGCAGGGCACATCTTTCTTTCCTGTTTTAACTCACTAACAAAATACCTACTTAGAAGCTATCAGCTTCCACACACAGGAATATTCTCTATACACAGAGGGCAGCCCTTCTCACTGACGGGAGTGCTGCTGTCTCTTTGCCCGAATATACCTCACAGTGGCATGTGGAATTTCACAGCAAATGACTTTATCCAAACATTTGCAATAGCCTCATCATCATGAAAGCTCTCATTTTTCACGAAGACTTCTGAATTATTAAATCAACAAAATTTCTATCTGGACTAAAATCTTCCTAGGAATATATGCTTATGTTGGATCTATGCACCTATTCAATGAAGTATGAGAAATGCCAGAAAAATATCATTCAACTTACCACATAAACCTCTCTGACTATAGTATAATAAAATCTCCTAAGTGAAATATAACCCTAGGTGTGTGTCTTGGAGCACACCTGTAACTCCCTCACCAAGGTGCTGAGGCAGAGTGATTGTGAATTTTAAGTGAGCCTCAGATACAGAGTGAAGTCCCTTCCTCAAGACAAGATAGCATAAAAAACTACAAAGAAGCATTTTAATTTTACTCAATATTTTTCTCTTGCATGGAGTCAGATTGGGTAATAAATATCCCCACAGGTCAAAATGACTCTGAAGGATGATCA
The DNA here is from genome assembly GCF_903995425.1 of Onychomys torridus. Taxonomy (NCBI): domain Eukaryota; kingdom Metazoa; phylum Chordata; class Mammalia; order Rodentia; family Cricetidae; genus Onychomys; species Onychomys torridus. The sequence continues at coordinate 5,465,669 of NC_050459.1, read as the reverse complement.
TGAGAAATATGTCAGACATGCCAGTGGATGCTCAAGCCCAAACCCAAAACTCAGAGAAGTCGAGGCTGGAATACAAAGTTAACTGTCATCTGAATGACTCTTCATCAGGTGAACTGGAGGAGATCTGTGGATACTCGCTCACCAGAGATGCTGACAGATCAGATCACTCAGCATTCCGTGTGCAGTGGCTCACTTTGAGGAACCCTCTCTTCATAGAAAAGTACAGGTACCACTGGTGTTGCAATCCATGTTTCTTCATGCCTGAGCAAAGACCTTGGAGGACGTGAAACAGTTTGCTAACTAAGTGTTTAACAACACTCAGGGTGTCTAGTGTTTACAGTGACTCTTAAGACTGTATTTGATACAATGAGTGGCAGGTGATCAAAAACATGCTTGTTCCATATTAAAGAATACATTGACAGAAGAATCAATAGTGTAATTGGGGCTTGGATTCCCAGGCTGGTTCTGTAACTGAAGTACTATCTTCTAAACATGTTTACATGGTGCTTGTCATGTAGGGAAAGCCCAGAGAGCCCAGATTATTCATATACAGATGCAGTAGGTGAAGTGAAAGAGCCTTTTGTACAAAGCCCACGCAAAGGCATTAACAACTCACTATAAAACATCTTTTATTGGCAGACCACATCATCTGTGAATACAAACAGTGTATCTGTAGAGCGTTTGTGTGCTTATTTGGTGTCAGAAACAACTTAAGGGGTTTATTTTGGTTCATGGTCCATGGGGAAGAAGGTGTGGCTTCAGACAGCTCCATAATGATTCATCAGGGATATCTAGGGGGACGAGAAGTAGAAATTCTATAGGAAGTGGGTTCTGTCCCTTCAGAGATCCACTTCCTGCAGGTAGGTTCCTCCTCCCTAAGATTCCATGACCTTTCAAGACAGCTATGTCAGTTGGAGACCCACTGTTTAAGTATGTGAACCAATAAGAGTTGTTTTATAACACACACACACACACACACACACACACACACACACACACACACACATTTGTAGTATGTGAAAGAAAAGGATAGGTTTTGTGTAAAGAGCACTGGATCTGGCTCAGCAATAGCGAGCCATCTGAGAGCTTCCTGTACTGAGAAGAAAAGCAGCCATGAGCCGGAAGCAAGTGAAGAAGTAAGAGTACAGGCTGGAGTGTGACTTAGAACCATCTAACTGTGTCCCATCTATACACTGCGCCTTTGCCATTCACCCATGAGAACTATCAATTATCACCGTTGCACCCCACTTTGCCTTGAACTATAGTCTCAGACTCTGGTTCTGGTTACAATTTGATGTGTGATCAAGAACTTGTGGTTTTCCTTTTTGTGCTATATTATTGATCTCAGTTAGAAATTTATCTTTCATTGGGACACAAATTAGGGATGTGGTCCATGAAGTTGGGAGGAGAAACCTACATTGTTTTTCTTTTGGTAGGGAAGAGAGTCTAAGCTTTGTCCCAAGGTGGATCAAGGCCTGAAATGGAGGTTAGTTTAGGCTGAGGGTAGAACACAGCAAGAGAAGTTTATCAGACGACTAAGCCAATGAGAGGCTAACTTCTAATGATTGGGTAGATATGAGTAGAGCTTGAGGAAGCAGAGAGAGGTGTGTGTGCCCCTGCCCCTCATCCACATCCCATGGCATGCTTGGGTTTTCTAAATTTTGCATGTGGCAGAGCCTTCTGATGAAGGAAGGGCTTGAAGGAGAGCCACATATCATTTCTGTAGATCCTACCAAGCCTCAGAGGATTTCAGTCAGGTGGTGGCAGGATATGAACAAAGCCCAAGATTTAGTTGAAATATGAAGGTAACATTCTGATGTCTACTGAGGTCCTGGAAAAATGCAAATTTCTTCTCCTACTGAGAGGATGTAGAGACATTGTGGGGGTCAGTCACACACCTTAGGATCCAACCTTAAATCCACAGCCAGGGCTACCCTAACCCACCCTCTATTGCCCTCAATTTTCTCACCTGAAGTGGGAAGAGCCTCCATTCCATCTCACTCCTTGAACATGTTGTGTAGATTAACATGATGAGGTTTGAAAGGTGCTATTTAAATATAATATGTAATTAAAGTATTATCATTCTAGTTGGTGATTACACAGAAAGCTTCGGATCACCTGCTTATTTCCGGGATTCCGTTTTCATTGTTGGGTCTGTTCTTTTCTCAATGCATGGCTTTTTTTTTTGCCACATAGCACAGTCTTTCTCTGCCTAAGTTTTGGATTTGTGATTGCGTAGCCAGGTTTCATGGGAATGCATCCAGAATCATGGTGGTAGGGTTTGCACCCATAGCTGCTGTGATAACTTTAATGGGGGCATGGAAGCATCCTAGTAGGAATTCTACCTTGTCTGTGACCGATTTAGTGTTTTGAGGGGTTATAAGTAAGAGTTACAGAATCACATCACTGATCACCTACATAAGTGTGAAGGTTCTGGGGTTTCTGAGGCAGAATCCTGCTTGCCTGGTAAAAAAAAATCTGTGTGCATATGTCCTTGGTGTGTTTATTAAGTAAGTTCTCTAATGCTATGCCGTTCCAGGAGATTATGTCTTCTTTAAAGATATTTCTCATCCAGCAACTCTGAGTTGAATGCATTTTTAAATTTTAATTTAGCTCTGTGGGGATGGTGCTAGAGGACCACAGACACATTTGCACACAGTGAGTACACACAAGTGTGTCCAATTCCCGGTAGTCCAAGTGAAGTTCACACTGTCTTTTCTCAAGGGACTCGTGCCTTTTGGCCCTTATATAATCAATACTGGCCTGTTTTTCCTTTAGCATTCCTGGCCATTGAAAGCAACATGATTGAATGTCTGTTTACTTCCAGGGCCAAGAGATGTTGGCATGTTAGACAAGTGGGTGGTTAATGCAACTGATGTAAACTATGGTGAATGAAGGTAAAGAGAGAGAGCATGACCTTAGCTGGAACTTCAGAAAGTATTTTTAGCAGTAAATTTTTGGAAAAGTCTGAAGATTTTGATTCTTAACTTCACTACATTTACATATTGGACAAATCATCGGGAGGTTTCTCTGTGTAGCTTTGTGCCTTTCCTGGAACTCACTTGGTAGCCCAGGCTGGCCTCGAACTCACAGAGATCTGCCTGCCTCTGCCTCCCGAGTGCTGAGACTAAAGGCGTGCGCCACCACCACCCGGCTATTACCTTTCATTTTTATTCACCATCAATATCAGCTACTGCTTTTCCTAAAAATATCTTTCAAAGGCAGATACTTTTTTCCTCCTGGAAACCTTAAGAGACTTGGAAACTTTCCCCACTGTCCTGTCACTTGGGGCTTGCTTCTCAGATGATAAGGGATGTTCTAGTCACCATGTGTCTACCCTGAGAAGTCTCAGTTGAAAAGAATCACTTTGGAATTCTGGGATAGTATTCATGTACTACTCAGCATCAGTTTATGTCTAACAGATTTACTTAAAAAGTGATACACTTGCTGGGCGGTAGTGGTGCAAGCCTTTAATCCCAGCACTCAGGAAGCAGAGGCTGACAGATCTCTGAGTTCTAGACCAGCCTCTTCTACAGAGTGAGTTCCAGGACAGCCAGAGTTGTATAGAGAGACCCTGTCTCAAGAAAACCAAACCAAACCAAACCAAACCAAAAAAAGGGTGGTAAACTGGAGGCTGTGAGGGGGCTCAGCAGGGAAAGACACTTGCCACAGAGACCCAGTGACCTGAATCCAATCCCCGGAACTTAAATGTAGAAGGAGAGAACTGACTCCATTCAGAAAGTTATCCTCTGACCTCCACAAACAAGCCATGACAGGCATTTCTGCATGTGCACGTGAGAGCGCTCTCTCTCTCTCTCTCTCTCTCTCTCTCTCTCTCTCTCTCTCTCTCTCTCTCACACACACACACACACACACACACACACACACACACACACACTACAATTTAGAACACATTAAAAACTAGTAAACCTTAAACTCAGCTACTTCCAATCTTGGACCCTTTGGCTTTTCTCTCTTTTACTTACTGTGTATGGAACCCACTATTCATAACCTCACTCATAAATCACTCTGGGAAAACTTTGCAGGGTGATTTTTCCGTGAAAACTTACTCTAGTCTTCTGTGCTAATTAAAGCAGAAGACAAAGAAGGTTATTTTTCAGGAGCTGCTGAGGCTCCTGTTATTTATATAATCCCAGGACACAATGGTCCGTACACACAAAGCACTCGGTGGCAGACTGCTTGGTGCTGGTTTCCTTAGCTGTTCCTTTTCTTATCTTTTGGGCAGGTCCTTTCTACCCAGTGGCCTGGATCTTAAGTAGTGTGCCATCCTCTGCTTCTCACAGGACAATGGCATCTATACCCTCTCCCTCTGCAGTGTGGCTTTTTGTTGTCTGAAGGGACATTGAAGTTCTTAATCACGCCAGTGTCTTCCATTCCTAGTGGAGCAGGAGAGAAAAAAGCTATCACAGCAATTGTTGAAAGGTTAGAACCGGCTCCCAGATTAATGTGAAATGACACTGGAGAGCTTGGCAATGCAAGGTGGCTATTGTCATCCATCCGACAGGTTTGCATGCTTCTTGCATGGAAAAGCTTCCTTGGGAAATGACCCTGTTTTATTGACTGAAATATGTGTCAAAACCAATGAGGACCAAGCCCTAACTGGAGAATAAAGGGCTGGGCAAGGTCCATGCTCAGGAAACAGTGTGTGCTGAATAACTAAGACACACAAACTATGAAAGGGTACAACATTCAATTGGAAAATGGATTCTTCCTCATTTTTTTTTCTTTGCATACTATTTTTTCTTCCCTTGAGTAGATGCCATGTCAATGAATTAACACTCTTTGCTTTAATTGGCAGACTCACGCACCAATTGTTGCTCACAAATTAGACTCAGGAGTTTCTGAAGAATCCGTCAAACCTCACGTTCACCAGGCAAAACGTAAATCTCAGTTTACAGCTTAAGCTTTGGCACTGAGAGGCTGCGTCCTGCCAACTAGATGCTGCAGGCTGGGGTGCTATTTATTAGAGAATTGTTAAGATATGTGTGTGTCTAAAATCGTCCTTCCTCTTCTTAAAATATGCTGTTGTTTAAAGAAGATATAGTTTATACCCTTAGAGCAAACACTCTGTCATCGTAATTGGTGACAGCCTATAAAATGACTAAACCTCCACAATTTCTCACTGTGCCCTTGAGGGGCACACAGCTCCTCTCTTGTCCACAAGCCTGTATTCAAAATATGGCCTTCAAAGTAGAGAGCTACCCAAGGTGCTGCCATCTTAGCGTGACTTACTCTAATTAGCTATACCTTGTGTTTATTTGAAGTTGTGACACATTAATAAAATATTTTTTTAAATGTCAATTGCTTTTTTAAAATTTGAAGTCTGTGTGCCCCAGATCTGATCTTGAACTTTCAGCAATCCTTCTGCCTCAGCCTCCTCCTCACACCTGGCATGTTTTTTTCCACTTGATATCTAATATTAGGTTTGGAATTTGAATGAATGAACCAGTTTTCATGTTTTCACCTGAATAGACGACCTGATAGATGGGAAGAGAGGAGGAAGGGATGGATGGAGGAAGGGAAGGAAGAAAGGAGGGAGGGAGGGAGGGAGAGAGGGAGGGAGGGAGGGAGGGATCTGGTACCCTGAGCTCCAGCTTTCCCTTCTCAGAGGCCCTCATCTTGTTCAGTTTAACTCACTCACCCTTTCCTGGATTTCTGTTAGTTCTTTCCCATCTCTTTGATGTTTTATTATTTTCTCTGGTATCACCGAACAATCACGCAATTAACAGATTCCAAATGCTAATTAAACTCCTGTAGAAAGCACAGCGCTGCAGAAATCTGAAAAGCCAGGGAATCCTGACCTGGCGGGGTTTATATTTTTAGGATATGATTACTGAAACAGCAAATGACTCAACAACATGAGAATGTTGCATATTTATAAATGTAAATGAGTGTGATTTAAGCTGAATATGTAAACATGGATAAAGAAGAAGTTTGGTTTGAGAACCTCTTTTCAAGTGGCAAATTGTGGTAACTTGGTGAAAGGTAGCTGAACTGTTTACTTAAGAAAGTAGTTGAGTTTTCAATCCTTGGGAGTTGGCAGGAGTTGTTATGCAGAGGGGAGATAGGAAAGGAGGTAGGGTGCCTTCGATTCCTCTGCAGACATTTGGGAAGCTCACTGCTAGCCCTTGTCTGTTCCCCCAGGCCCCATGGGCTCATCTGTGCCTCTATGGTATTGCCTCCCGACGGGAGTCCAGAAAGAATGATTTGGGTGCCACTGTTGACTGTGCCCTTGGGATCTTAACACAGCAGCATGGAGTAAATGTACAGAGTGAAGGGGGCATTTATTGGGATGTATTTATGATTCAGTATTTCATGACTCCTCCTCCCTTCCTTTCCTCCTCTCTGCCTCTCTTCCCTCTTTCTCCTTCCTCCCCCTTCTTTCCCTTTTTCCTTCTGACCTCCCTCCCTTTCCCCTCCCCTTCCGGCTGTCCCTTCTTTCCTTTACACCTCCCCTTCCCCTTCTCCCCCCCCTCCCCAATTCTTTCCTCCTCTCCTCTACTGCATTCATTACGTCTCAGCTGGCTTGAAATGGCTCCTTATAGGTTCACCACCCCTGAACACCCCTGTCCCTTCCTCCACACCCCTCTGCATGTTTCTACTGTCAGTTTCAGGAGGGCTGAAAACATTGAAAACTCACCAGTTTGTTATTTAAATAAGGGAAATTACACAAGGATTTTGTTTTACTGGCTAAATAGAGAGTCTTCCCCTCACTTTTCCTGGTGTGCACAGTGTCTTACATCTTTGGTACTTGTCTCATGCATTTGTTTTGAAATTTGAAAATGTTTAGCTGCTTAGCCCTTCTTCAAAGTAGATAACACACCATTTTTAGCTGTCAATAGTGATCTGTGTTGTAATACCTTCAGCGGTAGGAATAGCAACTCTCTTGTGGTCTCTTTTATCATAGCCCTCCATACTGAGGCAGTGACCATGTCCTTGGACAGAGGGGTATAGTTTTCCTGCTTGGTTAACAAAACGGAAGCAGGAAATGTCCTGGGTGATATTTAAGGGGTCCCTCATTGCTAATAACAGCATTAATTAGACCAGAACAAATAACAGCGATTTGGGCATGGTTTCACTTAGTGAAGAGAAATCCAGTCAGAATTCAAGATCAGTCTGCTTCCTTTAGGTTGGACCATTCAGAGATTTGTTCTAATAAGATGAGGAAAGGGATTATATTCTCTCTTCTTGGGTGTCTTGTTAGCTACAACCCTGTGGCTATAAATGTGTGTCTTTGACAAGAAACTGCAACTCTCTTCTGGAAAGTTCTAATTCTTGGCAAAATGAAGTCCATTCAGAAAGACTCATCCTAAACACCCCAAGACACACCTGTGACCCAGTTTCCTTTCTCACACTCTCTTGTCCAAGAAGTGAGTTCAACTCCTGGGAGAGCTATGAGAGTTGTTTTTAACCTCACTGAAAACTCAAGAGAAACAGAACGTGTTGTTTGTAAAGAGTGAACCTAGCTGTCGTTATTTAGCCAGATGAAGAGGGGAATCCTGGAGCAAAGATACGATGACACATTTTCATCCCCAAAATGAAATGTCTAAGTTTTTTCCTCTAACATAGAGAAATAATTTCTCCAATTAATGATACTTTACTTCTGATGTTGTGGCATGTGACATCTGCTTATTCCATCGGGGAAAATGATGTGTTAAGACAAGTCATGAGGGTGTAGGTGTGATCAGATGAGGCTGTGGGAATGGTCTGAGTGTGTCCCATTGTCTTGACACTTCGAATCCACAGCAACAGAGGATCATAGAACCGGCAAAAGCACACTGAGAAGTTATGGGGAGAATACTGTGAGAGCTAAGGGGCTACAAGGTAACAGACAGCACAGTCCCCAATGGACCACCTTGTCTTTGTGCTGATCCCTCTTCTGGGCACACCATGGAAGAGGGTGAAGTGTCATGATTGGACAAAAAGGGGAAGAATGATGAAGTAAATGCATTTGAAGGAGAATTAGAAAGGGCTCCCTGGCAAAAGCTGGCTGGTCTGACAGAACATTTGCAGAACGTTTTCCTAGAGCTACTGATTCCAGAGAGCAGAGTCTCTGTTTTCCAAATTGGGATTTCTTTTTTTGCTGAAGGAAAATGCGGAATGAGCTCATGTATAATCCAAGCTTTTGCATGTTGCGGCAGAGTAAATTCATGTATAGCTTAAGGAACATTATCCTGCCCCATTAGGAGGGGTCGGTTTATGATACCTTGGAATCTGAATGAGGTGAAAATGAGACATTTCCACCTTTATTATTCCTCTCTTTATTTGGAGAATGTTATCTTTCTCCATTCAGAGGGGTCAGTTTATAATACCTAGAAGTCTGAATTAGGTGAAAATCTGTCTTATCCTAAAGTACAAGTCAACTTGAGAGAGAGGAGTTATCTGTAGAAGGCACAACAAATAACCCATGAGAGTGACATCCTCCGTGTTTGATGCCGACCAGCTGCACAAGGCCTTTGGGTGGGTTGTGCTGGTTTATAAGGGAAAGAATTGGCCCAAGGTCTCACCAGTGCTTTATTGTTATGTCTTTGATTACTCAGCCTGATTTCACTTAATTTTCTTTGGAGACATGTTCCTATACATTTCTCTGCCTTTATGCTAAAATACATGGACACACATATCCCAGACATAAATTTTTTTACCTTTGACCATTATTACTTGTATTCACAGTTAACGCAGCTGACTAAGGGTTTATCTCATTTTTCTGCTGTAGGATTTCAGATGACTCTCAGATTCCACATCTAATGCTTACTGTTAATGAATGCTCCCGTGCACCTGGTTTTATGGCTGGTAAGAAATCATTTCTCTCAAGGGTCCAATTTCTGTAAACCTCCTTTATACTAGTAAGAAGATGGCATATAGACAAAACTCAAGTTACTCCAAATATTTGGTCTAGAATTTGCTTTTGAAATCCAGTAGATATTAGAAGTAAGAGTGTGAATTCCCAGGGGTGCAATATGGTGCTATCAAATCTGTGAGTGTTTTAAAAAGATTTAATTCAGATAAAATTATCAAATTTTAAATTTCATATCATGGAATTAGCTCTGAAAGGCTAAATAAGTTGTCAATTTCTTGAGTATTTGAAAAATATTATACTTTAAAAAAGTTGTTATAAAATTGTTGTTAGTGGATATTTGTTGTTCAAAGTAATGGGTTCCATAGTGACATTTTCATGCTTGTATTTAACTGACTTTGTTTATGTATCTTCCCCTTCCTACTTCCCTGTCTGCTTAATTCCTTTCCACACCTCCACTACTCCCTTTAAAAAGGAAGGTCTTTGTTCTTGATAGGGTCTCACTATGCAGCTTGAGCTGTCCTCAAACCCACAGTCCTTCTGTTTTTGTCTTCCCAGTTCCACAGTCTTGGGCCACCATGCCTGGCCAAGCATCTCCCAACCCTGCCTCAAGTGGTTGTTAAATTCTTCTGAGACATTTTGTTAAAGGCAAAATAATTGCATCCATAAAAAAAAAAAAAAATGTGTCACACGGGCACATGTGGGTGTGTGTAAGACACACTGAGCTCTCAACCCATCCCAAAGGGTCAGTGTCAACTCCTCATGTGCTCATGGACTCAATGTCCCTATGGAGAGTGCAACTTTCTTTTCCCTATCAACATGCGTTTGCTATGCAAAATGGTGGGTCTCTTTCTTTCTCCTCCTATGGCTCCTCCCCTCTTCCTGCTTCTTTGTTTTACTGTCCCATGGATTGAATCAGAGGCCCCCACACGGGCTAGACACACTCTCCCTATATCCCCAGTCTTTCTTTTACCTTTTATTTTGAAACAGTCTCACCAAGTTTCCCATGTTGGCCTTGAACTAATTCTGTAACCCAGGCTAACCTTGAACTTGCAGTCCTCCAGCCTCAGCCTCCTGAGTAGCTGGGATGACAGGCTGTTTCCACCATGCCTGATAATGAGTTTCATGATGATAATGACATTTTCATGTATGTCCATTGATGCATTTTGATCATGCTCATCTTCTTGTCTCCTCTCTTCCCTCCCACTCAACCTTTCCTTCTTCCCAAAATTGTCCCCATTCCACTTTCACACTTTCAATCTAGATCCTGAATGTGAGAGAGATTGTGAATTTGCCAATATGTTTTTAATAGAAGCTTAAGAATGCACCCCTCCTCTATTTGGAGTAGAGGATTGAGAGAGCCACACTTTGGCTCACTAGAGAGCCTCTTTGCTCAGTTGATGAAGTACTTGTGGCTCTAGCCTGAGGTGTTGAGTTAGATCCCAAGAACCCAAGCGTAGATCGTAGATCGAGGAGTGACTGTAATCAGTTCTGGGACAGTAGAGGTAGATCTCTGGGGCTTGCTGTCTAGCCAACCTAGCCTGCTTGGCAGAAATTCAGATCATTGACAGATCCTATCTCAAAGAGCAATATGGACAGTGTCTGAGGATTGGCATTGGCATCCAAGGTTGACCTGTGCGGTCTCGGTCTCTCTCTCTCTCTCTCTCTCTCTCTCTCTCTCTCTCTCTCTCTCTCTCTCTCTCTCTCACACACACACACACACACACACACACACACACACACACACACACATGCTTCTGTCCTAGCATGCAATGCTTGACCAGGAGGAAGGGAGAGACCAGAGCCTCTGGAGCCTCCATTTTCCAGAAACCAGGGGGTTCTCATTTAAAAAGGTAGTTTTGTGGTCTTGGTTCAAATTAATGCCCCATAGGTAGGGATTTACATTTAGTTTATTTTTGGTTAAATATTACTTTTGAGTTTCAAATACAGAAATTTTCCTGAGAAAAGCTTGTAAAACCCTTGGGCTGTGATTTTCAGGGGAATCAGAAACATATGGATTCAAATTTCTCTATAAACACAAGCGTCTGGGTGTTCCTGAGGACAATTTGGGGTTTTGCTGACCCCCAAACTCGAGCTATGTGGCTTTTGGAAGGAGTTTCAGGTGTGGCAGAATGTTCTCTGTCAAGCTGGATTCTACCATTCCTCACAGAGTCCATCATTAGAAAGGTCTGCTTGACATTTCTGTGTGTGGAGAAAAGCATAGTGTGAATATATTTTTCATGCCGCAAGCAGTCTTGTCGACCGCCACAAAAATTTGAGTTTAACCCATGTTGAGTCATTTCGTGCCAGCGATGAACTGTGTGGTACCACACTGAGCTGTTGCTGTTCAGGGCCCTGCTGTTGACAGAATGACAAATAGAGTTTGCTTCCTTGGCCTCAGTTTCCTGTCCTGTCATGTAAGGAATGAGCTGTGCCTAACCACAGAGTCAGGGGCTCCAAAGATAGGTGGGAATCAGGTTTCAGATTTAAAATGCTTGTCTTCAGTTTGCTTTGCCATTAAATCAGATTTTAAATACCCCAGATGGTGGTGGCACACGCCTTTAATCCCAGTGTGGGGGAGGCAGAGGCAGGTGGGATCTCTGTGAATTCAAGCTCAGTCTGGGCTACAGAGTGAGTTCCAGGACAGCTAGGGCTGTTACACAAAGAAACAAAAACAAACAAAAACAAAATCAGTAAATAGTCCAGAAATTAAGATGGCTGTGGATAAAATTGAGGGTATACAGTCATGTGGTGTTATTTCCCATCTTAGTGTTTTAAAGAGATAATTATGAATTCTGTGCTTCCTGTAGTTGTTGAAGTGTGGAAGGTTCTAGAACTCAGGAAATGATACTTACTGTTGCTTTCTGTAGACATAATTGAGCAGAGGCATAGTTCGTATCAACAGCCATGTTCCACCTTCTTCTGCCTTGAATGTCTCGTGTGGTGGGTACCAGAGAGCTGCTGAGAAATCTTGGTTGCCAGGCTTCCCCTTGTCTGCCAGAGGTTAAATTAACTTTGTTGACAAAGCAAAACTAATTAGAAAAAAACAAAACACAAAACTAATTATTAAGGCCAATTTCTAGTTTAAACTCTAATGTGTAATAATAGGTACGGTGACAGCCTGCCTTGTAGTCAACATTGACCTTCTTTGATATGGTAGCAAAGAACACACCCCTCCATCAGGGCTCATGCAGAATTTCAAGCATGCTAGTGAGTGGAGCTAGCTGAATTCTGAGAGCATTTTAACCGGGGGCCTTCTGAAGAGTGATGCATCTCAGAGACTCCGGGAAGAATCGAGGTGCTTCACAGAGGGATGTCCCTGAGAAGGAGTACTCAGGCGTTGGTCTTAGAGCTGGCTTTAGAAAACATTTTCTGATTTTTGTTTTTGATGCTTCCCTACTGCCATTATGTGGTGGTGGCTCCTTTTTTTTATTAGTCTCAGGTCAGCGCTATAATATGGAAAACATGGAAAATGTATTGAAATATTCAGTTACCTCATTAGCCTGGTGACACACATATCAATGTCCTAAGTTTTGCAGGGACTTAGAAGAGGTCAAGAGGCTTTCTTATGATCACATTCTGGCTTAGGCCTGTCTGTCTAACACCTGCTCCTCTGTTCAGGATATATCATTCAGTGCCTGGAAATCAATGTGGGGAATGATGATCAGAAATTCAAATTCAGCCTGAATTTTTTCCATTTCTGCCCTTTCCTTCCTCCCTCCATCCTTCCCTCCCTCCTTTCTTCCCTCCCATCCTCTTTCCTCCCCTCCCCTCCCTCTCTCTCTCCCTCCCTCCCATTCTTTCCTGGAATAGGGATAGAACCCATGGCCTTGTACATTCTAGGTAAGAACCATATCTCTAGCCCAGCCCGAGTTTTCTTTGTGTCCTGAGTTAAAGATCTACCTGTGCTCTGGAAAGCAGGGCTCATTAGGGTGCATGAAAATACTGGGTTTCATCCCAAGGATGGGAGACTAATACCTGTGTTTCTAAGATTCGGGGCCCCATTTGATGGGGCATCAAACTCTTCTTGAAGATCATTAAAGACAATCTTACAGTCAAGATGTTCTTTGAGGGAGTCTGACTGCCAAAGAGTTAAAAGATAAAAGGTAACACAGAAGTCAGGAGCTGGGGGTGGGAGACTTCAGGGGGGATGAGAATGTTGCACTGTCAGGTAAAACCCATGGAGCTGATGTTTCTCCTTCAGAGCGCTGTCACAGGTCACTGACTGGGAAGCTTGACAAAACTTTGCTTTCTTACAGTTCTTGACACTGAAATCCAAGGTCCAGGCAGTGAGGATTTGGTTTCTAGCAAGATCCTCTTCTTTGGCTTGTGTTCATTTCATTTTGTTTCTCCCCAGTGCTCCTGAACCCCTGGCGTCTCTTTCTTTTTTAGTGAAGTCACCATTCCTATTGGATCAGCACCCCCAACTAATGACACCATGAACATCAGCCACTCCCTGAGAGGCCCTGTCTATCCACAGTTAGGGGATTAGATTAGGATTTTAATGTGTGTGCTTGGGAGGATGCAATGCAGCCCATAGGAGAGCCACATTGAAAAGTGGAGCTGATCCCAAAGATGTACTGTTCTCACAGCATCCTTCCAGCCCAGAAAGGGCTGATACCAAGAAGATCATAGTATCCAGTTCACACACCCCACTGTGTGGAAGAAGACACCTGTTGTCAGCTGAGTGAAGAGACACAGTCTGATGACTTCTAAGAGCCCAGGAGCAGCAAAAATACTAGTGCTGAACACCCTGAGTCCTTGAGTGCCCAACCATTGAGACACCTTGGTTATGTTCCCCCTTGAAGTCAGCTGGAAGCATATTAGACATTTTAATACATCTTCAGGTAGGAGATGGGGACATGCATGTCATAAGGTCTTTTCTACTGACTGTAACCACATGGAGCATAGTGATTGACACAGAAGGAGTGAGAACTTGGAATGTACCAGGGCCATGTTCACTCCTGGGCTGTGTGTCATGGACTCTCTGGATCTAGATCTGTAATATGAGGCCACTGCATTCATTTGTTTCCAGGACACTTCCTTGTTCTGTACTAAATTTCTTTGCTTGAATTCAAGGACAACTCACTTGTTTTATGGAGTAAACACTCAAACACTGTCCATTTGTTTTTTTCAGCAGATGTTTTAACCTGTAGTATTTGCTGTTAAACTGCAGAATTTACTGGGAGGCTGATCTAGATATATGCTAGCAATTTAATAAGAACATATATGACATATGTATTAGATATAACAGTGAAAGCTAGGTATAGCGATGCACATTCTAATTCCAGCTCTGGGAAGGCAGAGACAGGAGAATTTCTTTGAGTGGAGGCCATTCTAGTTTTCATGGTAAGATTCTGTCTCAAAACAGGCAAACAAATCACACACACACACACACACACACACACACACACACACACACACACAAAACAAAACAAACCTCAGTACTTTGTATGCTTACTTTAAAAAATTGTCTTTTTAAATAACTTAGAAGTTAATAAAAATAGTCTTTTAAAAATAATTCAAAATATGCATATATTTTACAGCAATTTTTATATGGAACATGTGTAATATTTAGATGTGGGCTACTCTTTATAATGGTCTCACTCCCCATGGCCGCCACTTATGAGTTAATTTGCCGTCCTCACTGATGTGGATATAGCAGTGAGGCGTAACTTCTGTCTTACTGTGTCAAACCACCGTCTAGAAAGGTCCAGACTCTGGTGTAGCACATGTCATTGAATTCAATCTCTGTTTATCTGATTTTTTTTCAGTTCTGTATGAAATGATCTGCTATTTGAAGTGGGTCATTCAAGCCTGCTTGGCCTAGAACTCACTATATAACTGTGGCTGGTCCAGAACTCATGACAATCGTCTTCCTTCAGCCCCCCCCCCCCCACACACACACCAAGGGCTAGGATTGCACTGGTGAGCTTACAAACCCACATCTATAACTGGTGATTTCAGCTTGCAGGTTTTGGCTGGCTTCATTTCCTTGTGTCTCGATGTGCTATTGTGGAAGACTGGGGCAGTGAGAGTCTAGAACATTAAAGAGTTCTAGTTAATTCATATCAACAAAGTCCCACACCCTGTAAATATATCCAATAAAGCTGAAAAAATGAATGCCAAAGCAAATAAAACTATCACATGATTTGTTACCACATCCAACAAATGTCTGTTTTCCCCAGTTACCTACAAATCTCTGTTGGTAAGATGTTGGTAAGCCATCTTCACCCCACTGGTGGTGACTCTGCCCTAATTGACCCTGTATACCTTATTCTTACCAGGTCAGCTACCTCCTTGTCATCAGGGCTCAAAGGTTACTTGCTGGTCTTCACATATAGTAAAGCTAATTGTGCTGGGCTTATGACTAGACACTACAACTCAGGAGGACATGAAACCATGATGAAAAAGTACTGGAAGGAAGAACACCATTGCTATGAGTGCTATTTGAAAGCTTTGTGATGAGCCTATAAAAGTTCATTACTAAATGTATTTGCCCCCAACTAATTGTACACAAGTCAGCCAAGGAGAGTCAAGCAACCCTAGAAAGATTTTGCACTGGGTTGCTTTCACAACTATCTCTGAGACCTCACCTCATCTCAAAGGAGCAGAAATATGCACATCATAGGTCTGTGTCAGAGGGAGTTCGGAGCATGAAAGACAAGGCCAGATTTCAACCATGGGGCCCATATTTAGAGCATGATCCTATATTCACTAATTGACTGATAAATATACAATTTTTGTGTCTTTAGTTAAAATGTTTAGAGCCAGAATGTGTCATTTTCATCCATCTCTGCTTCAACCAACTTTTTCAGTTAATTCACTAAAGACAGGTAGCAACGATATCAGGTTATATTCTGTTTGCGTTTAACAAGGGCAGCAAGTTCTGTATATTAAAGGTCAGAGACAAATTCAGAGCTATGGTGTGTCTTTGGAATTATTGACTGACACTTAATGAGGTTACAAAAAATTACATGCTTATACAATAAGGAGAACTAGCTTTGATCTCTGCAACTGAGTATTTACAAGGGAAATGTGATCCTGGGTTAAGATAAGTTATGAACAGTAAGGTTCAAAAGTGCACAATAGTTTTGGGGAACAAGGATGTTGATCCACTTGGCTATAGGTGAGATAATGTATAGATTATTCTGCAGGAATAATTGATGATTCTGCAGGAAATGGGATGTCATTAATGACATCCTTCATGGATACACAAAGGACTGAGTTCAGGTCACGCTAAGGGTACATGTATCAGCCATGAAAGTTGATTGCAGATGGCAGTCTCCTCAGGAGACAGCCAGTCACTAAAGAAAGGCCAGGTCAGAGGCTCTTCATCTATTTTCCTGCCGTGGATCCCTTAAAATACTGTTCTCTTACATTTTTCCCAAAATAATATTCTTAAATGTATAAAATAAATGATTTAGACTTCAAATACAGCAGATCTTATTTTTAGTAATTATGAAAATAATTGAAAGTACACATTTTGGACATAATGATATGCCTGCTTCATGGAGATATACCAAGTCACAAGATTTAGGGACAGGTTCATGTGATGAGCATGTAACTGATTAGAGATAGCTGAAAATGAAAGTGATTTCAATCATTATTATACTATGACTACTGTGATTGATTGCTTACTAGGTCATTGAAAGAATGGGAAAGGAAGGTATGTAATTTCATTATTTTCCTGTGAAAATTTTATGGATTTCTCAAATTCTACACAATTATGCAGAATACATGGGGGTTTCCATGAGTCTACAAAGTATCCTGAAAAGTTCTGAGTGATGATGACTAATTAATCAGAAGGGATTCAGAGACCAGTATTTTCTGTAGATGATCATCTATGATTCTCTTCTGAGCACTTCAGGGCTTCTGGGAGACCGGTTTTCTCCTCCATAACTACATTATTCTAAGTGTCAACAGTTTTGTGATGACTGTGGATTATTATTATGAATAGAAAAAAAATCACTTGAGAAATGACTTTAAATACAATTTTATAATAGGAGACTGGATGGAAAGAGACAAGGGAGAAGAGGGGGAAGGGAGGATGAGGAAAGGGAAGAGGAATAGGAGAAGAGGAAGGGGAGGAACTGAGGGGAGAAGAGAAGGGAAGAGAGAAGGATTGGACAGAAAAGGAAATGAGAAAGGAGATGAGAGAACACGGCCCACTTTTCATCAGTAGGGAATGCTTATCTACATTACAGTCCCCACCTATAGGTTACTAAATGAGTTTGATTGCATTCTCTTTTGTGGGCTTAAAAAATCCTTAATGATGTATAAATATTCATTAAACACCACACTTAAGATCTTTGTTCTTCATTGTATGTAGGTTACAACCTGAATTTTAAAAGTTGGAGACGAGCAAATAAACTTTGATGCTAGGAGAAAGATTGGGGGGGGGGGGAACAACCAGGGTGTTGGGAGATTTGGGAAAGGATGGCAAGTGTGAAATGGAGAAACTAGATCAGCTTTCTTAGAACAGTGAGGGTTTACAGACAGCTTAGAGAGTGCCGTGCAAAGCAGATATCAGGCAAACGGAACCAATACAGGGATGGGAATTTATTCTAGGCTGGTTTCTTATCAAGGTTACTCTGACATTGAGACATACTAAGGATGACATATGAGGCCATTGTGCCCAGTCTGCTGCAGAGGTGCCTAAGCCCTCGTCATTTCTTATGTGACAGGCAAAAGGAGCATGCCCTCCTGCAGGACTGAGTCTTAGTCCCTGACTCTTGATGTAAGATTTTTGGAGACTCTTGGAAACTGGGGTGCTGATTATTTTGGTGTGCTAATGAGATGGTTATGTCAGGGGACATGGTGGGACCATTTTTTGGTTGGAGTAAGCCATGAGATTGGAGGGTGGGGATGCTCAACTCTGTACCTGGTCCTCTGGTCATTTGGTCTCCAAAGGCTACTGTTCCACAGTGAACTGTCTGAAAACATCAATGTTCTGGGAGGGTGGTTGTTAGAGAAGTTAGGGAAACAGTGCCGTTCTTTCTCACATCCTTGGCTGGGCATCTCCTCAATGGAACCTTCTGTGACAAAGTGATAAGGTAAGTTCAGTGTCTTCCTGAGATTTATGAGCTGTTCTAGAAGATTATCCATGTGAGGAGAAGTTGTGGGAGACTCCTGACTTTACAGCTGGTCATCAGATGAGTGAGGGACCTAACCTTGCACCTCATGACTGAAGCAGGAAAGTCTTGTGGGCCTGAGCCCTTAGTAATGTAACCCCAGGTACTACCAAAACTGAACCAAGTCATGGGGCGCCATAATGGTATTCAGAGAACCAGAGGATTGGTTTTGTTGTAGAAAATGACGCACAATTAGTGTTATACATGTGAGTAGAAATGTGCTGTGAAAGTAGCCATATTTATATACATCAAAATCAGGTTAAAGACTGAGGTCCCAGTACCACAATTCATTATTTGTCTGAGTGGAAACCATTAGGGATTGGAGGTAAGTGAGGCAAAGGCTAGAAATAGCGGGTTTCTGATGACCCTGTCTGTCAGTTAAGATACCCACTAAGATTCTGTCTACTTCTAGCAATCTAGTATTTAGTGACTGAGTTAGAATGAGGAGTATTAAGAGTATTGTGCATGCTCTCTCTCTCTCTCTCTCTCTCTCTCAACCTATTATAATCTTTCCACCTGAGTTTCAGATTGACCTGTGTGAAACAGCACCTGATCCACACACCTCCAATACCTAGTTGTTTAGGCATTATGCAGAGTGACATCAGTAATCTCTAAACAGATAAGCTTTAAATTGTGGCTATAAAATAAATCTTTAAAACCAGAGGAGACTCATCACTATGCTCTCAGGAAACATTTGTACATGTAATTTTAATAATAAATAGAAATTAATTATAGTATTTTAATTCTGTACAACAGAAAATTTTTTTTCAGAAAACAAATTTTAATTGAAGCCTGACAATATTAGCTGAATTTTTTATCAGTAAGGAATTTCCTAAGGAAATGTGTAAACTAGACATCCTATTATTTGATGCAGTATTTACGTTGGTTTGACTAATTTTGTCTGTCTACAATTAGTAATTTTCTAAGCGACTGAGTATATTTATTTAGTCATATAGTCTAACAACTAAATTCATCTCCTTGGGTTGAACAAATGGTTCAAATTTTTGGTGAGCTGATTATAAATCTATGTGTAATTGTGATTTACTTGTGATAGATAGAAAAGAATATGAAATGGTGAAATCCCATTACTGTTTTTTATTTCCCCATTCACCTCCTTATGTGATAACTTAGCACATCTCAAGGAGGGTGCTTAGATCAAAAGCAGGTTGAAGAGTGCCAGGATTCCACATCTGTCCAGATGGGAAACCATGGAGGATTTGGTGGAGAAGAGCTTAGACTTCTGATGCAACCTGGTGTAAATGGTTAGCTCACAGTCACCAGTCAGAGTGACAGTTGAGAGACATCAGATCAGACTGTCATGCCCTGTGTTTAACGGAGTGTGGCAAGGACTTTGACACAAGCCATTACCCACTCTTTACTTACTCAAAGCAGAAACCTACTGGAAAATTGGGTGAAATTACCCATACTTTAAGAGCTTTGAGAAGATTGCATTATGATCAAAAAATTTAAAACACACCCCTTTGAACACATAGGTATTAAAAGCCATTGAGTTCTTCTGTTCCAGCATTTTTAACTATCATGTTTTACAAATTTGTTTCCATCGGCAGAGTATGAAGTAACACTGCACAGTTGCTGGAGAATTTCATACCAACCGTCAGATCTCCGACTCCTCTGTAGCTGTACTGTTTGGAAGGGTGCTGATAGCTCAGAAACTAGGCTAATTTTCACACTCTTCATGTCTCGACAGTCCTGTTTTATTTCCAAGTTCCCCATGCTTGTTCTTAATTTGGGTTTCTTGGACAGAATTACATAGTCAGCCAAACATGCACTTTCCCGTGTTGTAGGCTAATTGAAAAGAACCTTTTCAAATAGGATACAAGAGAAATCAGAAACCCGGTGAGCTGTTTGGGTGCTATTTTACGTTTTAATCAGTTGTTAACATTATATGGGAATGTGCTTTGCCTGTGGCCATTGGAGCAATTGAAAATAAACTAGAACTATGGTTAAAATTGCTTTTTCACACCCTGCAAAGTTGTCACGAACAACTGAAATGGGGAAAAAAATGCCAACCAGTATTAATATGGCATTATAAGAGGAAATACAAAAATTTAAATAAACATATTATGAAATCCCCCCCTTTTTTTGTGGTAGCATGGGGGATTGAACATGGGCCTTGCATATAATAAGCACATGGTCTCCCACTGAGTTAGGTCCCGAGCCTACTTTCTACATTTTACTTTGAGAGAAGGTCTCACTCAGTTGTTCTTTTTTGGCCTTGAATTCATTAGCTAGCCCACCCAGGCAAGCCATGAACTCATGAGTCTCCTGTCTCAGCCTTCCCAGGAGCTCAGATTTCAGTTCTGTATTCAGATTGGACTGTAAAACCCTTTTAGCTGAAAAAAAAAATGAGCAGGTTTTCTGATGTTTTATGTATAGTTGCATTACCACTTGTAATAACAAATTTTGATAAGGCTTTTCTATTTTTCTAAGTATTTAAACCTTAATGTATATTTTGTATATCTATGTATGTGCCTATGTGTATGCATGTTGATGTGTGCAGGTACATATAAGTGTAGATGTGCATGTACACATGTGTGGAAATCAGAGATCAGTCTTGAATGTTGTTCCTCAGGATGATGATCCACCTTGTGTTTTTGACTATGGTTTCTCACTAGGATCTAAGACTCTCTTGTTAGATTAGCCTGGCTGGCCAGCACTGCCTAGGGATTTTTCTGTCTCTGCCTCTCTAGTGCTGTGTTGTAGAATATTATTTTAAGGTGTGTTGCTTTTGTTTATGTTGCATTTGTTTAACTCTGTGAAGCTGTGTTACTGTGCCTGTCTAAAACACCTAATGGTCTAATAAAGAGCTGAATGGCCAAGAGTGAGGCAGGAGAAAGGATAGGTGGGGCTGGCATGCAGAGAGGATATAAAGAAGGAGAAATCTGGAAGGAGAGATCTAGAAGGAGCCAGAGAAGAAGGAGGACATCAGGGACCAGCCACCCAGCTATTCAGCAAGCCACAGAGTAAAAGTAAGATTTACAGAAGTAAGAGAATGGGAAAAGCTCAGAGGCAAAAAGTAGACAGGATAATTTAAAGTTAAGGACAGCTGGCAAGAAACAAGCCAAGGTAAGGCCAGGCATTTATAAGTAAGAATAAGCCTCCATGGGTGATTTATTTGGGAACCGGGTGGTGGGTCTCCTAAAAGAGCAAAAGCATCCAACAATAGTTTTGGGGTTATGAATGCCCACCATCACCACAGGCTTCTTACATGGATGCTAAGCATTGAGCTCAGGCCCCACACTTGCGTTGCAAACACTTTACAGAATTAACTGTGCCCCTGGCCCCCAACTGGCACATGTTTTCTATTTGCTTTAAATTATTTCCTTAGAAGAATTAAAAAAAAAAAAAGAATGCATTGGTAAATAGTGCCCTGCTCATCCTCTAAAATCTGCCCACAAATCCTTCCTCTCTCTTTCTGTCTCAGGACAGACCTTTGAGTCCCCGCCCCCCACTCCCCTCACCCCTTTGTTGAGTCTGGCACACATTGTAAGACAAATAATTCTTTTTCATCATGCATTCTGGATGCATCAAGACATTGCTTGAGGTTAATCATATCAGTCAAATATCCAATGTGAGAAAAATTCCACTGGAAAGTCCCTCAAGAGTCTGCAATGACATTGGAGCAATTGCAGGTCTGGGACAGCAGTTTCCATGGTAGACTGCCCCTTTGTGGTATTCTCTACACACTATTGGGCCTTGTAAAGTTAAAGCCAGCAGAGAACCTGTACATTGAATTAGTTATGGGCATTCTATTTATTGGTCAGATATTCATCAAAGGATCCTATTTCCAGCTTAGAGCTTTTCTGGAGAGACCGTGTCTAAACACAGCATACACAATTCTGAAGCGTACTGGTTAAAAAGGAAACTGTAGCTCAGTGGGAAGTAGAATTTGAAAGGCCCTTAGGTCTCATTTCAGCCATATATTCTGCTTCTAAAATTACAGTAATAACAAAGTCCCTCAGACAATGCCACCTAATGAGCCTGCAAATGCTCATTAAAGCCATATTGTGATTCTATTATCAAGCCAGTAGATTGAAAATTGACCATCTCTGACTCTCCATATTTTAGAAGCCTGAATCTGAGCAAATGAGAAGACAGCTAATTGATATATGACTTATACTGTCAACAAGGTACAGTTTTCATACAAAACAACTCAATAGATGTCTAATGGACTTTTTTTTTTTAGTGATGAAGTAAACAATTTTGTTCTTTTAGCGTATTAATGGCCTTTATATAGAATTTGTGCAATTGTTAGGGACAACAGGATAGACATGAAGACAGAGACAACTTGAGAGGTAGAAATTAGATAAAATAGGAGGGAGAATGAGAGACTTTGCGTTAAAACTGTGTTTGCTGGGAACGCGCTGATTCATGCCTGCTGTATCTCACATTCCTATCTTAGCCAGAGCCTGGGAAAACACCCTCTCCTCTTAGGTCTGCTGCCCGGCGCCACCTTTAGTTTTGGTTCTTGATTAGTGTTGAAATGATAATGTGGGAACTACATTTTTCACTCTAGAAGTAATATTTGTATTATTTTCCAATTACAAAAGTCGTACATACCAGGAATTCAACCAATTAGAAATGAAGTCAAGCAAGCCTGTGAAAGGCAATTGTTGCCCAACACAGAGGGTTTGATCTTATGACGGTTCATGTCTGCTTTTTTATGTGACACTGCCTGTGAGTTACTAGAACAGTAGTCACGGGGCAGAGAGGGACTCCAGTGTAGGAGGCCATATCCTGTTTCCTCACCGTTCTTACCAAGGCAACAGCAGTGTTGCTGATCCTTTAGAAATGTCAGGCCTGACTGGGAGAGGAAGCCGCAGCCATCTTCCCATAGATGGGTAGCTGTGGGAGCAGACCCACCTGTCGGTCTTCCTCCAGTGATCTCACAGTGGTATGTGGTGCAGGCATCATGAACTTCCATGAGGGCTTGTCAGCAGAGGAAGCCATGCCACATGGTGGGAGTGGTGATCCTGGGGTTTGCATGGCAAGTTCTCATGAGCCTTCCTATGAAGAAGGAACGTTCTTCCCCAAGGCACCCAGAAGGCCATTTCTTTCTTCCCTTTTCTCATTTTCTTCGTTCTTTGCTCATTCAATACATCCTGACTGCAGCCTCCCCTCCCCCCAGCTTCCCTGTCTTCTAGACTCACTGCTCCTCTGTGTCCCTGCAGAAAAGAGCAGGCCTTCCAGTGAGATCAACTGAACACAGCATAACAAAATACAATCAAACTGTATGAAGGCTTTGATGAAAATTCATGCAGTTGGCTTAGATCACTTTTCCTTTGTGAGGGGATCACATTTTCCCCAAAACAAAGTGTGGGAACTTTGGGGACAAAAATCCCCATTTTATCTCAATAAATATCCCCCAATAGCCCTAAGAATCATGTCACTACTCTTCTCTGCTCACTTCCCCTGCGAGGAAACTCATATTTCAGTCTTTAACAAGTTAGGGAGACCTGAAACCCAAATCACTGAAAGCATCTCCCCACTTTCCACATCTCCTCATTTTTTTTTTTTCTGGTGGTATTGGCTGTTGAGAAGAAAGAGAAAGATGAATGAAAGACAGACAGGAATCTCTTGTTTGAGAAAAGACTTAGGCATTTAGATAGGGCATTTTACAAAACCATATAGTTAACATAATAAAGTAGAAAGGCACAATGGTACACAAGGAAAAGAAAAGTTTGGACAATCAAGTGCTTCTGGACATAATGATGTCAGAACACAAGAATGCATGCTAGAGATTCTGTGTATTTGCTTGGAGCATGCCACGAGTTTTGCTGCTCTAAAGATATTAAGATTTTACAGCAAGAGAGTTGTGTGGTCAGTCAGGAGATGCACCGCACATACATTTAAATAGTAGCTTGATATGAAAAGGTTGGGGGGGGGGGGTGTCTCACGTGAACACACACTGGGCAGACACCTCATCCTTGACCACATAAAATGACCACAAATGTAACCCCTTTCTGAAAAGATTACTGATAACAGGGTGACCACATCTTCAGCATAGGGCCTCTTAGAAAAGACAGACAATGCCACCAACACAACAGACACAATTTGGGACCTCCCTTGACCAACTCTGAGCTGTGTCCTCTCCTTCATAGAGGAGGTCATCACTGACCCCTTCTCCTTGTTGGCTTAGGAGTCCTCATGGAGCCCATGCCCTTGCACTTGCATCAATCATACTGCCTTGCCTCCATCTCCTGAGTGCTGGAGTTACAGGCATGCCGGGTACCCAGCTTACACAGGAGACACTTAAAGAAGCATGGCTGTGAAGGCCAGGATACAGCCTGTGTGTAGTCAGGCCTCTTCCCTCTCCTCCCTTCTCCTTCTCTGTATACTGTGCAATGCCTTCTGAAAACAGAGTTCCAGGGTCACTCTTAAGCAGACTGACCTTCATGGTCATTGTTTCATACATAGCAATCTTGGCTTTTCAAAGTCCATCCCCACCTTATCTTCTACGATAGCACACCTGGCGTACTCTCTTGTCTCTGATTATTTCTTCAGTCACTCCCCTTTGCTCCTTGCTTTCTTATGGTGATGTTCAACACACAAACTCAGGATGGTTTGATGAATATAACCCCTGACTAGGTGTAGAGCCACTGAGTTTGGCTCTTGGCCGTGTCACTGTGGACATCATCTGTCTCTCAGTTCTTTTCCAGTTATCAGCAGGTGGGGAAGATGTATGCATGTTGTATGCTTGTAAGTAATGGGCACATTAATGTACAAGAAACTCAGAGAGCTCCGTGTACTGTTGCCCAAGGACAAAGGCAGCAAACACATTGCCATTTACTTCCAGGTTGGAGGTGAAATCACACCCTCTATTGGTTCCTATTAGCCCTGTGCTGAAGTCCCTGACTACCTTGCCTTGGCCTGAACTGATAAGTGGACTTCTCCCTTACCATAGACTCAGTCCATCCAAAATCCATGCATTGTTTTCTCCCTTTATCTTAGTTCTCAAGCTGGATCCTGAGAGTAGGTTTTTTTTTTTTTTTTTTAACTCTTTCTCTTCTTCACAAGGAGTTAGTCATCAAATCCCTCTCCCTGCTCCCACCCCACCTCTTTTCTCTCTCTAATCCTGGCTATTATTGTTTTTACACTGGCATCTAGGTATCTGGGCTCATGAAGATTGTAGTTCTAGGTGCTGATATCTGGTATTGCCTTGTTGGGTGGGTGTTTTGTTCCCTAGTTTGCCCTACAGATTGCCCTCTCTGGTTCTCAGGAGGATGTGGTGGCTGTGTGTTGCCTGTTAGTATTTCTTCCAGGATCCAACCATGTATGGTCACAGGGTTTCCCAGTATATTGATACTTAGGAACGGGGATGAGCTAGGAGGGAAAGCTGAGGGGACCCACAAGTGGGGAGCAAGGTATTCTACCAGGATCTGCTTAGTTCCTGGGGAATGGGGCAGAGAGTGAGGAGAGGCCACAGCAGATCTGCTACAGAGATGGGGGTGAGTCTGGGGGATTGGAGATGTAGGAGAGGAGGGCAAGTGAGGATCTGAAGCTCATCTACTTGCTTCTCTGGCAGGCTTAGCTGGTGAATTTCCACAAAATGCCTGCTGGAGTTGGGGGCTGGGATAACAGAATGAATAGGGAGGGAGGTTGAAGGGGAAGATCTGTATGAGCCCCTGGAGATGGGGTTGGAGAGGAGAGACCACAACATGTGGTCTGCTATAGAGTTGTGGTGACACTGGGGGGATTGGGTTTAGACGAGAGAAAGGACAGGTGTAGATCCTGTTAGGTTACCTGCTTCCCTGGCCAGGTTGGCCTGCATGGAACTCAGGGGATACAGGCTGGAGTTGGAGGCTGAGATGAGGGATGAATGGGAGGAAGGCTGGAGGAGATCTGTGTGATCCACTGGACACCATGTGGTCTGGGCCATGGGAGGCTGCAGCAGATGCACTGAGCACTGGGCATGAGAATGGGGGGATGGATGTGGAGGAGAGAGGAAGAAGTAAAAACCTGTGGTTAGCCTATCTGCTCCCCTGGCTGGAGCATTCCCAGGGACTGCCTGCTGGTGTTGGGGTTTGAGATAATGGGATGTGAGTAAGGGAAAGAAGGTTGGATGAGACTATCTGTGAGGTCCATTGGAGATGGCTGTCAGAAGGGAAGTGGAGTCTGTAGTAGGTGTTCTGCTAGAGAGCTGGGGATGAGACGATTGGAGGAGAGGAGGGAGAGATGACAATCTGCAGGTGAGCTATCTGCTCCCCTGGTTCCCCAAAGCCTGTCATTTTCATTGACCATCTCTCCTGCCTCCACCTTCCTCTGTTCCATCCCTCATCCCCTCCTGAGCAAACACAGCTGCCTTGTCATACCTGGATTGCCCCTCTGTTCCCTACTTAGCTCCTGGCCTCCACTCACACTCCTCTGCCCTCTACCCTCCGAGACGCTACTGCAGGGGTTTGACCTGACTGGTGACCCCACTTCTTCAAGTCCCCAGGAGTCCTCAGGAGGAAGCTGAGCATCTTTAGCACAGCATGCCCACACCTTGACAGTCTCCATCCTCTGCAGAAGCCTCAGTTTTGGCCATGTCTTCTCTTATAATGAGCACTTGAACTACATATGGAATCTGTGTGTTCCAACCCTGGTGAGTTAATTCTGAAGTGTGTTTTCAATGGGAATATTTTTCACCGCCTGAGATAATAAACTCAGTTGCTTGTCCAGCCTTACATAGAACTGAATTGTTTAGTTTATTTTGCATTTTTAATTTTATAGAAGTAATTTCACTAGGAAAACTATTTTTTCAAGGTAATTCTTATATTTGATTCATTCTTTCTTATAGGACTAAATACATGATAAATTAAAAATTTCTAATCCAATTTTCCCTTTGTAAGTTATATGTTGTCACTTCTCCAGCTCTGGGACTTTTTACTTAGAAAAGTTTCGGAAAATTAAAATTTCAACATGTCTATTTTTATTTAAAATAATCTTTAATACAATGTTATTTTACTGTAAATTGGATGGAAAACAGGTTCTAGACATTTCCGTTTAATTCAAGGGTTCACAATGAACTTGAATCTCAGGTTTCCCAAGATTGTTCAGATCTTCTGAATGATCTAATGTGGCAACAATTTCTTTCTTCCTTTTCAGTTTTTCATTTCCACGCTGAGGGTGGGACCCAGGGACTCACCCTTGCTAAAGTAGTACTGAATGGCCAAGCCACCCATCCAGCCTGGACAATCTATTTCTTTAAAAAATATTTTTAATTTAAAAAACTTTACATGTATAATTTTATTTATGTATTTAAAATATTTTTGTTTTTAGTTTTATATGTATATGTATATGTGTGATGTGATGTGTGTGTGTGTGTGTGTGTGTGTGTGTGTGTGTGTCTGTGTGTGTGTGTCTGTGTGTACTTACATGCATGTGAATATAGGTGCCCAAGGAGCCCAGAGGTCTAGGATCATTCTACAGCTGAACAACAGACAGTTTTAAATCATCCAACATGAGTACTAGGAATCAAACTTTGGTCCTCTGTAAGAGCAGTAAACTCTCTTCACCACCAAAGTCTTTCTATGCCCTCATTTTCTGAGCAGAAACTTGATCAGATTGATTGATCGGCTGATTGTGTATATGTGTACCTTTGTGCCATAGCGTGCATGTGGAGATCCCAGGACAAGTGTTGGCTCTCTCTTACCACCTTGCGGGATCCTGGGATGGAACTCAGGTCATTAGCCTTGGCAGTAAGCAGCTTCCCTTGCTGGGCCATCTCACTGGTAATCTCTCTTCTATACCTGTAACCCATGTTATAGAAGAATGCAGAGTTAGCCACGAGGCTAACACCATGCCACCTACATACCTGACATGAAGCTTTGCTGGACTCCTTGAGTGCTGACTGTGGCCGGCCGTTGCTGTCCTCTTTACAGAATCCTCTCTGCACTGGACAGGACTGAGTGAATCAAGAACACTCAAGGTCCAGGTCAAGTACTCCTTCACAGAAATGCACCTTCATTTGCCAGCATTACTTTTCCTTCTCGGCCATAATAGGAAAAATTCTCAAAAAATCTTTCTAACTTGGTCACCTCAGTCATGCGCTCACTTTGGACCCACCGCTGTGACCTGGAGCATTGTAATAAGCCATTTGTGAGTCACACGCTCACCTCTGATGGGATGGGACGAAGGTAGGAACACCTGGGGTATGGGGAATTGGAGAAGCTCCTCCAAGGACAGTTCCTGTCTGAGAAAGGCAGAAAGGGACTAGAGATGACAGACAGGCCTTGAGCCTCAGCCTCACTCCCAAAGCAAGCAATGCATTCCTTTCCTCATGGCTACTAGAAGGCAGGGGTTCCTACGAACTGTTCTCCTCCATACCATCCTTTATCTGTTGCACAAAGATTCAGTGGTCAGTAATGTTTAGAAAGAGTGAATAAAACCAGCAAAGTTCTCAAGTTCATCATTTTGACTTAATTTACACCCAATTATGAAATCCTGCAAAAAATGAATCCACTTTGGAGATTGTTTCGCTGCAAATTCATCTGGTCTGTTTTTCATTTCAGACAATGGTAGGGGTAAAAACTAACCATGGAATGATTTGAGAAAGTAGAAGGAAAACATGAAAAATAAGAAAGCCTTAACCTGATCATTTTTGAGCCTCAGCGACAAGAAGAAAGATGTTGCTATGAGGAGACAGAAAATGAGTCATTTTTCTCCCGAGTTGTTCGAAATATCATGTACTGTGGGGACACAATCTTCTGGAGAGATAGTCTAGTAAAATGTAAAATTTAGGGGAATGAAAAGAGAGACGTTATCGGTAGGGTTGATAGAATGCCGAGATGATCGGCCATTTTAGACAGCGATAGTTCCACAAACACTGAAGTCAGCGCTGCACAGGAGGTGAAGCCTTGTACGGAAATCACAGATAAAGGAATAAACCTGCCACCGAGCAAGATTTACTACACTGCCAGGCAAGGAACTCAAAGGTCACCCCTGAATTAAGTTACCTTTGTATGACTTTCTGTTCTGGGTGTGAAAATACACAGACTGGTGAAACGCACGAAGGCAGACAGGGAGAGAGGCTCATTAATTCCAAAGTGGGAGGAGGTTTTGCTTTCTGTGAACGCCCTGGGGGAATTCTGTGGGTATGGTTTGGTTCCTGGAGCCAAATGGAGCATTAAAATAGAAGCCGGCTGTGGGAATTAAAGCGGGGACTAGACCTTCGGCCTGAAAATAGTCATTGCCTGAGCAGGCCATGTGACAGCCAGCCAGAAATCACATCTGTCACAGCATGTATGTTCTGTGATATGACATGGAGAGAGGAACTGGCAACCACGCCCACATGTGCTGGAGAGGGACCCGGATGAATGAGGGGCAACAAAGGTCTGGTGGCGCCACCCCAGGAGCGGGAGCAGGAGAAGCCAGTGTGGGTATATTACAAGGTTGCAGGTGGCCTGTGGCAGAGGACAGATACCTCACATCAAGGAGCATCTCATCAATCGTTAAAGTTGGAGATGTGATGTCGCAAACCTTCATTTTCACCTTCAAGTAGAAGTCATCTGTTTTTAGAAGCCGGTCTAGGGCTTAGGAGCCACCCTTCACCAACGGAGGGAATCTGAGGTGGTCTGTCACCGAGAGCAATCCTCGGCCCTTGTGTAACCCTGGTCTTCAGACTCAAAGCTGTGTGCACGACATTGGTGTGAAGAGTGGAGGTTTCAGCCTTTGGTAGCACCTTGTACAGACTTAAGTCCTGACCTGGCTCCATTTACAGCAGGTGGCAAAGCCCAAGTCTGCAGAATTTCTCACTTTTCTTACCCGTGGATGCGCTATCCTGGGACGGCTTTGGCTGTACCTAGTGGTTCAGCGCATGCCCAGTCCTGCTGGGAAGCAAGAGGCCACGGATCTTGTGATCCATATCTGGAGGGCAGCCCAGGAGACCTGTGAAAGGATGCTGTTCTTTTAAGTGGATATTATGTAGTTAGCTAAGTGTCTACATGGGGTACTCTGTCTGTGGATGTAGAGCTTGGCCATGTGCACTTGTTTGCAGTAGAAGTGTGACCCACGGAAGAAGGCAGGCCCTCTGACTTCAGTCTCTGCCGGGCCACACCAGTGGTTACAGACAGGGCTGGCAGTCCCCTGCAGGCTCTGCGTCCTGTCTCTTCCTATTTGGGCTGTCTCAGTGACTTCGCTGCTTCCTGGCTCCTCCTGCTCCAATGCTCAGAGGATTTTGTCTCTCACTTGCAGAATTCTCCCTGTGATTACACTTTCCCTTTCCAAGACGGCCTGTTTGCGCCACAGAGCAAGGCTTTGAGGCTGCAGATGCATCCTCTCCTGACAGTTGGTCTGTGTGGTGTCTGTGTGCGCGCGCGTGCCTACAGAACTTGATGAAAGCACAGGCACCCGCCATCTTTCAACATCAAGTCCACTGTACGTCCATGCTAGGCAATATTTTGAGTGGATCACTCTAGACTTTTTCTTTCACATACATATGCAAAAACATGTAGATGAGTATGAATGCTCATTTACTTTAAAAATAAAGCCACACGCGAGGATATGTTCTATGGCTTGCTTTTTTCCCCCTACTTCAAAACGGCCCATAGCTGTCATTTCATGCCAGTAATGAATATCCACCTGATAATTTTAAGTCCTCACAGAGATGATGGATCCTTATTTACTAGACATGCGGGTTAATTTTTGTCAGCTAGACACAGTCTAGAGTTCCCGGGGAGGAGGGAACCTCAGCTGAGGAATGGCTTCTATGAGACTGGTCTGTGGGCAGCTCTGTGGCATTTTCTAGATTAATGCTTGTGGTGGGAGGACCCAGTCCACCGTGGGGAGTGCTCCCTCTGGGCAGGCGGTCCTGGGGTGATACAAAAGGTTGCTGAGCAAGACAGGGAGAGCATCAGTAAGCAGTGTTCCTCTGCAGTTTCTGTTCAGTTCCTGCCTCCAGGCTCCCGTCTTGGCTTCCCTCAGTGATGGACAATAGCCTTTAAGCTGAATGAACACTTTCTTCCCCAAGCTGGTTTTGGTTGACAAAAGGATGAATGAATTAGATTTTAAACATCCCCACAAGCCACTTTTCCATAAAAGTTTATCCCAGTTAGACTCTCACCATGAGCTGACAAAGGTATTGACTTTCTCAAGCACCCACTGAAGTAGGCAAGTCGGTCATGTTAACCTTTATCAGTCAGTCTGGAGATGGAAGTTGTGTTGCTGGTTTAGTGGGGTTCTCTCTGACAGCTTTCCATCTGAATTGCCTTTCCACATCCCATGTCTGTATTTGCATTTTCCTCTCCTGTCACTGGCTTGCAATGGCTCTCTGCTTATTGTGCGTTTGATTCTTTCTGACATGGATCTATATCTGTTTGCTTGGATATGTGTGTGCAGATATGAGTCTGTTTATGTATATGCCTATCGCTCTATCCAACCATCTTCTACTGGGTAAAAAATTACCTTAAACCTTCGATGACAACATGTACGGTCTGAGAGTAACTACCCACGTGAGGTGCTTGCTCGGTATTTTTCATAGAGTGGTAGTCAGGAGTTAACACAGCAGCCATCTGAAGGCTTCCCAGAGCCATGTGAAGGTTGGCTTCCACCCCTAGTCATCCCTACTGCCCTTCCTTTGATGCTCTGCAGATGCTCACTAGGACTGGGGCATTTTCACATGACCTCTCTGTTAGGTTTGGGCTTTTATGAAGTGGCAACTGTTCATTAGGAATGAATGTTTCAGGGACAGGGATGTAGAAGCTGTCTGTCTCCTAGGCATGGGGAGTGCCTCAATAAAGCGCCTGCCAAGCAAGCATGGTACCTGAGCTTGGATCCCCAAAGCTCATATAAAACCCAGGGTACTGTAGTGTGTGGCTCAGCCCAGCACTGGGAAGGGGTGGTGCCAGGAGAGGGAGGCTGATGCCTGATGCCCATTGGCCAGCCAAACCATCAGAATTGATAAAGTTCAGGTTCATTGACAGACTGTGTATCAAAAACTCAAGGTAGAAAGGACTCAAGGAAAGACACGCAGTATCTACCTATGTCAACACACGTATGTACATGACTAGAGTAACACATACTGAATACATAATACAACACACAAGGCAATAACACAGTAACCACCACCACCCCTCAAATGGCAGAGAATCATGTCTGCTATCTCTGGCTTTTCTAAGCAGCAGATATGGTGAAGGAGACATTAAAAATATTTTTTATAAGTTTGGCCCTCTTTAATCTACTTCAATTCAGCCTCTCACCATATATCATTTACAGCTTCCCACATGCAAAATTAATTTGCTTATCTTCTGTCACCTCTCACCTCCTCCAGAAAGTTTCATGTCACAATGACTTCAAGTTCATATTCAGTGTTCAAAGGTTTGCTGATGAAATCAGCTCTAGGTGTGAATGAAACCCCATGTGAGTGTATGTGGTCTCTGTGTGAATACCTGTCAAACAGAGGCAAGTTACACACACACACACACACACACACACACACACACACAGGTATGACAGAGACAGACAGACAGAGACAAAGACAGAGAGAGACAGAGTGGCATACACACCATATGTTATCGAGCAGGCATAAACAAAGCACAAATAACATCCCTATTCAATATGAGAAAAGTAGGAGACACATGGCAATCCCTGGTCCTCAGCAATTATGAGACCCATCTGGGCACATATTGCCAGTTTTTAAAAATTATTTTTCGCCCTGGTGCTGGTTCTCCATAGGCCTTGGCTTTTCTCCATGGTTTCTTAATTCCTCCTTCAGTTCATCTTTCTCTTTACCTAAAACATTGATGGTTAGCATCGTACTACTTCCTCGGCTTCCTCACAGCCTGCTGTAGTTGGAGGAGTACACCACACCCTCCAGATCTCTTATTATTCTTGACCTTTTCAGCTCTAGAACATGTAATTCTTTTAAGGATGTCATAGGTCCTTGCTTATCAATTAGGGCTTATTAGGTAAAAAGCATGTTCCTTCTTACAAATACAGATTTTTCAATTGAGCCAAGAGCCAGGGAACTGTGGAAGAGTCTGGAGGTTCTGAGACATGCACTGCAGAGTTTTTGTGATACCTTCTCTTCACTAGGGAATGACCTTAGGACTCCAGGAGGAAAGGGTGCATATGTTAAAAACATGGTATATGAAAACCATAAAGGACAAAGGACACAGAAGAGACTCAAGGCTCTCTGATGAGGAACAGTTGTCCATCCTGAGGGCTCATCACCCACCAGCACAGGGTATTCTTAGAGTCGCCCCCTCGGAGCTGATGAGGCTGAGAGACAATTTAATCTTCTATTCCAGTCAGTGTTGCATTCAGCTTATTCTGAAATTCAGCTTAAAACTAAGCAAGTCCGTCGTTTGCCCTTCTCATTAGCTTCTTTGCGCTCTAGTGTTTGCGCACACACAAAAGGTAAACACCAAACTGCTGGTTCATCCATTCTGACTAGCAATGCCTTCGGTCTAAACCTCCAGTGTGTCAGGTGCAGATTTCATTTTGTCACAGCCACTGGGTCAGTTTGTTTAGCTTTCCACGTCTGTTTGACCTAGGCTACCATTTCTCCTGTCTCTAATGAGTCCTCTCCATCCAAAGCCCCTGAAACAGTCTCCCTGAAACTCTACCCTCTATTTGCTAGTCACAAAGCCAAGGTGATATTTTGATAGTTTGTGACGGAGGCCAACTCTATTTATCTTTTCTCGTTAAAATAAATCTTTCTGTGGTTCCAGGCTACAAGTTATTTCCCTTTAGGATTCAGTGTGCTCTACAGGCTTATGGGTGGTTCCTACATAGGCTGAGTGAGGGCAATGGCCAGACTTGGAGTTACCTGAAGTCTTGACTGGGTTACCTTGCTGGGTGACTGACTGGCTGTTGTTGCCGGTTATTGGCTAGACACTTCGTTAGGATTGCTGGCTGAAATACCAACCACTGGTTTCTGTGTGCGGTTCGGGTTTTCACACAGAATACTGGCTTATTTCCAATGGCAGCCGTTCAAAGACTCAGGAAGTGGAAGTTCACATTCTTTCAGGGCTTAGACCCTCTGCCCCCCAAGAGTGGCTTGACACATTCCAGAGTATTCCTTTTCAAACTAATCATAGAAGCCACCTAGATTCAAAGAGAGAGAGAGAGAGAAAGGCAAACAAGTGTGGTCATCCTTAATCTACCACATATATTATTAATACCTTTATTTCAAGGAAACCGCCTGACAGCTTCCAGAAGGCATATTCATAAGGTATACACTGATAACTTCCTAGTCAGAGTTAAGCATTAAAGCAAGAATTACTTATTTAAAATCTAAAAATGGGAATTTGGTTAAAATGTTTATATTAAAGTACATTTTCACGAAAGATTCTTTTCCCAGACATGGCCTGGGAGAGTGAGATCCCTGCATGGGCTGCACTGACTAGCTGTGCCTTCTGCCCCTGACTCTGCACTTACCTGAGTTCCCTTTGGAAGGAGGAAGAGCCTGCCAGACAGCATGGTGTTTGGGTGACCTTTTTAATTTTATCCCTCCACCTCATATCATTTCAGTTCCCCAGACTACACTATTCATATCAACAGCCACAGTGAAAAGGTCAAGAAGTCCTTGTAGGCCATCTTCTCTCAGTATGGCCAGATTCTGGATGTCTTGCTGTTCAGGCACCTGAAGATGAGGGGCCCGACCTCTGTCACCATCTTTGAAGAGGTCAGTCTCACCTCCAGTCCTTGGCGTTCCATATGGGGTTTCCTTTCTCCAAGAAGCCCTTCTCATTTGGTAACTGAGACTACCTCAGACACCATTGCCAAGACACAGGGCACCTTTGCAGAGCTGGAGCACAATCGGGAGAAGGGGGCACTCAAGAGCCAGGAGACACCAGCTAGTATAAAGGCTAGGCCAGGTGTGGTGGCTGCTCCTGGAGTGGCCCAGCCTGTACTGGACATTCTGCAGATGATTCTCTAACCTCCATCATACCCCATATGTAGGACCAGCTTCCCTGTGTGCTGCCCTCTGGCATTATCCCCATTTGCAGGCCCCACTCCATGCCAGATCTCCCAGGGTCACTCCCCACAGCAGCTCACTCTGATCCAGGTGCTACCTGCTCAGTCTCTCTCTGAGAATCCACCCAGTGACATCTTGCTTCTCACTAACCCACTAGAAACCCACAAGCCCATGCTGTCCATCTTTTCAGTCAATTCTCTGGCTTCAAGAAGGTAAGCATCTCTCAAGAAGGTGTGCATCTGGGCTCAGGGCAGCATGATAATTCCTTAGTGGAGTTTGCCAAGGTTCAGGCTATAGAAGTACAATGCCTATAAGGCTTTATGATCACCCAGAACAATGCTGCCAGGATTCCCTTTGCCAAGAAGCAGCACCTTCCCTACCTGGAGTGCCCCAGGCTTCATTCTCCTTTGGTTCCTGCCTCTCTTGGTGGCCTTCTCAGAATCATGTGCAGAGGTGTGGTTACTACACAGACTTGGATCTGGAGTCTGACCCCATACATTGCACTTGGCTCTTTAAACATAGCTATGAAAGAAGAGGGCAGGTCAGCGACCTCTCACTGCCGGTAAAGATGCTTGTTGCCAAGACTGATGACCCAAGTTCCATCCCTGGGACCCACCTGATGATAAGAATTGACTCCTACAAGGTGTCCTCTGACCTCCAGATACATGGTATGGTACATGTGCCCACACACATTCAAAACATAATTTAGAGATGAAGAAAGGAGTGAAAGTGACCCATGATCTCTGGCACCTCCTGTACTAACAGCACACCTCTTCTGATTTGTGTGACTACCAGGCCACAGAGCAAGCTGGCCCCTTCTGTATTTCTTTGACCTGCTGTATATCTTTCTATGCCAGTAAAAGTCTATTTGTATCCCTATAAACATAAACACAGTAACATCATCATTTTGAGACCCTGTGATTTTTTTTTATATATCACAACAATTTGCAACGTTTCACGTGAGTGCCTTTCATCTCGCGCTCTGTGTTCTCTGCTGGGTCCTTCAGCTCAGCACAGTGGACACATTTTATTTAACCTCATCTCTTCCTTGAGTCCTGAGGCCAGCGTCTGACACATAATGGAATCTCAACATGTCCTGTTGAGTGAATGAGCAGATGAATGAGTGACTCCATCAATCAACACTCCCCTCACCTCCACTGTTTTTTCTTTCTGAGAACACAGACACTCCTGGGCCTTTGGAACAACCATACATTCTCTGTGGTTAGCTGTCCATCTGGAAGCTGTGTGTAATAAATGCCACATCACAGGAAGTTTAAAAGGATGAAAGAGATAGTATTTATAAAATACTTAACTTCTTTAGAAGGACAATCCTCGCCAAGTCCACTGAGTGTACTGTTATCACGGATTCTGCCCAGCCCCATTAATCACATGTGATTCCCTGGCTTGCGTTTTCTCTGAACAGCTGTGCATCTGAACAGTTGTTCCCTGAAAGCGTTTCCTGGA
Organism: Onychomys torridus; assembly: GCF_903995425.1. Taxonomy (NCBI): domain Eukaryota; kingdom Metazoa; phylum Chordata; class Mammalia; order Rodentia; family Cricetidae; genus Onychomys; species Onychomys torridus. Next base: position 5,429,335 of record NC_050459.1, on the reverse strand, counting down.
AGCTGAGTGGAGTGCTAGCCTCTGTGAGTGTCACACGTTTTCCAGAATTGCAGGATGTTCTACACTAATTAAAAAGGTGATTTTCCCCCTAATTCTCTCAGTCAGAGGTTGGAAGTTATTATTACCCTAATTTTGCCACTAGGAAACTGACACAGAGAGATACTCATTCAGCATTAGAGCAAAGATAATAGTCAGGACTTGGATTTCAATCCTCTGATTCTCTGTCTACTTGTACCTTTACCTTAAAATGCACTGGTCTTTTCAAGTCTGTGGAAAAAAGAAACAAAATTTCCTTAAAATGATACTGAGTTTTGCCAGGCAGTGGTGGTGCATGCCTGTAATCCCAGCACTGGGGAGGCAGAGCCAGGCGGATCTCTGTGAGTTCGAGGCCAACCTGGTCTACACAGCTAGTCCAGGACAGGCTCCAAAGCCATAGAGAAACCCTGTCTCGAAAAACAAAAACAAAAAACAAAAACAAAAAAAGTGATATTGAGTTTTAAGAATTAAAATATTGGCTACAAGGTGTCCTGGTCAGAATGCTCATTGGTGAAATTCCTTGATTGCAATTACTTTAGAGAAAGCACTCATGTTGAAGGCAGTTCTTCCCTCCCTTTAGGCTTTTAAAATTGGGCATAATCTCCAAACATGCAGGATGCTTGGGACTGCTGCCAGACCGATGGCACAGCCCAGCTGCTAACTTTAGAGTGCTCTTGTTACACTGGAAATGTGCTTGCTGTAGTTTTTACAGGGAAACAAATAGTCTATGCAGACCAGGTTGGGATAGAGTTTGGCTGATTTCTCTGTCTTTATACCAGTATTTACTGAACAGTGGACTTCTGAGAGGAACAAAGAAAGTGAGATACTGTCTCTCACAGAACTGCATTTCTTTGGGAACCATCAGAAGCAAATGGCAAAAATATGCATAGAAACGCTGTAAGATTCCCCCCAGGATTGTATACATGTAGGGGTATAGCATGTGTGATTTGGAAAAACAGAGAGAAGTGATGGATGGGAACAGTGAAGGATCATGAGGCAGGGGAGTGATGGAGAGGAGAGCTAGAGGGTCGTCTCTTTGAAGAGACACCTTTGAGCAGGGACCTGAGTCTGCGAGAAGAGTGTGCCAATAGAAACTCGTGACTAGCACACAGACTACAAGTCTGTTTCCCCTGCCTGAGAAACTGTTCTTTTTTTGTCTCATACGTCTTTCAAGCTTCAATTTTCATGATGTTGTTAGCCTTTCCCTTATTCTTGGTGTGTGTGTGTGTGTGTGTGTGTGTGTGTGTGTGTGTGTGTGTACATATACATGTGTACACTCACATGTTTATATGTGCATAGGTTTGTTGTAGAGACCAAAGTAAAGCCGTAGGTGTCTTAGATGCCATTCACCCTATGTTTTTGTTTTGTTTTGAGACAGTGTCTTTCACTTGCCTGGAACTCACCAAGTAGGCTAGACTGGCTAGCCAACTTCTACCTCCCCAACACTTGAGTCACTAGTGCACGATATCATGCCAGCATGAACGTGCACTCTGAGGATGGAACTCAAGGCTTCTTACTTGCACACAATGCACATAATGAGCTCTGCCTCCTTTGCCCTCTTGGTGTTCTCTGAACACACTCACTTCTGCCTCCACTGCTGTTTATTAGCTTGTGCAATGTGCAGAGACCCTGCAGGCTGCTTTGGGGTACTCACTCATCAAGGGAAGGACTCAGGGAATAACTCTTGAGGTTGTGGTGTCAACCCAAGAGCCCAACAGGTAGAAGATGCTTGGTCGTGTTGTCCTAAGAACATATGCTCTTGTAGATTCTAGAACTCTCTGGGAGATGTAGGAGAGCCTGACAGGCTTGGTACCATGGTGTTGAACCCCCATCCTGGCGGCACCTGTCCTCTTTCTTATCTTGTTTTAGTTGCCTTGTATTTGGCACTAAACAAAGAATAGGATGTAACAGACGACACCTTACCAAAACAATGATTTCTTCCTGAATCGTCACTGCTTTCTGGAACATGCTTTTGGCACCACTTGGGGACATTTCAATCCTGAGAGGCAGATAAGTCATATTTAATATTGTCAGGATGCATCCTTCTCCTTCTGGGTCTCTGACCCCTAAAAGAACACAGGAATTCACTGAGTCGTCTTTCCCCATTTCTAACAGCAGCTGCTGAGCCACAGAGCCAGCCAATTCTTCTATAAGGCTGTTTCCAATTTCTGTACCTCTTTGCCGTTCTGGTTCTGTTTGGAAAGTAAAGAAAGTTTTAAATATTTTGAACCCCAGGGTCCTCTGTGGCATTCTTACATCTTCTCTCCTTTCACCAAAACATAAAGCACCCACAATTATTTGCTTGGATCACTCACTCTCTTCTATTCGGGTGGTAGGATGGAGCATAATCCAACAAATCAGCCTTCTCCCAAGTCTGTCACCATCCTTCTGATGTAAGAGGCTTAGAGTCACCACAGAGAGCATTCATCTCAGAGGAGGCAGCGCAGATGGGTTATCTCAAAGAGGAAGCATGTGAGAAAAGGCGCTGGCCCAACGTTCCAGAGAGGCAGGGTGCAATTAGGAACTTGCTCATTCTCTTCCTACGTCCCTAATAGGGCATCGCTGGTAAATGGTAATTAAGACACAGCTTTGGGGCACCATAGTGCAACTCTCACAAATGGACCAACTCGTTTTGTAAAAATCATATCCAACAGACTCTTTGATCCCACCTGTGAGCCACACCTGTTCCTCTTCTGGGTTCGTAGCCTGTCTAGGCTGTACAAAGACTCCCAGCCTCCTTAGTGCCTTGTACCCAGGCACACATACACCTGTTGCCCTAGACCATGTTCACTGGCTTTGATCTTGAGGCACTGTAGAAGCCATCAGCTGTGACAGGATTTTTTTCAGGCCTCATTGCCCTGGAATGCAGGTCTCAAGGGCTCTGCCCCTGCAGATCTGATAATGAATGTTCCAGGAGGGGAGGCTGGTATGTTGGGATGTTCCAAAGACATTCTTTCATACTTCATTGTTCCGGGGGACTGGCCATTGGTAATGAGTAAGTAGTACATAGATATAGGGGTCAGAGAACTTTCCAAAAGGCAGTCCAGACTCCCTCCCATACCAGGATCATCCCTGCTGGACATGTTTGCTCCTTGCCATGGCTAATACTTTGTTATTCTTTCCTTGGGGGGTCCTGATTCAGAAGTCTCACCTCCCTCTCAGCCAGCAGGTGGGAAAACTACATAAAAGTTAAAGCTCCAGGCATCTGAAATCTGAAGGACTGAAATATTTTACAAGGAGAAAAAAAACCACACACACACACACACACACACACACACACACACACACACACACCAAAAAACAGTGCAGTTAACCCTTATTTAAATAAAATCATATTTTGCATATATAGCCACTGCTTTTTTATCTTTTTTTTTAAAGTGGGCCACCTAAAATGTAAGACTTTTGCCAAAAGCCACATCTGACTTGAATAAGCAAATCTGTTGTATATAGCCCGTGCATGTAAAACAAAATCCAAATGCAAGCACGCATGCTTTCAATTCCTCAGCGACAGATTCCATATCTTATTTGTGTGTATCTTTGATGTCTATTATGTTATGCCTTCTGAAGCGATTACATTGCTTTCATTTAATATTTTTTTCAAGTTGTTTTAAGCCTCTGAATGAAAAGAGCAGGGAAAAAGGGGGGGTGGATTTTTGTTTGCTCCTTCTCAGCTTTTCCATTGGAAGTGGTTTGCGTTGAAGTTCTCAGTCTAAACAATTTACAGTTTTCTGGATTAAGATCATGTGGAAGAAAGATGGAAATCCTAAAGGCAGCATTGTCTAAAAGCTCCTGCTACTCAAGGGTGATTTAGACATTTGTAAACTCTTGCTGCTGGGAGCCTTGGGGGGCTCCTGAAGTGTAGGCAGGATGGGGAGAGTCTTTGGAGAAAGCCACAGGAGGTAGGGAGAGGAATCTCTCCAAATCTGAATGTCTGCAAATGCAAATGTGCTGAGGGAAAAAAACAAAAAAACCAAAAAAACAAGGAGCCAGCTCAGAGCTTTCAAGTTGTTGGGGGAAAGCAAGCTCATTTACTGTTGATAGGGATGGGAGGAAAGGGCCGGCTTGCTGACAAGCAGACCTTCCACAGTGGGACTGTTATTTCAGGTTTCTATCTTTTCCTCTTTGGTAGGAAGATAGTAAAAATGAGTTTCTGGCAAAAAGTACAGAAAAACAAGGTCTCTGGAACTGTAGCAAGTGCAGATTCCTGGCCAATGACCTTAATTTTTAACACTTCTCATTGCTGAGCGGCTCGTGGAATCTGCTCTTTGCAAGCACTAGAAAACTCTGGGCTCTGGGTGAGTGCTGACTGACTGTCTCAGAAGCCTGAGTATTACATATTCTCGAATAATGCTTCTGTGAGTGGGAGAGCTTGGGTGGACTCTGCATGCCCACAATGACTCCACTTCCCAGACTACCCTTTGCTTGTCTGGAAGGTGCTTTAAATTCCCCAAGAACTGTTCTTGCATGCATCGATGTTTCTGTTAGTGTTTGTGGGCTGTAATATGTCCATGCCTTGTGCCAAAAAACATGCTTTTTTAGTTCCTCTTTACATGTTACATCTGGTGGCATGGGTTCATTTCCACATTAAACTGAGGACACAAAGGTGGCTCTAATTAATTTGAAGGGTGGAAGGTTAAAAAGAGTTCAATTATTTTATTTAGTCTTCAATTAAAATGTTTCATTGACTAGGGGCTGGTTTGGTGGCTGGCTGGGGCTAACAGGGAGGATGTAGTGACTCCCATTTGTCAAGGAGCAAAGTCAGGATGTTGTGATGGCACTTTGCACATAATGGCGTGAATTAGAGAAATCTAACTTACTTTCCAGTGTGTTCTGCCCTTATGAATTATATAGTGTCCAGGCTTTATCTTCATCACTTTTTGCTCAAATCACAAAACTGTCTTTGAAGAGCTTGCCCACCTCCACTAACTGCTGCAACCCTTTAATCTCAGCATGCTTTTGTTATAAACAAAATCTGATTAAGTCCAGCCTTTGAAAGGAGAAAATACTCCATGTTTTTCCTGTGGCCACAGGAAAAAATGTGCTTGGCTTTGTAACTTCAGCATTCTATCACCAACCACTCCCACCCAAAGAGACTCTCCACCCCCCAGAGCCTCACATTCTCCACTTTGGCCCTTTTAGGGACTAATGCCTTTTCTGTGACTATAGCTACTTCCTTACGGAAAACTTTCCTCCAACTTGCACTAACCTCCACGGTCTCTTCAGGTCTCAGCTTAGGAATAACAGTCATGTCCTTCTGCTTTAAGCCAGGTCCCTGTCTCTCTAAAAGCTATTCCAGATCTGATTTTGTATCAGCTCTAGGGCTCTTCTGTGCTGGCTCCATGCTCCGGCATAGTGCATCAGTATGTAGCATGAGAGTCAGAATTCTAGCTTGCAATTGATCATGTCTTGCACTGGTAGAGGTTTGATTCTTGTGACCACATTTAGCACTGGTTTGACTTATAGGAGGCAGTCAGAAATATTTGTATAAGAAGGTGCTGTATAGATGTGGATCTTATCTTTTCTAGAGTAAGGTATTTGGAGAGTTGAATGCATGTTGTATCATGCATCCACTTTTGCCTTCTCTTTTCAAATAAGTGATTAGGGAGAATGAAGCCGTTTTTGAAGCTGCATGTACTAGGATTCTGATATGACCTGATGCCTCTCTCCTCAGTGAGAACACCGGAGTAATTTGGGGACTAGCCTGGGCTTCCCAGGAAGAGACTACAATGTCTTGGGGGAAGGTCTCATGTTTTAACAAACTGAGCAGGCTCAGCACATGTGACCCTGGGGTTGGTAGTTGTCTATATTGAGTGACTGTGCTATGGGTTGAATAGAACAATGCCCTCCATAGACTTACATATTTGAACACTGTTGGTGGTGCTGTTCAGGGAGTTTATGGAATATTTAGGATTTGGAATCCTTCTGGGGGGAGTGCATCACTGAGAGTGGGCTTGTAGCATTCATAATCTTGCCCCCAGTCCCATTTTACTCTCTCTGCTTCCACCATTGTCAGGTGGTGATCTCTCAGGTTCCTGCTTCTGCTACCATGCCTGCTTGTTGCCCTTCTTGTCACAGTGGGCTCTCTGTCTCTCTATAGCCGGAAGTCAAAAGAAGCTTTCCTGTACGATCCTTTTGTACCTGGTATTTCATCATAGCAGCAGAAAAGTAACTAATACAGACTGTTAGCAGCTTAGGGTCTGGGTTTTGAACATCTGTATTTCAAAGCTACTTGCTATTGCTTTCTAGTTCTGAGCACACAACTTAATATTTAGTGCCTGAGTATCCTCATTTTTAGGACTATTAATGTTATCTGAAACCTAGGGTTCTGCAAGACCTGAATATTTAGATGCCTAATGCCAAGCAAGTACTCAGCAGATGACAGTTGTCATTCCCTAGTCCATCAGTTTCTAGCCATTTTCTCCCCTTTCAGTATAGCTCTGGGCTTTGAGGGTGAGGATGTCCCATGTGCTGTTTTTGGAAGTGGAATTCTTTGCCCTCACCTTGCCCTCTGATGGTCTACACTCCACTGATCTAACACTGCAGCCTTAAGACTCTTTGCAATGTGGTTCATCTGTGAACTTTGTAAGGAGCTGATGGGGGAAAGGCTGAAAGTAGTTGAGAATTTTATCTGTCAACTTGGTCAAGATAAGAAACACCTTGTAGCATGAGGCCCACCTTTTTGTGTGTATGTAGAAGGCTTTTCCAGAAAGGATCAGCTGAAGATGAGAAGCCCTCTTTGAATGAAGATGACATCATTCCCTGTGGTGGGGTCCTAGACAGAGTAAACAGAACAGGAAAGCATACGCATTAGACTTCCCTTCTTCTCTTCCTGCTCCACCAAGATATGAACAAGCACCACCACACTGCTACTGCCTAGAGTCTTCTGCCTTTCCTACCATGGTGGGGTGTATCCTCAGACCACGAGCCCAAACATCCTGCCTTTTTGCCATTTTTGTTCACAGAGCAAAGAAGAGCAGGAAACATCGGTGACTTCTTTATTTTTGGCTTTCATTTCAACACAAATCCCTTCTTTTCTCAGGAGCAAAGGCAGTGATTACAGACTCAAAGGAAAAAGAAAGCCAAGTGTGTGCCCCTGAGGTTCTTGGTTTTAATCTTCAGATATGTACACATCTTGGAGAACTCTGACAAAGTCTGTAGGAGAAGATAGACATAGAATTCATGCCGTGGTTTCTAATGGGCGTCTTAATAGGAGTAAACAGTACTTTGTGAGCTGTATTTTCGATATGCTAGAGTGTTTTCCATAGAGATTTCACACATGGATGAAAAAGATAAAGGAGGACCAAATATTCCAGAGAAGGTTTCCTTAGAACAGATGTCCACCATCTCAAAGATCCAGAAAACTGACAGGAATTAGGTTTTGACTGTGTAAAGTTCATATTTAAATTAAGAAAGAAGCTGAATGTGAGGAGGCATGCTTGAGATCCTAGCCTTGGACCAACTAAGGCAGGGCAGTTGCTGTGAGTCTGAGGCTAGATTGGGGTGCATGGAAAAGGTCACATGTTACAAAACCCCAAACAAAATGAAGTATAGAAAAGAAAATGTCTCTAATTATAAGAAAGTATACACTGTAAAAATAGTCCTGTATATAATTTCTAGAATATTTTGCAGATGATTCAAAAGTAGTGCCACCTAAATGATAAGTTTTGATTTTGTCCTAGGCTAGCCATTGGCAGTGCAATACTCTCCCAGTTAAGACACACAGTGACAGGCAGGCCAGCTGAACTTGAGTCTACTGCATGCTGTGATACTGAGAAATTTAATGCATTAGCTATACAAAATACATTACTGATATAGTACATTTTCATTCTTCAAGAATATTGTATTTTTATGTATAGTAAAACAATTGACATATTGACGCTGTAATAGAATGCTGCACTATAGTTTTAAAATAGAAGAAAACGAGGAAAGACTTCAGGTTACAAAAATCACTTCTCCAGAAAACAAATTGCTTAAAAGTTATGTTTTCTAAACTGGTCTGTTAAGCATTAGGTGATGAAGGAGGACAAGAATGTAGTCAAGAAGAACACATGAGTCACAAAGAGGAGACAAAGCTAATTGTTTTTCTAGTTTCCCTTCTGTCGAAGGAGTTGTTTTGTTTTTAAATTTCATTGATTATTAGTGTGATAGGAGTTAGGCACGATCAACATGGAATACATTTGCTGCATTTTCAGTTTGCTCTGCATTTATCAGGACAAAAACTCATTGTAACTCAGGGGTAGAGAGGGGAGAATTTCTGATTTGTATGGTAAATATGATATACACGGAATTTACATACTTTCATATATGTAATATTTAAAGAGAAATGGCTTCTCATGGGTAATCTCACATGTCCCATTAGACAGTAAATTTGACATATGCTAGTTTAGCAAAAGACAGTAGATTTTGTTTATTTATTATTTTACATTTCCCCCTAAAATTAAGAAAGAAATGGCATCAGAGTATCCTAGGTCTCCTTGAGCATGGGTCATGGTATGGCTAGAAGCCAGTGACCCTGGAGGACAGTGCTTTAGAGGTTACCTTCATAAAGGCATGAGCCAGACCATCTGAGCCTGTATCTTAGGAAAGTTCTACTGTAAGATCAATGGGGTCTAGGAATGAGTTTAAAGAAGGATTGAAGGGGTCAAGACACAAGGTAGGGAGATATAAAGATGTTCAGGCTGCAATTGTCTGGTCAGCATGGGATGGATGGAACTGGCCATATGATGGTGACATGAAAACTGGAACGGAGTGTTCTTTACTGGTCACATGACTGCCTGCTGTCATTGTGTATGAGATGGAGACATAATGAGAGACACAAGGCCATCATAGGTTCCTGGCCATGAGGCTAAGACACACTGGAGAGGGACTGCATTGGGGGAAACCCAGAAGCATGGATGGAAAGTGTCAAATGTCTTAGGCCCTCAGATCAGGTAAGACTAGTGAATTTGCCTTGGAAAGCAGAATAGAGTGAGAAGAAAAGGGGCTGGGCCAAGGACTGCGTGTTGACTTCTAAGGTCTGTTTTGAAGAAAGTAAGGTCAGCTGGCAATGCAAGTCATGAGGGAAAGGCCTGGGTAACGTGCAGCTAGCCAGGCATGGACTACCAGGCATGGACTACCAGGCATGGACTACCAGGCATGGACTACCAGGCATGGACTACCAGGCATGGACTACCAGGCATGGACTACCAGGTATGGATTACCAGGCATGGACTACCAGGCATGGACTACCAGGCATGGACTACCAGGCATGGATTACCAGGCATGGACTACCAGGCATGGACTACCAGGCATGGACTACCAGGCATGGATTACCAGGCATGGACTACCAGGCATGGACTACCAGGCATGGATTACCAGGCATGGACTACCAGGCATGGACTACCAGGCATGGATTACCAGGCATGGATTACCAGGCATGGATTACCAGGCATGGACTACCAGGCATGGACTACCAGGCATGGATTACCAGGCATGGATTACCAGGCATGGATTACCAGGCATGGACTACCAGGCATGGATTACCAGGCATGGATTACCAGGCATGGATTACCAGGCATGGACTACCAGGCATGGATTACCAGGCATGGATTACCAGGCATGGACTACCAGGCATGGATTACCAGGCATGGACTACCACAGAACCCAAAGGACAAGCATGTCTCACAAATGAAGGCAAGCTTACTTTAAAACTCGAAAAAGGCTGATTCAGATTAGTGACACAGGGCCACTGGTTATTACAGGGAAAACATGTCTTGTG